>NC_061085.1:3666674-4009327 GCF_021917145.1 Hypomesus transpacificus
AGTCAATGAACACTTTGAAACTAATTTGAGGATGATAGGTCACATGACCAAAAAGCTATTGAAGTTTGAAATACTAAACAATTCACTGAAAATAGTTTGAGGTGAAAATGAAAAAAATAAAGGCTTTGCAACATGTATATATAGTCACTGAACACTTTGAAATTGATATGAGGATAATAGGTCACATGACCAAAAAGCTATTGAAGTTTGAAGTAGTAAACAATTCACTGAAAATAGTGTGAGGTGAAAATGAAAAAAATAAAGGCTGTGCTACATGTGTGCATAATCAGTGAACACTGAAACTAATTTGACGATGATAAGTCACATGACCAAAACGCTATTGAAGTTTCAAACTTACAGAAACTCACTGAAAATAGTTTGAGGTGAAAATGAAAGAAATAAAGACTGTAAAACATGTATGCATAGTCAGTGAACACTCTGAAATAGATTTGATGATGATAGGTCCCATGACCAAAAAGCTATTGCAGTTTCAACTTTCAGAAATTCACTGAAAATAGTGTGAGGTGAAAAAGAACAAACGAAAGGCTCTGCAACATTTATGCATAGTCAATGAACACTCTGAAATAGATTTGATGATGATAGGTCGCATGACCAAAAAGCTATTGAAATTTGAAATACTAAACAATTCACTGAAAACAGTGTGAGGTGAAAATGAAAAAACTAAAGGATGTGCAACATGTATATATAGTCATTGAACACTTTGAAATGGATTTGAGGATGAAAGGTCACATGACCAAAAAGCTATTGAACTTTGAAATACTAAACAATTCACTGAAAATAGTTTGAGGTGAAAATGAAAAAATAAAGGCTGTGCAACATGTATACATAGTCAATGAACACTCTGAAACTAATTTTAGGATGATAGGTCACATGAACAAAAAGCTATTGAAGTTTGAAATACTAAACAATTCACTGAAAATAGTTTGAGGTGAAAATGAAAAAAATAAAGGCTGTGCAACATGTATGCAAAGTCAGTGAACGCTCTGAAACTAATTTGAGGATGATAAGTCACATGACCAGAAAGCTATTAAATTTCAAACTTAAGAAACTCACTGAAAATAGTTTGAAGTTAAAATGAAAAAAATAAAGACTTTGCAACATGTATATATAGTCACTGAACACTTTGAAATTGATATGAGGATGATAGGTTACATGACCAAAAAGCTATTGAAGTTTGAAGTAGTAAACAATTCACTGAAAATAGTGTGAGGTGAAAATGAAAAAAATAAAGGCTGTGCTACGGGTGTGCATAATCAGTGAACACTGAAACTAATTTGACGATGATAAGTCACATGACCAAAAAGCTATTGAAATTTGAAATACTAAACAATTCACTGAAAATAGTGTGAGGTGAAAATGAAAAAACTAAAGGATGTGCAACATGTATATATAGTCACTGAACACTTTGAAATCAATATGAGGATGATAGGTCCCATGACCAAAAAGCTATTGAAGTTTCAAACTTTCAGAAATTCACTGAAAATAGTGTGAGGTGAAAAAGAACAAACGAAAGGCTCTACAACATTTATGCATAGTCAATGAACACTCTGAAATAGATTTGATGATGATAAGTCACAAGACCAAAAAGCTATTGAAATTTGAAATACTAAACAATTCACTGAAAATAGTGTGAGGTGAAAATGAAAAAACTAAAGGATGTGCAACATGTATATATAGTCAATGAACACTTTGAAATCAATATGAGGATGATAGGTCACATGACCAAAAAGCTATTGAAGTTTGAAATAGTAAGCAATTCACTGAAAATAGTGTGAGGTGAAAATGAATAAAATAAAGGCTGTGCAACATGTATGCATAGTCAATAAACACTTTGAAATGGATTTGAGGATGAAAGGTCACATTTACAAAAAGCTATTGAAGTTTGAAATAGTAAACAATTCACTGAAAATAGTTTGAGGTGAATATGAAAAAAATAAAGTCTGTGCAACATGTATGCATAGTCAGTGAACACTCTGAAACTAATTTGAGGATGATGAGTCACATGACCAGAAAGCTATTAAATTTCAAACTTAAGAAACTCACTGAAAATAGTTTGAGGTGAAAATGAAGAAAAAAAAGGCTGTGCAACATGTATGCATAGTCAGTGAACACTCTGAAACTAATTTGAGGATGATGAGTCACATGACCAGAAAGCTATTAAATTTCAAACTTTCAGAAACTCACTGAAAATAGTTTGAGGTGAATATGAAAAAAATAAAGGCTGTGCAACATGTATGCATAGTCAGTGAACACTTTGAAATTAATATGAGGATGATAGGTCACATGACCAAAAAGCTATTGAAGTTTGAAATACTAAACAATTCACTGAAAATATTTTGAGGTGAAATTTAAAAAAAAAAAAGGATGTATAACATGTATGCATAGTCAGTGAACACTTTGAAATTGATTTGAGGATGATAGGTCACATGCCCAAGAAGCTATTGAAGTTTGAATTACTAAACAATTCACTGAAAATAGTTTGAGGTGAAATTGAAAAAAATAAAGGATGTGAAACATGTATGCATAGTCAGTGAACACTTTGAAATGGATTTGAGGATGATAGGTCACATGACCAAAAAGCTATTGAAGTTTGAAATACTAAACAATTCACTGAAAATAGTTTGAGGTGAATATGAAAAAAATAAAGTCTGTGCAACATGTATGCATAGTCAGTGAACACTTTGAAATTGATATGAGGATGATAGGTCACATGCCCAAAAAGCTATTGAAGTTTGAAATACTAAACAATTCACTGAAAATAGTTTGAGGTGAAAATGAAAAAAATTAAGGCTGTGCAACATATATGCATAGTCAGTGAACACTTTTAAATTGATATAAGGATGATAGGTCACATGACCAGAAAGCTATTAAATTTCAAACTTAAGAAACTCACTGAAAATTGTTTGAGGTGAAAATGAAAAAAAAAAAGGCTGTGCAACATGTATGCATAGTCAGTGAAAACTTTGAAATGGATTTGAGGATGATAGGTCACATGACCAAAAAGCTATTGAAGTTTGAAATACTAAACAATTCACTGAAAATAGTTTGAGGTTAAAATGAAAAAAATAACTTTCAGAAATTCACTGAAAATAGTTTGAGGTGAAAATGAAAAAAATAAAGGCTATGCAACATGTATGCATAGTCAATGAACACTCTGAAACTAATTTGAGGATGATAGGTCACATGACCAAAAAGCTATTGAAGTTTGAAATACTAAACAATTCACTGAAAATAGTTTGAGGTGAAAATGAAAAAATAAAGAATGTGCAACATGTATACATAGTCAATGAACACTCTGAAACTAATTTGAGGATGATAGGTCACATGACCAAAAAGCTATTGAAGTTTGAAATACTAAACAATTCACTGAAAATAGTTTGAGGTGAAAATGAAAAAAATAAAGGCTGTGCAACATGTATGCATAGTCAGTGAACACTCTGAAACCAATTTGAGGATGATGAGTCACATGACCAGAAAGCTATTAAATTTCAAACTTTCAGAAACTCACTGAAAATAGTTTGAGGTGAAAATGATAAAAAATAAAGGCTGTGCAACATGTATGCATAGTCAGTGAACACTCTGAAACTAATTTGAGGATGATGAGTCACATGACCAGAAAGCTATTAAATTTCAAACTTTCAGAAACTCACTGAAAATAGTTTGAGGTGAATATGAAAAAAATAAAGGCTGTGCAACATGTATGCATAGTCAGTGAACACTTTGAAATTAATATGAGGATGATAGGTCACATGACCAAAAAGCTATTGAAGTTTGAAATACTAAACAATTCACTGAAAATATTTTGAGGTGAAATAAAAAAAAAAAAAGGATGTATAACATGTATGCATAGTCAGTGAACACTTTGAAATTGATTTGAGGATGATAGGTCACATGCCCAAAAAGCTATTGAAGTTTGAATTACTAAACAATTCACTGAAAATAGTTTGAGGTGAAATTGAAAAAAATAAAGGATGTGAAACATGTATGCATAGTCAGTGAACACTTTGAAATGGATTTGAGGATGATAGGTCACATGACCAAAAAGCTATTGAAGTTTGAAATACTAAACAATTCACTGAAAATAGTTTGAGGTGAATATGAAAAAAATAAAGTCTGTGCAACATGTATGCATAGTCAGTGAACACTTTGAAATTGATATGAGGATGATAGGTCACATGACCAAAAAGCTATTGAAGTTTGAAATAGTAAACAATTCACTGAAAATAGTTTGAGGTGAATATGAAAAAAATAAAGTCTGTGCAACATGTATGCATAGTCAGTGAACACTCTGAAACTAATTTGAGGATTATGAGTCACATGACCAGAAAGCTATTAAATTTCAAACTTAAGAAACTCACTGAAAATAATTTGAGGTGAAAATGAAAAAAAAAAAGGCTGTGCAACATGTATGCATAGTCAGTGAACACTCTGAAACTAATTTGAGGATGATGAGTCACATGACCAGAAAGCTATTAAATTTCAAACTTTCAGAAACTCACTGAAAATAGTTTGAGGTGAATATGAAAAAAATAAAGGCTGTGCAACATGTATGCATAGTCAGTGAACACTTTGAAATTAATATGAGGATGATAGGTCACATGACCAAAAAGCTATTGAAGTTTGAAATACTAAACAATTCACTGAAAATATTTTGAGGTGAAATTAAAAAAAAAAAAAGGATGTATAACATGTATGCATAGTCAGTGAACACTTTGAAATTGATTTGAGGATGATAGGTCACATGCCCAAAAAGCTATTGAAGTTTGAATTACTAAACAATTCACTGAAAATAGTTTGAGGTGAAATTGAAAAAAATAAAGGATGTGAAACATGTATGCATAGTCAGTGAACACTTTGAAATGGATTTGAGGATGATAGGTCACATGACCAAAAAGCTATTGAAGTTTGAAATACTAAACAATTCACTGAAAATAGTTTGAGGTGAATATGAAAAAAATAAAGTCTGTGCAACATGTATGCATAGTCAGTGAACACTTTGAAATTGATATGAGGATGATAGGTCACATGACCAAAAAGCTATTGAAGTTTGAAATACTAAACAATTCACTGAAAATAGTTTGAGGTGAAAAAGAAACAAAAAAAGGATGTGAAACATGTATGCATAGTCAGTGAACACTTTTAAATTGATATAAGGATGATAGGTCACATGACCAGAAAGCTATTCAATTTCAAACTTAAGAAATTCACTGAAAATAGTTTGAGGTGAAAAAGAAAAAAATAAAGTCTGTGCAACATGTATGCATAGTCAGTGAACACTCTGAAACTAATTTGAGGATGATAAGTCACAAGACCAGAAAGCTATTAAATTTCAAACTTTCAGAAACTCACTGAAAATAGTTTGAGGTGAAAATTAAAAAAATAAAGGCTGTGCAACATGTATGCATAGTCAGTGAACACTCTGAAACTAATTTGAGGATGATAAGTCACAAGACCAGAAAGCTATTAAATTTCAAACTTTCAGAAACTCACTGAAAATAGTTTGAGGTTAAAATGAAAAAAATAACTTTCAGAAATTCACTGAAAACAGTGTGAGGTGAAAAAGAACAAACTAAAGAATGTGCAACATGTATACATAGTCAATGAACACTTTGAAATTGATATGAGGATGATATGTCACATGAACAAAAAGTTATTGAAGATTGAAATAGTAAACAATTCACTGAAAATAGTGTGAGGTGAAAATGAAAGAAATAAAGACTGTAAAACATGTATGCATAGTCAGTGAACACTCTGAAATAGATTTGATGATGATAGGTCCCATGACCAAAAAGCTATTGAAGTTTCAAACTTTCAGAAATTCACGAAAATAGTGTGACGTAAGAAAGAACAAACGAAAGGCTCTACAACATTTATGCATAGTCAATGAACACTTTGAAATCAATATGAGGATGATAGGTCACATGACCAAAAAGCTATTGAAGTTTGAAATAGTAAACAATTCACTGAAAATAGTTTGAGTTGAAAATGAAAAAAATAAAGGCTATGCAACATGTATGCATAGTCAATGAACACTCTGAAACTAATTTGAGGATGATAGGTCACATGACCAAAAAGCTATTGAAGTTTGAAATACTAAACAATTCACTGAAAATAGTTTGAGGTGAAAATGAAAAAATAAAGACTGTGCAACATGTATACATAGTCAATGAACACTCTGAAACTAATTTGAGGATGATAGGTCACATGACCAAAAAGCTATTGAAGTTTGAAATACTAAACAATTCACTGAAGATAGTTTGAGGGGAAAATGAAAAAAATAAAGGCTGTGCTACATGTGTGCATAATCAGTGAACACTGAAACTAATTTGACGATGATAAGTCACATGACCAAAACGCTATTGAAGTTTCAAACTTACAGAAACTCACTGAAAATAGTTTGAGGTGAAAATGAAAGAAATAAAGACTGTAAAACATGTATGCATAGTCAGTGAACACTCTGAAATAGATTTGATGATGATAGGTCCCATGACCAAAAAGCTATTGAAGTTTCAAACTTTCAGAAATTCACTGAAAATAGTGTGAGGTGAAAAAGAACAAACGAAAGGCTCTACAACATTTATGCATAGTCAATGAACACTCTGAAATAGATTTGATGATGATAGGTCACATGACCAAAAAGCTATTGAAGTTTGAAATAGTAAGCAATTCACTGAAAATAGTGTGAGGTGAAAATGAATAAAATAAAGGCTGTGCAACATGTATGCATAGTCAATAAACACTTTGAAATGGATTTGAGGATGAAAGGTCACATTTACAAAAAGCTATTGAAGTTTGAAATAGTAAACAATTCACTGAAAATAGTTTGAGGTGAATATGAAAAAAATAAAGTCTGTGCAACATGTATGCATAGTCAGTGAACACTCTGAAACTAATTTGAGGATGATGAGTCACATGACCAGAAAGCTATTAAATTTCAAACTTAAGAAACTCACTGAAAATAGTTTGAGGTGAAAATGAAGAAAAAAAAGGCTGTGCAACATGTATGCATAGTCAGTGAACACTCTGAAACTAATTTGAGGATGATGAGTCACATGACCAGAAAGCTATTAAATTTCAAACTTTCAGAAACTCACTGAAAATAGTTTGAGGTGAATATGAAAAAAATAAAGGCTGTGCAACATGTATGCATAGTCAGTGAACACTTTGAAATTAATATGAGGATGATAGGTCACATGACCAAAAAGCTATTGAAGTTTGAAATACTAAACAATTCACTGAAAATATTTTGAGGTGAAATTTAAAAAAAAAAAAGGATGTATAACATGTATGCATAGTCAGTGAACACTTTGAAATTGATTTGAGGATGATAGGTCACATGCCCAAGAAGCTATTGAAGTTTGAATTACTAAACAATTCACTGAAAATAGTGTGAGGTGAAATTGAAAAAAATAAAGGATGTGAAACATGTATGCATAGTCAGTGAACACTTTGAAATGGATTTGAGGATGATAGGTCACATGACCAAAAAGCTATTGAAGTTTGAAATACTAAACAATTCACTGAAAATAGTTTGAGGTGAATATGAAAAAAATAAAGTCTGTGCAACATGTATGCATAGTCAGTGAACACTTTGAAATTGATATGAGGATGATAGGTCACATGCCCAAAAAGCTATTGAAGTTTGAAATACTAAACAATTCACTGAAAATAGTTTGAGGTGAAAATGAAAAAAATTAAGGCTGTGCAACATATATGCATAGTCAGTGAACACTTTTAAATTGATATAAGGATGATAGGTCACATGACCAGAAAGCTATTAAATTTCAAACTTAAGAAACTCACTGAAAATTGTTTGAGGTGAAAATGAAAAAAAAAAAGGCTGTGCAACATGTATGC
Source organism: Hypomesus transpacificus (assembly GCF_021917145.1). Taxonomy (NCBI): domain Eukaryota; kingdom Metazoa; phylum Chordata; class Actinopteri; order Osmeriformes; family Osmeridae; genus Hypomesus; species Hypomesus transpacificus. The sequence continues at coordinate 3,674,553 of NC_061085.1, forward strand.
ATAGTCAGTGAAAACTTTGAAATGGATTTGAGGATGATAGGTCACATGACCAAAAAGCTATTGAAGTTTGAAATACTAAACAATTCACTGAAAATTGTTTGAGGTGAAAATGAAAAAAATAAAGGCTGTGCAACATGTATGCATAGTCAGTGAACACTCTGAAACTAATTTGAGGATGATAAGTCACAAGACCAGAAAGCTATTAAATTTCAAACTTTCAGAAACTCACTGAAAATAGTTTGAGGTGAAAATTAAAAAAACAAAGGTTGTGCAACATGTATGCATAGTCAGTGAACACTCTGAAACTAATTTGAGGATGATAAGTCACAAGACCAGAAAGCTATTAAATTTCAAACTTTCAGAAACTCACTGAAAATAGTTTGAGGTTAAAATGAAAAAAATAACTTTCAGAAATTCACTGAAAATAGTTTGAGGTGAAAATGAAAAAAATAAAGGCTATGCAACATGTATGCATAGTCAATGAACACTCTGAAACTAATTTGAGGATGATAGGTCACATGACCAAAAAGCTATTGAAGTTTGAAATACTAAACAATTCACTGAAAATAGTTTGAGGTGAAAATGAAAAAATAAAGAATGTGCAACATGTATACATAGTCAATGAACACTCTGAAACTAATTTGAGGATGATAGGTCACATGACCAAAAAGCTATTGAAGTTTGAAATACTAAACAATTCACTGAAAATAGTTTGAGGTGAAAATGAAAAAAATAAAGGCTGTGCAACATGTATGCATAGTCAGTGAACACTCTGAAACCAATTTGAGGATGATGAGTCACATGACCAGAAAGCTATTAAATTTCAAACTTTCAGAAACTCACTGAAAATAGTTTGAGGTGAAAATGATAAAAAATAAAGGCTGTGCAACATGTATGCATAGTCAGTGAACACTCTGAAACTAATTTGAGGATGATGAGTCACATGACCAGAAAGCTATTAAATTTCAAACTTTCAGAAACTCACTGAAAATAGTTTGAGGTGAATATGAAAAAAATAAAGGCTGTGCAACATGTATGCATAGTCAGTGAACACTTTGAAATTAATATGAGGATGATAGGTCACATGACCAAAAAGCTATTGAAGTTTGAAATACTAAACAATTCACTGAAAATATTTTGAGGTGAAATTAAAAAAAAAAAAGGATGTATAACATGTATGCATAGTCAGTGAACACTTTGAAATTGATTTGAGGATGATAGGTCACATGCCCAAAAAGCTATTGAAGTTTGAATTACTAAACAATTCACTGAAAATAGTTTGAGGTGAAATTGAAAAAAATAAAGGCTGTGCAACATGTATGCATAGTCAGTGAACACTCTGAAACTAATTTGAGGATGATAAGTCACAAGACCAGAAAGCTATTAAATTTCAAACTTTCAGAAACTCACTGAAAATAGTTTGAGGTGAAAATTAAAAAAACAAAGGTTGTGCAACATGTATGCATAGTCAGTGAACACTCTGAAACTAATTTGAGGATGATGAGTCACATGACCAGAAAGCTATTAAATTTCAAACTTTCAGAAACTCACTGAAAATAGTTTGAGGTTAAAATGAAAAAAATAACTTTCAGAAATTCACTGAAAATAGTTTGAGGTGAAAATGAAAAAAATAAAGGCTATGCAACATGTATGCATAGTCAATGAACACTCTGAAACTAATTTGAGGATGATAGGTCACATGACCAAAAAGCTATTGAAGTTTGAAATACTAAACAATTCACTGAAAATAGTTTGAGGTGAAAATGAAAAAATAAAGAATGTGCAACATGTATACATAGTCAATGAACACTCTGAAACTAATTTGAGGATGATAGGTCACATGACCAAAAAGCTATTGAAGTTTGAAATACTAAACAATTCACTGAAAATAGTTTGAGGTGAAAATGAAAAAAATAAAGGCTGTGCAACATGTATGCATAGTCAGTGAACACTCTGAAACCAATTTGAGGATGATGAGTCACATGACCAGAAAGCTATTAAATTTCAAACTTTCAGAAACTCACTGAAAATAGTTTGAGGTGAAAATGATAAAAAATAAAGGCTGTGCAACATGTATGCATAGTCAGTGAACACTCTGAAACTAATTTGAGGATGATGAGTCACATGACCAGAAAGCTATTAAATTTCAAACTTTCAGAAACTCACTGAAAATAGTTTGAGGTGAATATGAAAAAAATAAAGGCTGTGCAACATGTATGCATAGTCAGTGAACACTTTGAAATTAATATGAGGATGATAGGTCACATGACCAAAAAGCTATTGAAGTTTGAAATACTAAACAATTCACTGAAAATATTTTGAGGTGAAATTAAAAAAAAAAAAGGATGTATAACATGTATGCATAGTCAGTGAACACTTTGAAATTGATTTGAGGATGATAGGTCACATGCCCAAAAAGCTATTGAAGTTTGAATTACTAAACAATTCACTGAAAATAGTTTGAGGTGAAATTGAAAAAAATAAAGGATGTGAAACATGTATGCATAGTCAGTGAACACTTTGAAATGGATTTGAGGATGATAGGTCACATGACCAAAAAGCTATTGAAGTTTGAAATACTAAACAATTCACTGAAAATAGTTTGAGGTGAAAATGAAAAAATAAAGAATGTGCAACATGTATACATAGTCAATGAACACTCTGAAACTAATTTGAGGATGATAGGTCACATGACCAAAAAGCTATTGAAGTTTGAAATACTAAACAGTTCACTGAAAATAGTTTGAGGTGAAAATGAAAAAAATAAAGGCTGTGCAACATGTATGCATAGTCAGTGAACACTCTGAAACCAATTTGAGGATGATGAGTCACATGACCAGAAAGCTATTAAATTTCAAACTTTCAGAAACTCACTGAAAATAGTTTGAGGTGAAAATGATAAAAAATAAAGGCTGTGCAACATGTATGCATAGTCAGTGAACACTCTGAAACTAATTTGAGGATGATGAGTCACATGACCAGAAAGCTATTAAATTTCAAACTTTCAGAAACTCACTGAAAATAGTTTGAGGTGAATATGAAAAAAATAAAGGCTGTGCAACATGTATGCATAGTCAGTGAACACTTTGAAATTAATATGAGGATGATAGGTCACATGACCAAAAAGCTATTGAAGTTTGAAATACAAAACAATTCACTGAAAATATTTTGAGGTGAAATTAAAAAAAAAAAAGGATGTATAACATGTATGCATAGTCAGTGAACACTTTGAAATGGATTTGAGGATGATAGGTCACATGACCAAAAAGCTATTGAAGTTTGAAATACTAAACAATTCACTGAAAATAGTTTGAGGTGAATATGAAAAAAATAAAGTCTGTGCAACATGTATGCATAGTCAGTGAACACTTTGAAATTGATATGAGGATGATAGGTCACATGACCAAAAAGCTATTGAAGTTTGAAATAGTAAACAATTCACTGAAAATAGTTTGAGGTGAATATGAAAAAAATAAAGTCTGTGCAACATGTATGCATAGTCAGTGAACACTCTGAAACTAATTTGAGGATGATGAGTCACATGACCAGAAAGCTATTAAATTTCAAACTTAAGAAACTCACTGAAAATAATTTGAGGTGAAAATGAAAAAAAAAAAGGCTGTGCAACATGTATGCATAGTCAGTGAACACTCTGAAACTAATTTGAGGATGATGAGTCACATGACCAGAAAGCTATTAAATTTCAAACTTTCAGAAACTCACTGAAAATAGTTTGAGGTGAATATGAAAAAAATAAAGGCTGTGCAACATGTATGCATAGTCAGTGAACACTTTGAAATTAATATGAGGATGATAGGTCACATGACCAAAAAGCTATTGAAGTTTGAAATACTAAACATTTCACTGAAAATATTTTGAGGTGAAATTAAAAAAAAAAATAGGATGTATAACATGTATGCATAGTCAGTGAACACTTTTAAATTGATTTGAGGATGATAGGTCACATGCCCAAAAAGCTATTGAAGTTTGAATTACTAAACAATTCACTGAAAATAGTTTGAGGTGAATATGAAAAAAATAAAGTCTGTGCAACATGTATGCATAGTCAGTGAACACTTTGAAATTGATATGAGGATGATAGGTCACATGACCAAAAAGCTATTGAAGTTTGAAATACTAAACAATTCACTGAAAATAGTTTGAGGTGAAAAAGAAACAAAAAAAGGATGTGAAACATGTATGCATAGTCAGTGAACACTTTTAAATTGATATAAGGATGATAGGTCACATGACCAGAAAGCTATTAAATTTCAAACTTAAGAAATTCACTGAAAATAGTTTGAGGTGAAAAAGAAACAAAAAAAGGATGTGAAACATGTATGCATAGTCAGTGAACACTTTGAAATTGATTTTAGGATGATAGGTCACATGCCCAAAAAGCTATTGAAGTTTGAAATACTAAACAATTCACTGAAAATAGTTTGAGGTGAAAATGAAAAAAATAAAGGCTGTGCAACATGTATGCATAGTCAGTGAACACTCTGAAACTAATTTGAGGATGATAAGTCACAAGACCAGAAAGCTATTAAATTTCAAACTTTCAGAAACTCACTGAAAATAGTTTGAGGTGAAAATTAAAAAAACAAAGGCTGTGCAACATGTATGCATAGTCAGTGAACACTCTGAAACTAATTTGAGGATGATAAGTCACAAGACCAGAAAGCTATTAAATTTCAAACTTTCAGAAACTCACTGAAAATAGTTTGAGGTTAAAATGAAAAAAATAACTTTCAGAAATTCACTGAAAACAGTGTGAGGTGAAAAAGAACAAACTAAAGAATGTGCAACATGTATACATAGTCAATGAACACTTTGAAATTGATATGAGGATGATATGTCACATGAACAAAAAGTTATTGAAGATTGAAATAGTAAACAATTCACTGAAAATAGTGTGAGGTGAAAATGAAAGAAATAAAGACTGTAAAACATGTATGCATAGTCAGTGAACACTCTGAAATAGATTTGATGATGATAGGTCCCATGACCAAAAAGCTATTGAAGTTTCAAACTTTCAGAAATTCACGAAAATAGTGTGACGTAAGAAAGAACAAACGAAAGGCTCTACAACATTTATGCATAGTCAATGAACACTTTGAAATCAATATGAGGATGATAGGTCACATGACCAAAAAGCTATTGAAGTTTGAAATAGTAAACAATTCACTGAAAATAGTTTGAGTTGAAAATGAAAAAAATAAAGGCTATGCAACATGTATGCATAGTCAATGAACACTCTGAAACTAATTTGAGGATGATAGGTCACATGACCAAAAAGCTATTGAAGTTTGAAATACTAAACAATTCACTGAAAATAGTTTGAGGTGAAAATGAAAAAATAAAGACTGTGCAACATGTATACATAGTCAATGAACACTCTGAAACTAATTTGAGGATGATAGGTCACATGACCAAAAAGCTATTGAAGTTTGAAATACTAAACAATTCACTGAAAATAGTTTGAGGTGAAAATGAAAAAAATAAAGGCTGTGCAACATGTATGCATAGTCAGTGAACACTCTGAAACCAATTTGAGGATGATGAGTCACATGACCAGAAAGCTATTAAATTTCAAACTTTCAGAAACTCACTGAAAATAGTTTGAGGTGAAAATGATAAAATATAAAGGCTGTGCAACATGTATGCATAGTCAGTGAACACTCTGAAATAGATTTGATGATGATAGGTCCCATGACCAAAAAGCTATTGAAGTTTCAAACATTCAGAAATTCACTGAAAATAGTGTGAGGTGAAAAAGAACAAACGAAAGAATGTGCAACATGTTTTGCATAGTCAATGAACACTGATATAGATTTAATGATGATAGGTCCCATGACCAAAAAGCTATTGAAGTTTGAAAGAGTAAACAAATTACTGAAAATAGTGTGAGGTGAAAATGAAAGAAATAAAGACTGTAAAACATGTATGCATAGTCAATGAACACTCTGAAATAGATTTGATGATGATAGGTCACATGACCAAAAAGCTATTGAAATTTGAAATGCTAAACAATTCACTGAAAATAGTGTGAGGTGAAAATGAACAAACCAAAGGATGTGCAACATGTATATATAGTCACTGAACACTTTGAAATCGATATGAGGATGATAGGTCACATGACCAAAAAGCTATTGAAGTTTGAAATAGTAAACAATTCACTGAAAATAGTTTGAGGTGAAAATGAAAAAATAAAGGCTGTGCAACATGTATACATAGTCAATGAACACTCTGAAACTAATTTGAGGATAATAGGTCACATGACCAAAAAGCTATTGAAGTTTGAAATACTAAACAATTCACTGAAAAAAGTTTGAGGGGAAAATGAAAAAAATAAAGGCTGTGCTACATGTGTGCATAATCAGTGAACACTGAAACTAATTTGACGATGATAAGTCACATGACCAAAACGCTATTGAAGTTTCAAACTTACAGAAACTCACTGAAAATAGTTTGAGGTGAAAATGAAAGAAATAAAGACTGTAAAACATGTATGCATAGTCAGTGAACACTCTGAAATAGATTTGATGATGACAGGTCCCATGACCAAAAAGCTATTGAAGTTTCAAACTTTCAGAAATTCACTGAAAATAGTGTGAGGTGAAAAAGAACAAACGAAAGGCTCTCCAACATTTATGCATAGTCAATGAACACTCTGAAATAGATTTGATGATGATAAGTCACATGACCAAAAAGCTATTGAAATTTGAAATACTAAACAATTCACTGAAAATAGTGTGAGGTGAAAATGAAAAAACTAAAGGATTTGCAACATGTATATATAGTCACTGAACACTTTGAAATCAATATGAGGATGATAGGTCACATGACCAAAAAGCTATTGAAGTTTGAAATAGTAAACAATTCACTGAAAATAGTTTGAGTTGAAAATGAAAAAAATTATGGCTGTGCAACATGTATGCATAGTCAACAAACACTTTGAAATGGATTTGAGGATGTAAGGTCACATTTACAAAAAGCTATTGAAGTTTGAAATAGTAAACAATTCACTGAAAATAGTTTGGGGTGAAAATGAAAAAAATAAAGATTGTGCAAAATGTATGCATAGTCAGTGAACACTTTGAAATGGATTTGAGGATGATAGGTCACATGACCAAAAAGCTATTGAAGTTTGAAATAGTAAACAATTCACTGAAAATAGTTTGGGGTGAAAATGAAAAAATAAAGGCTGTGCAACATGTATACATAGTCAATGAACACTCTGAAACAAATTTGAGGATGATAGGTCAATGACCAAAAAGCTATTGAAGTTTGAAATACTAAACAATTCACTGAAAATAGTTTGAGGTGAAAATGAAAAAAATAAAGGCTGTGCAACATGTATGCATAGTCAGTTAACACTCTGAAACTAATTTGAGGATGATAAGTCACATGACCAGAAAGCTATTAAATTTCAAACTTTCAGACACTCACTGAAGATAGTTTGAGGTGAAAATGAAAAAAATAAAGGCTGTGCAACATGTATGCATAGTCAGTGAACACTCTGAAATAGATTTGATGATGATAGGTCCCATGAACAAAAAGCTAATGAAGTTTCAAACTTTCAGAAATTCACTGAAAATAGTGAGGTGAAAAAGAACAAACGAAAGGCTCTGCAACATGTATATATAGTCACTGAACACTTTGAAATGGATTTGAGGATGAAAGGTCACATTTACAAAAAGCTATTGAAGTTTGAAATACTAAACAATTCACTGAAAATAGTTTGAGGTGAAAATGAAAAAAATAAAGATTGTGCAAAATGTATGTATAATCAGTGAACACTTTGAAATGGATTTGAGGATGATAGGTCACATGACCAAAAAGCTATTGAAGTTTGAAATACTAAACAATTCACTGAAAATTGTTTGAGGTGAAAATGAAAAAAATAAAGGCTGTGCAACATGTATGCATAGTCAGTGAACACTCTGAAACTAATTTGAGGATGATAAGTCACATGACCAGAAAGCTATTAAATTTCAAACTTAAGAAACTCACTGAAAATAGTTTGAGGTGAAAATGAAAAAAATAACGGCTGTGCAACATGTATGCATAGTCAATGAACACTCTGAAACTAATTTGAGGATGATAAGTCACAAGACCAGAAAGCTATTAAATTTCAAACTTTCAGAAACGCACTGAAAATAGTTTGAGGTGAAAATGAAAAAAACAAAGGCTGTGCAACATGTATGCATAGTCAGTGAACACTCTGAAACTAATTTGAGGATGATAAGTCACAAGACCAGAAAGCTATTAAATTTCAAACTTTCAGAAAGTCACTGAAAATAGTTTGAGGTTAAAATGAAAAAAACAACTTTCAGAAATTCACTGAAAACAGTGTGAGGTGAAAAAGAACAAACTAAAGAATGTGCAACATGTATACATAGTCAATGAACACTTTGAAATTGATATGAGGATGATATGTCACATGAACAAAAAGCTATTGAAGATTGAAATAGTAAACAATTCACTGAAAATAGTGTGAGGTGAAAATGAAAAAACTAAAGGCTGTGCAACATGTATGCATAGTCAATGAACACTCTGAAATAGATTTGATGATGATAGGTCCCATGACCAAAAAGCTATTGAAGTTTCAAACTTTCAGAAATTCACTGAAAATAGTTTGAGGTGAAAAAGAACAAAGTAAAGAATGTGGAACATGTATGCATAGTCAATAAACACTGATATAGATTTGATGATGATAGGTCCCATGACCAAAAAGCTATTGAAGTTTGAAAGAGTAAACAATTCACTGAAAATAGTGTGAGGTAAAAATGAAAGAAATAAAGACTGTAAAACATGTATGCATAGTCAGTGAACACTCTGAATTAAATTTGATGATGATAGGTCCCATGACCAAAAAGCTATTGAAGTTTCAAACTTTCAGAAATTCACTGAAAATAGTGTGACGTAAGAAAGAACAAACGAAAGGCTCTACAACATTTATGCATAGTCAATGAACACTTTGAAATCAATATGAGGATGATAGGTCACATGACCAAAAAGCTATTGAAATTTGAAATAGTAAACAATTCACTGAAAATAGTTTGAGTTGAAAATGAAAAAAATAAAGGCTATGCAACATGTATGCATAGTCAGTAAACACATTGAAATGGATTTGAGGATGAAAGGTCACATTTACAAAAAGCTATTGAAGTTTGAAATAGTAAACAATTCACTGAAAATAGTTTGGGGTGAAAATGAAAAAAATAAAGATTGTGCAAAATGTATGCATAGTCAGTGAACACTTTGAAATGGATTTGAGGATGATAGGTCACATGACCAAAAAGCTATTGAAGTTTGAAATACTAAACAATTCACTGAAAATAGTTTGAGGTGAAAATGAAAAAAAAAAGGCTGTGCAACATGTATACATAGTCAATGAACACTCTGAAACTAATTTGAGGATGATAGGTCACATGACCAAAAAGCTATTGAAGTTTGAAATACTAAACAATTCACTGAAAATAGTTTGAGGTGAAAATGAAAAAAATAAAGGCTGTGCAACATGTATGCGTAGTCAGTGAACACTCTGAAACCAATTTGAGGATGATGAGTCACATGACCAGAAAGCTATTAAATTTCAAACTTTCAGAAACTCACTGAAAATAGTTTGAGGTGAAAATGATAAAAATAAAGGCTGTGCAACATGTATGCATAGTCAGTGAACACTCTGAAACTAATTTGAGGATGATAGGTCACATGACCAAAAAGCTATTGAAGTTTCAAACGTTCAAGAATTCACTGAAAATAGTTTGAGGTGAAAATGAAAAAAATAAAGGCTGTGCAACATGTATGCATAGTCAATGAACACTCTGAAATAGATTTGATGATGATAGGTCCCATGACCAAAAAGCTATTGAAGTTTCAAACTTTCAGAAATTCACTGAAAATAGTTTGAGGTGAAAAAGAACAAAGTAAAGAATGTGGAACATGTATGCATAGTCAATAAACACTGATATAGATTTGATGATGATAGGTCCCATGACCAAAAAGCTATTGAAGTTTGAAAGAGTAAACAATTCACTGAAAATAGTGTGAGGTAAAAATGAAAGAAATAAAGACTGTAAAACATGTATGCATAGTCAGTGAACACTCTGAATTAGATTTGATGATGATAGGTCCCATGACCAAAAAGCTATTGAAGTTTCAAACTTTCAGAAATTCACTGAAAATAGTGTGACGTAAGAAAGAACAAACGAAAGGCTCTACAACATTTATGCATAGTCAATGAACACTTTGAAATCAATATGAGGATGATAGGTCACATGACCAAAAAGCTATTGAAATTTGAAATAGTAAACAATTCACTGAAAATAGTTTGAGTTGAAAATGAAAAAAATAAAGGCTATGCAACATGTATGCATAGTCAGTAAACACATTGAAATGGATTTGAGGATGAAAGGTCACATTTACAAAAAGCTATTGAAGTTTGAAATAGTAAACAATTCACTGAAAATAGTTTGGGGTGAAAATGAAAAAAATAAAGATTGTGCAAAATGTATGCATAGTCAGTGAACACTTTGAAATGGATTTGAGGATGATAGGTCACATGACCAAAAAGCTATTGAAGTTTGAAATACTAAACAATTCACTGAAAATAGTTTGAGGTGAAAATGAAAAAAAAAGGCTGTGCAACATGTATACATAGTCAATGAACACTCTGAAACTAATTTGAGGATGATAGGTCACATGACCAAAAAGCTATTGAAGTTTGAAATACTAAATAATTCACTGAAAATAGTTTGAGGTGAAAATGAAAAAAATAAAGGCTGTGCAACATGTATGCGTAGTCAGTGAACACTCTGAAACCAATTTGAGGATGATGAGTCACATGACCAGAAAGCTATTAAATTTCAAACTTTCAGAAACTCACTGAAAATAGTTTTAGGTGAAAATGATAAAAATAAAGGCTTTGCAACATGTATGCATAATCAGTGAACAATTTGAAATTGATATGAGGATGATAAGTCACATGACCAAAACGCTATTGAAGTTTCAAACTTTCAGAAACTCACTGAAAATAGTTTAAGGTGAAAATGAAAGAAATAAAGGCTGTAAAACATGTATGCATAGTCAGTGAACACTCTGAAATAGATTTGATGATGATAGGTCCCATGACCAAAAAGCTATTGAAGTTTCAAACATTCAGAAATTCACTGAAAATAGTGTGAGGTGAAAAAGAACAAACGAAAGAATGTGCAACATGTTTTGCATAGTCAATGAACACTGATATAGATTTAATGATGATAGGTCCCATGACCAAAAAGCTATTGAAGTTTGAAAGAGTAAACAATTCACTGAAAATAGTGTGAGGTGAAAATGAAAGAAATAAAGACTGTACAACATGTATGCATAGTCAGTGAACACTTTGAAATGGATTTGAGGATAATAGGTCACATGACCAAAAAGCTATTGAAGTTTGAAATACTAAACAATTCACTGAAGATAGTTTGAGGGGAAAATGAACAAACTAAAGCATGTGCAACATGTATATATAGTCACTGAACACTTTGAAATCAATATGAGGATGATAGGTCACATGACCAAAAAGCTATTGAAGTTTGAAATAGTAAACAATTCACTGAAAATAGTTTGAGTTGAAAACGAAAAAAATAAAGGATGTGCAACATGTATGCATAGTCAATAAACACTTTGAAATGGATTTGAGGATGAAAGGTCACATGACCAAAAAGCTATTGAACTTTGAAATACTAAACAATTCACTGAAAATAGTTTGAGGTGAAAATGAAAAAATAAAGGCTGTGCAACATGTATATATAGTCACTGAACACTTTGAAATTGATATGAGGATGATATGTCACATGAACAAAAAGCTATTGAAGATTGAAATACTAAACAATTCACTGAAAATAGTTTGAGGTGAAAATGAAAAAATAAAGGGTTTGCAACATGTATATATAGTCACTGAACACTTTGAAATTGATGTGAGGATAATAGGTCACATGACCAAAAAGCTATTGAAGTTTGAAATACTAAACAATTCACTGAAAATAGTTTGAGGTGAAAATCAAAAAATAAAGGCTGTGCAACATGTATGCATAGTCAGTGAACACTCTGAAACAAATTTGAGGATGATAAGTCACAAGACCAGAAAGCTATTAAATTTCAAACTTTCAGAAACTCACTGAAAATAGTTTGAGGTTAAAATGAAAAAAATAAAGGCTTTGCAACATGTATATATAGTCACTGAACACTTTGAAATTAATATGAGGATGATAGGTCACATGACCAAAAAGCTACGTAAGTTTGAAGTAGTAAACAATTCACTGAAAATAGTGTGAGGTGAAAATAAAAAAGAATAAAGGCTGTGCTACATGTGTGCATAATCAGTGAACACTGAAACTAATTTGACGATGATAAGTCACATGACCAAAAAGCTATTGAAGTTTGAAATACTAAACAATTCACTGAAAATAGTTTGAGGTGAAAATGAAAAGAATAAAGGCTGTACAACATGTATGCATAGTCAGTGAACACTTTGAAATGGATTTGAGGATGATAGGTCACATGACCAAAAAGCTATTGAAGTTTGAAATAGTAAACAATTCACTGAAAATAGTTTGGGGTGAAAATGAAAAAAATAAAGATTGTGCAAAATGTATGCATAGTCAGTGAACACTTTGAAATTGATTTGAGGATGATAGGTCACATGACCAAAAAGCTATGTAAGTTTGAAGTAGTAAACAATTCACTGAAAATAGTGTGAGGTGAAAATAAAAAAAAATAAAGGCTGTGCAACATGTATACATAGTCAATGAACACTCTGAAACTAATTTGAGGATGATAGGTCACATGACCAAAAAGCTATTGAAGTTTAAATACTAAACAATTCACTGAAAATAGTTTGAGGTGAAAATGAAAAAAACAAAGGCTGTGCAACATGTATACATAGTTAATGAACACTCTGAAACTAATTTGAGGATGATAGGTCACATGACCAAAAAGCTATTGAAGTTTGAAATAATAAACAATTCACTAAAAATAGTTTGAGGTGAAAATGAAAAAAATAAAGGCTGTGCAACATGTATGCATAGTCAATGAACACTCTGAAATAGATTTGATGATGATAGGTCCCATGACCAAAAAGCTATTGAAGTTTCAAACTTTCAGAAAATCACTGAAAATAGTTTGAGGTGAAAAAGAACAAACTAAAGAATGTGCAACATGTATGCATAGTCAATGAACACTGATATAGATTTGATGATGATAGGTCCCATGACCAAAAAGCTACTGAAGTTTGAAAGACTAAACAATTCACTGAAAATAGTGTGAGGTTAAAATGAAAAAAATAAAGGCTTTGCAACATGTATGCATAGTCAGTGAACACTCTGAAACTAATTTGAGGATGATAGGTCACATGACCAAAAAGCTATTGAAGTTTCAAACGTTCAAGAATTCACTGAAAATAGTGTGAGGTGAAAATAAAAAAATTAAAGGCTTTGCAACATGTATGCATAGTCAGTGAACACTCTGAAATAGATTTGAGGATGATAGGTCACATGACCAAAAAGCTATTGAAGTTTTAAGATGTTTTTAAATTAAAAAACATTTAGTTACAACTTCATAAGAAAATAAAGAAAAAATAAAGGCTGTTTAATGTGTATGCATATATTTTGAACAGTTTAACATATTTTTTATGTTTCTAGTTGATGTTGTTGAAAAGCTATTGAATTTTGAAATTTTAAATGTGTAATTTGTTGATGGTCCCGAAATTTTAAACGTGTAATTTGTTGATGGTCCCTAAACATACGGGCATCCGAATGTCTGTTGAATATCGAACATCCAACCAACTTTACCACGGTACTTTAACAGATGCGCCATTGCTGTCCATGCCATGACCGACTGTGAACCTGATCAGCCACCCGCTAGCGTCTTTGAAAATTCAGGGCTAGCTAAATAAACTATTTTGGGACAAGGTTCTCTAACAGTTCTGAACGTTTATTTTCACTGATTCTTTTGAGGCTGATTTGTGAGACGCTAAACTTTGACAACATGTTTGCATTTTCAGTATTTCAAAATAACTTTCTGGAGGGTTTAACCTAGCTAGCGAAGTCCTAACTTAAACAATGTGAATCTGATATAACGCTATAAACAACTCAATTTCAAACCTATATGCCCCATCCAAGTTCTGAAAATATGTTTATATATTTAAAACTGTTTGTACCAAGCGGAGGAGTTCAAGTATCTCGGGGTCTTGTTCACGAGTGAGGGAAGTATGGAGCGCGAGGTCGACAGGCGGATCGGTGCGGCGTCCGCAGTGATGCGGGCTCTGCATCGGTCCGTCGTGGTGAAGAAGGAGCTGAGTCGAAAGGCGAAGCTCTCTATTTACCAGTCGATCTACGTTCCTACCCTCAGCTATGGTCACGAACTATGGGTAGTGACCGAAAGAACGAGATCGCGAATACAAGCGGCCGAAATGAGCTTTCTCCGCAGGGTGTCCGGGCTCTCCCTTAAAGATAGGGTGATAAGCTCGGTCATCCGGGAGGGGCTCAGAGTAGAACCGCTGCTCCTCCGCGTCGAGAGGAGCCAGCTGAGGTGGCTCGGGCATCTGATTAGGATGCCTCCTGGACGCCTCCCTGGTGAGGTGTTCCGGGCACATCCCACTGGGAAGAGGCCCCGGGGAAGACCCAGGACACGCTGGAGGGACTATGTCTCTCGGCTGGCCTGGGAACGCCTCGGGGTCCCCCAGGAAGAGCTGGCGGAAGTGGCCGGGGGGAGGGAAGTCTGGGCCTCCCTGCTTAGGTCGCTGCCCCCGCGACCCGATCCCCGGACAAGCGGCAGATGACGGACGGACGGACTATGTTTGTAAAGAAACTCACCTTTGAAGTAACTTATTTCCAAGTAAAATCCATTGTGTGAAAGACGGTGGGACCCCCTGCAAAATCTGTTTAGGAAGCCCAGTTTCAGCTATGCGTTGAAATGGGCATGCGCAAAGTTGTTGCTCAGGGGCAGACTGAGGGGCAGGTTTGCTAAGGAAGAATTGTAATATTCTGTGATGACTCTTCTTTGAAAATGAAACTCTTAAGAGTCTCTTACCTTTTGGTCACATTAACAATTTTGTATTACAAAACTATTGGAGCACAAATTTGCATTGTGTGTCATACAGCTTTGGTGTGCTATAAAAATAATGTTTGCTTAATCATGTTACTCATCACACAATGATTGCTGTTGTACATGTTTATAGTAAAGAATGAAAGACTAAATTATATTCCACATTCTGTCTTTTTTTATAATAAAAGCTATGTGTCTGCATATGAGAAAATTGATGACCAATGACATGCTGGGGCTGAGCAGCACATGAATTACATGCATTGTCTTCATTTATATATATGAACCACTATATTGCACTCAAGATCTGTTGTCCTGCAACAAAAATAACGTAACCAGCCGACCAAAGGACGACGTCGCGGCAACGTTGTCCACGGGTCTAAAAATAAGGTATCCAGCCGACCAAGGTACAACGTTGCGGCAACATTGTCCATGGGACCAAAAAATAACGTAACCAGCCGACCAATGTACAACGTCGCAGCAACGTTGTCCATGGGACCAAAAAATAACGTAACCAGCCAACCAAGTTACAACGTCGCGGCAACGTTGCCCACGGACCTAAAAATGACGTTACCAGCCGACCAAGGTACGACATCGCGGCAACGTTGTCCATGGGCCCAAAAAAGAACGTAACCAGCCGACCAAGGTACAACGTCGCGGCAACGTTGCCCACGGACCTAAAGATGACGTTACCAGCCGACCAAGGTACGACGTTGCGGCAACGTTGTCCATGGGACCAAAAAATAACGTAACCAGCCGACCAAGGTACGACGTCGCGGCAACGTTGCCCACGGGTCTAAAAATAACGTAACCAGCCGACCAAGGTACGACGTTGTGGCATGGCGACGTTGCGCATGGGACCAACTGGCAACATTCCCTTTATAACGTTGCTACGACGTTGCCACGACGTTGCCAGAAGGTAACGTCGCGGGTTACCAACTGAGCACTTACTGGCAACGTTGCCGCAACGTCATGTGTTAGCTGGGAATGCGGGAGAATACGTTTGAACGTTGTGAAGCAATCGAAGAAAAAGTTGAATTTCAAGAGGCAGTGTGGAAGCTGAACTGCATCATCTAACAAAGCTAAGAGCTTAAATAGCCTACAATGCGGGAGAAGCTGAAAGTTGAACAGAGCCTGTTTAAGGAGAGCCTGCCCACTCCCTATTAATCCCCATTGTCCCGAATTTTGTTGCAGTTCCACCAGAGTTCCACTGGGAGTGATCGCGGTCGAGTGCATGTTGAATGGGAGTCTATGGAGCTAAACGGCTAAATTTGCCTCTTTCGCCTGATTGTTGTTGATAAATCTCAGATTTGATTATAGTTTTTGCATGTTCAACATGGATTGCAGGTCAAAAGTTTAATGAACGAGTACTTATGTCCTTTCGATTTCTTACAGGGTAAGTCGTTGTTGCCTAGCCTGACGTTGTCATACTCATAATTTTAGTCAGAATATGAGTCTGAAAACTCTCCGTTGGGCTGTGACTACGGGGCGTGTTTCAACCGAACTCGTAAAACAAATGCCTCTTCGCTCAATTGGATATACCTACAACCAATCAGAGCAACGTAATAAGTTGTTTGTTGAAAACGAATTCAACCCAAGCGCTCTTTCGTGACGTTGTTGATTACGTTACTGTTGATCATCTGTCCATAATCGTATAAAGCCCGCCCTGGCAATTTCATTGGTACGCCCAGATTCTGGTTTTCTGTAGTTGTTCCCCAATACGAGACCCTCCAGACCCAACTTCCCGACCAAATCTTTTTGTGGGCGGGGAGAAGTTGGGCTGGCAGCCAGGCTAGTTGTTGCCCATAACACGCTAGCATTCTGCTAACAAATGTTGATTGGTTAGTGAAGGACTGACTACGACCAGAGATCCCGCTTGATGGAATCCGAAGCAGAACCAGAATGTCAGAGCATTAGCAACATTAGCAACAACATTAGCAAGCCCAAACTCTTTCTAGCATTTGTATTGACAGGGAGAGCCTAACCTGTCAGCTGTGTTGTCGATGCCTCGAGAGTAAAGTGGAAGTAACCAGAGCTTGTCGTCAAGCAGTAGCTCTGGTCGTACGATGTGTATGACGTCAATGCCATTTTCAAAGGCTTTTTAGAACAGAAAGGCGACTTTTTAAAAAATTTAACACCCAGTGATGTGTATTTTTTAGCCTCCCCTTTCGATTTCAGAATTCAAATTACTTGACAAAAAATCATATCCTGAGAAAAGTGGATTTTGAGGGTTATAGCTCCATAGACCTCCATTCATTCTGCACTCGACGGTTAGCGCCCTCATATGGAACTTGAGTGGAACTGCAAACAGTTCAGAACCCGGAAGTTTCCAGAGAGTGGGAGTTCTTTCTTTATTAGACATTAGGTGCTTTCGACATGACCCGACTTCATGCGGTACCGCAGCCAGCTGACTTGAAAAAGTGCATTCTGGTTAGACTTTTTGTCCGACTTGAGACGGCGCCGAGGACACGTCACTTTGACGTCGCCATCAAAGTACCGTGAGATCGATTCGAGAACTGCCGGCTGAGTAGCCGAGCGCATTTTCTCAAGAGCAACTGCACGGGTTCAAGTGACGACACAGCTATTTCATGATTGGCCAGACTCACACACGACAACTTTGACACGTGTTTTGGAATATTCGGACACCTTCAGTTTCGCCAACGCTTAATAAAAGTTGTAATTGAATTAAAAATGTGTTGAAGAAAACGTTTTAGTCAGCCTCTTCACTAACGGAAAGACCAAGTTAAATTATAAATAAAGTAAAGTAAGCAAACAGCGCTTGATCGGCCATGACTGACATCAACGCAGCAAACCACAAGAAGCTGGAATGTCCGACTTCACAGAGCCGTTTTCAACCCCGACTGCAAGCGGCTACTCTCGCCGGTCGTTTCATGCAGCCGCAGTCCATGTCGAACGCACCTATTCTCTGGTTTGGAGCTTGTATGAAATGACGATGCCGTGTGATTGATGACGTTCAATGCTTCAGACGTCACAAACTGGTTCAGAGTTGTGGCGCACTTCTAAACCTTAAAACAGTGAAAGAAACCAGTGCTTGTCGTCTTAATAGGAGGCGAACACTACATTGGCAGAAGCGCAAACAGTTATTAATAGAGTACATAGTTATTATTAGAGGACGATTAGAGAATTATCATTAGCAGACGAGAAGTAGGTTATATTAGCATAAGAGTATAGTTCAGCAGCAGAAGAGAAGTAGGTTATATTAGCAGAAGAGTATAGTTCATTATCAGAAGAGTAGTACAGTTGAGAATTATTAGCAGAAGAGCAGAAAGTAAAATACGATAGAGTATGGATGCTACCGGAGTAAGAGAGCGATTCCCCTGAACCCTGTTATGGTACACTGCCTTTTTATATTGCACAAGCACACCCCCACTGTCCCCACAAGTAGCCTATTCCCCCGATTCACAATACATATCACAAATGTAAGGAATGAGACAGCTATATAAGCAGAGTGGTTGTGTAAGCTACCACTCTGTATCAGGAGTCATTTAATACTTCCATACACTTAAGCAATCTACCACCCTTATACTGTTTGCAGAACATTACAAAGTGTGGTGTAGACCAGTACATCACAGTAAAACATATTTATTGTATGAAAATTACACAGTTCTCAAATACACATGTATGGTTTTAATGAATGAACACGAAAATTAGACCATCACGTAGCCTTACAAAAATTAACGACATTGAATAATTACCGCCAGAAACTACTGGTACATCGCATTCAGTTGGTTTAAACGGCTGCTATAATTTTAGCTGACCACTAGATGTCACTGTGCTCTCCAATTTCAATGAGTAGAACAAAACAGTAGCCTACCATTAGCATAGTAGTTAGTAAAAGAGATATTAGCAGCATCTGCAGAATTGGTAGTTGTAGTGTGGCATAAGATATAGCAGTATCATTAGTGGTAGTAGTGGTGCTCTTAGTCTTTTAATGAGACATAGCTTGTCTTGTGTCTCCACTAATCAGCTAATACCAATCACCTGTGTAAGAGACTGGCGCGTGTTTGTGTGGTTGCCACGGTGATGGTGCAGCTATGACTGCTAATGTGCTGAGGGCAGAGAATACCTAGCCTGGCTGCCAGCCCAACTTCTCCCCGCCCACAAAAAAAATTGTTCGGGAAGTTGGGTCTGGAGGGTCTCGTATTGGGGACAACTACAGAAAACCAGAATCGGGACGGACCAATGAAATTGCCAGGGCGGGCTTTATACGATGATGGACAGATGATCAACAGTAACGTAATCAACAACGTCACGAAAGAGCGCTTGGGTTGAATTCGTTTTCAACAAACAAAATATTACGTTGCTCTGATTGGTTGTAGGTCTATCCAATTGAGCGAAGAGGCATTTGTTTTACGAGTTCGGTTGAAACACGCCCCGTAGTCACAGCCCAACAGAGAGTTTTCAGACTCATATTCTGACTAGAATTATGAGTATGACAACGTCAGGCTACAGAATACCAGAAATTTAGCTAGAATCCACACCTCAAACAAGTTAACCTAGACGCAAAACTATACATTCAATCCTAGAAATAAAGATATTTTCCGAGACCCAAGACTCTCCCGAAACCAGAGATGTCCTTTATATGTCTGTGCGTTCAGAAATACGACTCTACAGGCAGTTTATAAATCTTGTTATTTTTTGTTTTCTGTGACGAATTTGTCACCAGATTTGCATTGGACTCTATGGGGCGAGAGTTGGACTTTGTCTCGCTTTCGTGGGGCTCTGAATAAATGTGTAAGTCTGTTGGATTCCACAGACAACTGTCTACAACCAGCACAAAATTAGCTATCTATTGATCCAAAAACTAAGCATGAAGAGCGAAAATTGTGGCAATGCTTGCAAACTAGAAATATGTTTTCAACGACATCTGAAGCTCCCCTCCACTCTAAGCGATTCAGTCTGCACTCTAGGCTTTCTCGTACACACCCATGTAAATCTCAGAAACGGTTTGTATCAGCAGTATCTTCCAACTGCCAGTACTTTCGCATTTTTTTCCCTCTTTTCTGTACTTTTCTGCCTTCATCATGCTGCAGATCCTTTCTAACATACATTTCAGGCCTTTTGAAACTCCAGCAAATATTGTTTTGCTACATTTTCACATTTGTATGCATTGTTTCTCTTCTTTCTGTTCACTTTGTTTTGCATTTTTCTTCTCTTTTCTGTAGTTTTATGCCTTCGTCCAGCTCCAGCCCATATTTAAAACACCTTTCGGTCGCTTTGAAGCTTCAGCTTATAACTTTCTGAAAATGTTCAAAATGTTCAGCTTTTTTTGCATGGTCAGCTATCCCCATTCAGATTTTCAGCATTCTCACTGCTGTTTCGCAGGAACAGCCTTTTCTAGTTGTGAGAATGCTGTTAAGTATCCTTTCAAATCATTAAAAAGATTCCTCCTCTTTCAAACTTAACTGCTTCAGCATACTTTCAGCTAGAGACACCATTCAACCTTTAAAATATTCACAAGACATTCAGCTATTCCCAAATGATTCAGCCTTTTCAAATATTCAGCCAATTTTGAATTGTGACAGTTTGAAGTACATGAACAATTTTGCTCCTTCTTGATTTTTATGATTGAGCAGCCAGCAGAGTGGCACACTGCTGGCTGCTCTTTTTCTGATATTCAACTAAATTGTCAAACAAATTCCTCTGACGTTCATATAGTTTAACTTACAGAAACAACTTATACCTTCAAATGTAGGAAAACTTGTGCTCTTTCAGCCAATGTAACCACTAAAGAGCTCACATTTACAGATTTTCAGCTTTGAGCCTTAAAGCGAGAGCAGCCTTTCAAATTCTCTCACTAACTTCAATGGAGAGGTGGGTAAAATTCGTCAGAGAATTTCGAAAGTAGACTTTTTTTTAAACTGCCGGTAGAGTCGTATTTCTGACCGCACAGACATATAAAGGACATCTCTGGTTTCGGCAGAGTCTTGGGTCTCGGAAAATATGCTAATTTTTTGGATTGAACGTATAGTTTTGCGTCTAGGTTAACTTGTTTGAGGTGTGGATTCCAGCTAAATGTGTTTTTTCTCTCTGCCCAGCTCGTTAGCGATCACAGCTGCGCCATCACCGTGGCAACCAAACAGACACGCACCATGAAAGCAGAATTGGGTGACGTTTTGGAAACTGCCAAAAGAGTTGTACTTCTGACCGCACAGACACATAAGGGATATCAATGGTTTCGGCAGAGTCTTGGGTCTCGGAAAATATCCTTATTTTTGGAATTGGATGTACAGTTTTGCGTCTGGGTTAACTTGTTTGAGGTGTGGATTCTAGCTACATTTCTCATAATCGAGCTAGCGCGATGGTTCTCCATAACTAAAAACGGTTTGACTTTTTTTCCACAATCGACCAAACAAGATATGTACATTGAGCTTAAAGTGTACATAATCTAGCTAGATCGTTTTTATTTTAGCAAGTTTTACAGAAATCTGCAAAAATCGAGGCTCACTGTCATAGTTGACCGTCACGAACAGCCAAACCAGGCCTTGGGTAAGTGTTTGCTGCACTGCTGGCGTTAATACTATGAACAAACGCTAAGTTATGGAGGATTATAGGGGCCAAAACTAAATAAATAAATACTTGGATAAATAAATAATTATATAACACAAAGCTTAAATAAATGACACAAAATATATAAATGTTACATGTATTTGTGTGTATATATATATATATATATATGTTTACGTTTTCATGTGTTTACATTTACTCATTTCGGAAATACACGAGGGCAAAGGGCAAAAATGCCCCTAAGAAATATCATTTTGCCCCTGATATCACTAGGAGAGGGGCAAAAATTGCCCCCAAAACAAACGTTTTGATTTTTTTTTTATCGATCCAGTATTTGCTTCAAAACCAACTTAAATGCGATTTTGCTCTGGAGGCAGAAGCGCTCAATGCCACAGGCAGCAGCACTCGCTGCTAGCTTTGTGACGCATTTGACGTCAAACGCGTCACAAAGCAAGGGATTCAGCAGAGGAGAGCCCAGGCAGATAAGCCGAGTGCACCAGCTGGGCGTAAAAAAGTTGGTTTTAACTCCCACTTCGGTCTTAGCTACGTCCGACTTTGTGATTTGAATTTACATCAAGTGCACCAAGCTTGACAGACCACGGTCGTAGCTACGCCTGGTTTTAAGATGCACGTCCTTGTTGAAAATGCGAAAGCGTCTATCGTTGCCAAGCAACCCATTTAAGAGCCTATCCAAAGCGCACTGCCTATCTCCCTTCAAAACAAGCCATGGATTAAAAAAAAGAAAATACATTTCTGATTGAGAAATTAGAACACTTCTAGAGTTGTTTACTCAAAATAGAAGCGTGCTCACGGGGAAAGTTGTAGAAAGACCTTAAAATAGGGTTTATCATCAAAAACCATTAAGACGCTCTGGATAAGAGCGTCTGCTAAAAATGACTAAATGTAAAATATTGTCGTTATGTATGCGTTATTATGCTATTATTACTGCTCTGGCCCACTTGAGATCAAAGTGCGCCATATGTGGCCCCTTACCTAAAATGAGTTTGACACCCCTGCCATAGAATGTTTTGGATTCGCGCCTTGACCTATGTTGCATGCGCGTATATTATCGAACGTTCTAAAAAATGAAAGAAAAAATGGAGCGCTTCTTGATCAGACCTGCGAGTGTGAGGACACCTGAGGTTAATCAAAAACAGTCTCCGTTACCATCTCTGGTTCTAAGGACTAAATTAACTCACCCAGCGACCATAGAAAAACGGAAGCTAGATTGGCTTGGGGTGGAGGTAAATTACGAGACTTATTACTGCTCATATACTGTTAGCCTAAATAAGCATATTCATTATCTTGAACAAAGGTTAAATGTTATTTCACAATTTTCAAAAAGTGCCCCCAATTTTTTTTAAATGCCCCTGGATTTCAGTCAGTGGGGGCAAAAATTGCCCACCCAAAAATGTGTAAATTTCCTACCCTGACTCATTTATACTTACATTTATTCATTTGTACTTACATTTATTTATTTATACTTACATTTATTTATTTAGACTTACACTTATCCACGGTGAAACTTCCTGCAGCAAAATAAATCTGTCGTCCCCCGTCACCAAGTCAGGGGGCGGGTCAAAGCCTCTGATTGGTGAATGAACAGTATTACACACCAGGCAGGCTCAACCAGTCAATCAAGCTCTCTTCAAGCTAGAGGGATCCTCTATCGCCTCACTCTACAGCTGCTAGGGGTGTGCGACACTGCACGATGTGGTATAGATCCGATACCAAGGAGTAAATACAGGGCCAGTATTGCCAATATCGATACTTTGGGCTTAGAAAAGTAGTGGAGGGGCAAAGTGAGTTTGAGCGAAGTTAGACGGTGTTTGCACAACCACTATGATGTAAAGGGAGTTGTGTACTCAGTGTGGAATGAAACTTAAATATCGATCTTATCACGCTATCAATCAGGCTATTGATACCAACGTTGGTATCGATAGTTGCCGGGTTTCCCAACCCGGCCACTGTCGGTCTTAAGATCGATATGCCCACCCCTATGCTGTATCATCTCGCTGAGGATCGTGAACACATTTTCATTGATGTCTGTGTCAGTTAGGGCCAATATCATTCCTATAATTTCAGCGAAGCTCTCAATATGATGTAAAAAAAAAGTGAACTGGCAGGTGCCTCCATCTCTTCAGCTTCCGCCAACATTTCGACCACTGTAGCATTCAATATTTCATTCATTGAATCCGCACAAGGTGCTGCCACCTTGGAATAGTCAAAAGCAGTTGATTCAAGTTGAACCACCAATCAGAGGCTTTGACCCGGCCCCTGACTTTGTGACGGGGGGACGACAGATTTATTTTGCTGCAGGAAGTTTCACCGTGGATAAATGTAAGTATAAATACATAAATGTAAGTATAAATAAATAAATGTAAGTATAAATAAATAAATGTAAGTAAAAATGAATAAATGTAAGTATAAATGAATAAATGTAAACACATGAAAACGTAAACATATATCTACATACACACAAATACATGTAACATTTATATATTTTGTGTCATTTATTTAAGCTTTGTGTTATATAATTATTTATTTATCCAAGTATTTATTTATTTAGTTTTGGCCCCTATAATCCTCCATACTAAGTAGCCTAACTGGAAAACTTTTACTGTTATTTGATGATATTGAACACATATGTAAAGTAACTTGTAGTTACTCTAAATATCTACTCCGTTTTCAATTTGAAGTTGTACATCTAGCTTATGTAGGAAATCTTCCATATCCTCTCTAGCTTCAGGCCTTCGGTTATTATTCAAGCCTACGGTGTTAATACCACTTTGACACACTTGCAAGAAATGATCCGCTGCTTAGATGTATCATGATCTTGTTATTTACATATAAATAACTCACCAGGGACAACGACAACATCGGCAACCCTGCACTATGAATTATTATTTTGATGTCTTCTTAAAGTGTCTGAACAGGACTGGGTGTGCAGGCACGCATGATTAGTTTCTCCTCCGTCTTGAACCTGAAACCTAGATTCTAGGTTAGAAATGTTGCCAGTCTGTTGCCAATGACCAACGGTTGCTACCTTTTTCCAGCAAGTTTAAGTCATTCCAGTGCAGTGGCGTAACTATAGGGAGTGCAAGGAGTGCAGCTGCACTAGGGCCCGTGGCGAAAGGGGGCCCGTCCTCGATCTCACCGTAAAAGTGAGACAACCTGACCGGGCCCCTTAAGGCAATCTGACCTGGCCCCTTTCACCGCTGTAATACCGCCAATTGAAGATCACATATGATCTCTAGTCTTATCAATTCGCAAACATTTCTCAATTATGGTGTCAGTTATTCAGAATTATGAGCTATCACCTGCCCAATAAACATTTTAAAAACAGTCAGTGTTAACAACAGCAAATAATTAATTTTTCCTCATTTGCCTTTTGCTGAATAAAACAAATGTCGTTTTTATTAAGTAATATTGCCCTCGAAAAATAGCAAGGATGTCTGGGTAATATTGTTGTCAAAGATTCCCGCCCACCCACACAGGATTGTTCCCATCCAGTTGTTGGAATACCACAGACAGTTGTTGTTGGGATACTACAGTTGTGTTGCATTAGCGTTTTGAAGCGAATTAGGCTACCCCATGCCATGCCCTTTAACATAAAAGTGGCTCCAGAAAGCGGCAGGAACGAAAAGAGCAAGATGTAAGGATGGCAAAGCTGTCAAAACTATCCTCATTTGGATTGTGGCGAAGCGTGTTGAAGAGGACGCTACGTCTGACCCCCAGCCCGGCAACAGCAATGAGTGTGAAACTCAGCCACCAGGGTAGGCTAATAATTACATAACGTTTACTGTCTGGTATATGCAGTTGACATGGCTATTAAAAGTCATAAAAATGCATATATAGGCCTAGGCTACCAGGCAGCGGCCAGGTTAGATATAGTAAACTGTGCAGGATGTAGTCGGAAAATAGCTAAAGCTAGATAGACTAAATGTAAACTAGCATATCAAACGAACATAAAATTAAATATTCACCATCGAAGTGACTGTTTTTTTTTACTAGTACCCAGATAGCACACATGACAGATCGAAACGTCATTCATAACGTCGGATAAGCCTCGGTAAATGATCAGATTTTCTTCTCATCTCTGTGCTCTATTTCAAACGTCGCAGATACGTCGGCTCATGACTGACTGTTCCATTATGCTCATTCCGTGTTGTAGCAAGCATAATCTAGAGCCAGAGACTCGCGAGTCAGAGCCGTTCACTTTTAAAAAACCGTAATCTATCTTCACATAGAAGGAGCAGTCGTTACCCTTAATTGTACATCATGAGTAGCCTAAATTTCCTTGCGCATCGCTAAACTGAAAACTCAATAATTTCGCCTGACGATAGGTCGGTAAGGGGCCCGTTGGTGAGATCTGCACTCGGGCCCGCCAAGTCCTTGTTACGCCGCTGTTCCAGTGTTGTCCTTTTACCTTCAAATTCGTTCAACCCAGACTTCAGCAACTGGAGCCGAGTGTATGGAGTTAGATTAGTTTCATAATTCAAACAAACAAACAAACGCAACACGATTCAAACAAATTTAACACGATCCAAACAAATGTAACACGATTCATACAAACATAACACGATTCAAACAAACAAACGTAACACGATTCAAACAAACGTAACACGATTCACAAATGTATTTCGTGATTCACAATTGTAACGCGATTCACAAATAAATGACCCTATTACATTCGTTTGCAACCTGACAAACACAAGTTACAAATCCCTGCATTCGTTGGTGTGAATCCTTGCATTCGTTCGTGTGGATTTTTGGAACTTTCCTGACGCGCTTTGATCCACAAATACATTTTTTCTAAAAAGATATCCTCAGCAGCCTATCATGACATATCCTGGGTTTGATGTGATGCTGAGGATCCTCCACAGTGCGAGCGCGCGCAGCGCTCGAGCGAACAACATTTTGGGGCATTTATTTGAGCGCAAAAAAAAACGCTGCCGTTTTCCTTGGCTGAAAATGCGCATGGGGTACGTTTGCAGAACAGGCTGCATTGGATTGCTGTCATTCAAACCATGCTCGCCTTCACCCACAGCAGCGGTAACGTTGGTACCGAGAGACAGGGAAGTGCTGTGCTTCCACTAGGACCAGCAAGTTCTGCCTGCTCTGGAGTATGACTTGAATATCCCTTGTCGCAGGGGCTGTAGTAGATGGTTTGGGGATCAGAAATCGATGCATGATAAAAGGTTTTTCTTTGTAGGTACAAACATGCACGCAAAGAACAATCCATGGCTAACGAAGCTAACAAACTGTTAATGTGTTTAACCCGTGTATTTTCTATGAAAACAAATACAGATTACAACTGAAACAGAAGTATGAAATTCCAGGGTCTAACATTAAACACCAATGCTGCACTTTACTATTCGTCAAAAGCCCTCCAGAGAAGACCGATATACATTAACTTCGAGACCAAGTGAGTGGCAAAAGATTCAAGGTTGATTTCACTTTTATCGGTAAACGTGGATGCGGAGCTCTAACCTACGTTGCCCATTATCAACCACACAATCACTGGGGAATCTTTTAAAAAGATTGGTTGAAAAAACAGCATATTACTGAAAGCACTAACAGACTTTTTCATAGCTTCAACATGTAACTATTTAGGCTGAAGTCAGAAGGAGCTTGGGGCAGAAATCTGGGGGGGCGCGGCAGAAATCTGGGGGGGCGCGGCAGAAATCTGGGGGGGCGCGGCAGAAATCTGGGGGGGCGCAGCCCCCCCCTGGATCCAGCCCTGGCTAACACTAGTTTGATCGGACATGCAGCGCGTCTTGTTAATAGCAGGGTTCCCGCGGGGTCTTAAAAAGTCTTAAATTCGGAACTTTAAATTCAAGGCCTTAAAACGTCTTAAAAACGGCCATATTTTCATCCGAGGTCTTACATTTAATTTAGTCAGGTCTTAAAAATGGGTTTCTCTCGTTCATTTCCAGAAACGGCCGCAGAAAGTTATTACAAAGTAGCAAACAAAAATTGAGTCATAAAATACATAACGGAGCTCTAGAGTCTTTGCTAAAACGCTGCCCTGAGAACGTTGGTTCGGTGTGTTGTAGTTCTTTCGGGGGATATTGGTGATGGTACGTACGTGGTGATGGAACTACAAATCCCATGATGAATGCATTGCAATACTTGCCCGCGAAATACGTTTGTGTCTCCTCAGAGTTTGAAAAGTTTGGTTATGTGAGAAAATGGGAAAGTGTAGTTTCAAAGAGTCATGGCTAGAGCACATCGATTTCCGCTGTTGGTTAGTAGCGGTACCCAGCTCCAGGTACGAGGCTCGCTGTAAACTATGTCTAAAAAATATTAAATTAGGGACTCTGGGTGTGAAGGCGCTGGAGTCACACGCAAGAGCGGAGAAACACAAAGTAGCCATAAAATGCCTTCAGCGGACACAACCAATTAGTGAGTTTTGTGCCTCACCCCTGCCTTCCCTGCCGTCTTCCTCCTCAATGCCGGGCCCCTCCGGTCTCCAGCGCAATATCGCAGCTCCCTCGAACGACCTTCGGGCTACTTTTGGATCGACTGACACGTCGAAAGCCGAGGTGCTGTGGATACTGCACACGGTGACTAAACATCACTCATTTAATAGCAACAGTGAGATTGACGATCTTTTCCGAGTGATGTTCCCTGATTCGGTAATCGCAAAGACGTTCACTTGCGGGCCCAACAAGATCGCTTATGTGGCAAGATTTGGATTGGGGGAGTTCATAAAGAGGGAATTGATTCGTTCAATAACCGGGCCGTATGTCGTAATGTTCGACGAAAGTCTTAACCAGACCACCAAGACCAAGCAACTTGACGTCCACGTTCGTTTCTGGAATAATGGCAATGTAAAGTCGAGGTACCTGGGTTCACAGTTCATGGGACATGGGACAGCGCGGGACCTACTGAAACATGTCAAAGTAAGTGAAAGTTGAATGGGCAATTCTTTTACTTATCAATTTTGAGACTAAGGAAACAATACATGTAGAAAGCGATGTCTGTCTAGTGTCTACACATTTGAAGCTGTAGCCTACATAGAAAAAGTAACCTAACATTGTATATGGTTTAATTTATTTTATCAGTTTAGATGAACCTTTATTGTCTCAAACAAAAATTAGGCAATCGAGAGAGGAAATGTAGGTTCACATACAGTTTAGGCCACATTAGCAGTCATAGTTCTACAGACCTAACTACAGAGATACATAAAGTAAGGCTTGTAGTCAAACATGGAGATAATTAAATGTACAATGACTGTGTATGTGTGTGCGCCATTGCTTTAATGATGTATATCTGTCTTTATTTCTCCTTATTTTCAATACATAAGGAGTCTTTGGATCAATTGGACTGCAGCAGGCTGATGTCAGTCTCCATGGATGGGCGTAATGTTAACTTTAAGTTTTTAGAGCTCCTCCAGCTTGACCATGCTGAGAACTACGGGGGTGCACAACTGGTGTCCGTTGGCAGCTGTGGGCTCCACACACTGCATAATGCCTTCAAGGCTGGCTTTTCGATGTGGCATGTGGACAAGCTACTAAAGGCAATGCACACATTATTCCACCATGTTCCAGCGAGGAGGGAGGACTACGTAAGAGTCACCAAGTCCACAGTGTTCCCTCGGCCATTCTGCGGCCATCGGTGGCTGGAAAACCTTCCGGTTATCGAGAGGGCTCTGGCGGTCTGGCCATCTCTCCAGCTATACCTGGATGCTGTGCACAGAAAAGAGCTGCCAAACCCCAAGACGGCATCATTGAAGCAGCCCACAACGATCCTTTAACCATCACAAGGATGCACTTCTTCATGACAGTGGCCCACGACCTTTGATCCATTCATGAGGAAGTACCAAACAGACGAACCTGTGTGTGATGCCTTTCTTTGGCAAAGACTTGGCTGAGTTGCTTAAGGTAATTGTTTTGGTGGTTTTAAAAGGACTGTATAATTTGTTGGTCTTCAAAGGGTTGTGGCCACCAGGGAGCATCGATTAGAATGCAACAAGATGTTCCTTTTATGTGTCTTATTGACTAACAGATGTACATATTGATGTGTGTGGTTCTGAAACACATATATGCATGAATCAGTAAATGATCAACTTAAATGCAGTGTTATACAAAATGCTAAACAATGTTACACAATATGCAAAACAACATAAGGCTTACAAAGCAATCTTCGCTTATATTCGGCGTTCTAAACAATAGAAAACACGGGTAATGCGAGGCTCCGACAATTATACAATAGCTAGAAGCAACGTGCTACAACATTCTTGCCTCACAAGAAACACAGTAACCTTATGATGTGGTACAACCAACAACAAACAGTATAACTTACTACACAATTTCCGTAATTTGGACAGTACAGCAACACTTGGATAAATATATAAACCCTTTCAATTCAGTTATTGTTTTTGTTATTTAATTTGTCCGCTGACAGAGTCTACTGAGGCGCTTTGTTAAAAGGCCGGTCCTGCAAGACATCACTGCCCTTCAGCTTACCACACTGGACCTGTCTGACAAGAACTTGCTCCTCTTCCCACAGAAGGTTGACATCGGCTTGGGTGCTGAGGAAGCTCTCAAGGTATTGTCATGATTCTTCTTAAGCTTTTGGAAATAATGATCAATATGCAGGCAGCAAATATCATTTTGTTTAACATACTCCAAACATGTCAGTTGTAAAGTGTGCAACAGGAAGGAACTTTGCCATTAAGCTAATACACTAAGAAGTCATATTACCTGTACATGTGTACTTTTTAATTTAAAATTGTTTTAATACTACTGATACATATTTATGATACATACATATTTTTTTATTGCACATTACCTTGTCCAGAACAGTAAAGGTTCAGAGCTAAGGGTCCTTGAGTTTAGGAGGGATTGCATGCAGGGACTCTCAAACATTGTGAGGAAAGTTCAGGAGAAGAGCCCCTTGAAATATGCCACAGTTAGGCAGATGGAGTGTCTGGACCCGTCTCTCATGTTCAGGGACCCAGACAAAAGCAAGACTCAAATGAAACGTCTCATACAGACATTTCTGAAGGACAAGCAGCTGACAGGAGGTGTATCTGCTGGTAGGAATATATTTGGAAGGAGTTATGAACCAAAGTTTTGAGTACCATGCTCAACTATACTCTGAATTTGTATAAGACTGTTTCGAGCATTCTCTCTATGTTGCAGACATTTGGTCCCCTATTTGGCCCTTTTCTCTTTTCCTATTAGGGTATTGGTTTAGCATGGACATCTTGCTTTTGTTATTCTTTCTTCTAATGGTCCTGCACCTGTTCTGTGTGCAGTGGCTCATATGTATTTCACACAGGCTTTTTTGTTATTGAAAACATTACATAGGTGAAGAGTCGGTTTAGGTATTGAGTGCTGTGATTTATCTATATATGCATATTTGACTTTTCTTTTATCACTCACTTTGTTTTAGGGGATACCATTGTCCAACAGTTTGAGTCTTTCCTGTCTGTTGAGGCAAGGAACGAAGAACTTCTCAACTTCCAGCCATTTGAGAACCGACTAGACACCTTCCTGCATGAGAGGTTAAGCCGTCCCTATCCTGCTGCTTGGGATTTTTGCCAGAGGTTGCTCCTTCTTTCACATGGGCAGGCCTCCGTTGAAAGGGGATTTTCTGTTAACAAGGAGGTGGAGATCGAAAACATGCATGAGGAGACCATCGTCACAAATAGGCTGATCTGCGACCATGTAGAGATGCATGGGGGTGTGACAAAGGTTCCCCTCACCAGAGAGCTCCTAACATGTGTGGGTGCTGCCCGCTCAAGGTACCGCATCTTTCTTGATCAGGAGCGTACCAAGAAAGAATCGGAAATGCAGAGCCTGAAGAGAAAGCTGGCAGATGAGGGTTTAGAGCAACTAAAAAAGAAAAAGACCAGTTTAAAGGAGGTTTCCGACTGTCTTGCCACGGAGGCAGACATGCTTGCCGAGGAAGCCGAGGGAAAGGCTGGCTCAAAGATGGCCCAGCTCCTCTCCAAGTCAAATGCCCTCAGAAGGGCGTACAAAGACAAACTGGCTGAACTCAAAAACATTGAGGCTGAGATTGGTGCTAAAGGAGAGGAACTTAGGCATATGTAATCTCTCTTTCTCTTTTCCTTTCTCTCGCAGTTCAGTAAAGTTCAGAATGTTTCATTTGCATAACAGTTTGGGTTGAGCAGTATTGCCAAAGCAGTCCATATTGAAGGGACATTTGAACATATATATCATTATATATAACAAGGAACTAGTAATAAGACAAAATAGCAGTAACATGGATAGTTGGAAAGTAACATATAAATGCATGTTAAGATACTAAATGTAAAAAATGACTAAAAGTAAAGATACAGAAAGGTTTTAAGTCATACAAGGTTGATTCACTGTCCCTCAAGTTGTGACATTGACATACATATCTCTCTCACACACACACGCACTCACACACACTCTAATATAATGATATTAAATGCTTTTTTCAGAATTTCTTTGATTTGAATATTTATTTGGTCATGCGTCGTGTAGGTCTTAAATTTCAATCTTTATGGTCTTAAAATGTCTTAAAAAGGTCTTAAATTTGACTTACTGAAACCTGCAAGAACCCTGTAATAGGCAACATGGAAAGGGCATTAAGGCGAGAAAGTCGTCCGTGGTAGTAGAAATCCACTGTTAATTTTGTTGTTGATCGATTTCCAGCTGATTGTTTCTGTTTGTTTGTGTTGATATTATTATACATTTCCCCTTGAACACGCTTCTATTCTCAGTATACAAACTATATGTTTTCTAATTTCTCTATCAGGGGCCCGTTCGTCGTAAGGGTTGAAGCTAAGTTAATCAATTGTCCCTTTAGCCCAGGGGTGTCGAGCTCCGGTCCTCGAGGGCCGCTGTCCTGCATGTTTTAGATGTTTCCCTGATCCAGCTCACCTGATTCAAATGAATGGTCGTTATAACAACCCTTTTAATTGAATCAGGTGTGTTGGAGCAGGGAAACATCTAAAACATGCAGGACAGCGGCCCTCGAGGACCGGAGTTCGACACCCCTGCTTTAGCCCGTTAACATTAGCGAGCTAACTGAGAACCGCAAATATCGGTTCGTCGACGGCTGATCCGCATCCAAATCATGTGGTTAATTTCAATCAGGCTAAACTTATCAGAGCAAGTGCACAAGCACGTCCTACTTCAAAAGGCAGGAAAGGTCGATCACCAAAACCGTGATTTTCTAACGGTATGATGGCGGAAAAGACGAAAGAGAGAGCGGTGATATTCTCGCCATCTGAGCAAACTATTATAATGAGTCTTTACGAAGACAATAAGCATATTATTATGGCTAAGTCAAACACCGCCACCGCTGCCAGAGCAAGACAGGCAGCTTGGCAAACAAATTGCCGATAAACGAAATGCGTATTTTGGTAAAATGTATAGGCTCATCTTTAGTGCCTTATTACCCCGATCAATCAGATCACATTTCTTTAAATGTGCCTGCTGGCAGTAGGCTTGATGGAAATTAATCATCGAATGAGATCTTGCTAGCGAAAATTATGATATCAACTCTTTCAGAATAAGTATAAAAACAAGGCCAAGAGTATCTAATTGATACGAATTCATAGACACTTATGAGGATATATGTAGGCCTACTGAAAGCGCATGTACTAGGGTGACTAGGTAAAATGGGCCACTTTTTGTTAAATCGTTTGGGACAATAATACATTACCATATATGCCTTTTCCATGTGTTTATATGATAACTAATGACTGTTTTTGATCATTTTTGTTGAAATGATGTAATAAAATATAATTATTTAGGCCCTACAGTTTTTGAAACATCAGCTGTGCCAACTTTTTTGGCACAAGCAGTTTCAGGTAAAATGGACCAGCTGTTCAGGTAAAATGGGCCAGTGAAATTGCAAAGGGAAATAGTAATTTATCATCAATTTAAATTTTAAAACACAGTTGCTTATACAGCCACATAACATTTAAACTGCATTAAACAAACATATTCATATGTGCCATAATAAAAAAAATGGTCCTGAAGCCCAGACTCGTCACAGTTCCATATATATGTGACGGTGTGCCCTCAATACCCAGCTTGACCAAAAGGCTCTCATACTGGTAAAACCACTGGCTAACCACCTCTTTTTTGAGTCCAGCAGCCCGTTCTGCAGACAGGACCTCTGGCTTGCGCATCCCAAGCTCTGGGTTGCGCTTTAGAAAGATCTATGTAAACCAAAGATAAACCAGTAATATCCGGCCCTCCCTGCTGTCTTGGAGAAACCAGATATGTTGTTCTTGGCTGCAAAATCAAAGGCCACTTGCTGGACATCACGTTTGGTGAAGGAAAACCCCCTCTGCGCCAATGTCTTGAGGGTGGCAGCAAGCTCCCTTTCTACCTCCTGTGGAAGGTAGGGCTTCCGCCCTGACACATGTTCACTGCCAGTCACCTTCCCACTGATGCGTCTTTGCAATGTGGATCGCGGCACACCCCATGCTCTTGATAAGAGGTGCACACTCACTGTAATTCCTTTCTTCTCTCCCTCCATGTATTCATCTAAGGCCCCCTTCATCCTCTCCTCTTTCCAGATTGTAATTGTTTGGCCTTCCCTTCCATCCCTGTTTTATCTTTGTATCCTTTCCTCTCTGGTCCTTGCTCCTCTCTTTTCTCTCTCTTCCTTCTCCCTGTCTCCTCTCGCTTCCTTCTCGTTTGCCATACTCACTGTACATAAAATATCCACTACCATTATTACTGT
The DNA here is from genome assembly GCF_021917145.1 of Hypomesus transpacificus. Classification (NCBI taxonomy): domain Eukaryota; kingdom Metazoa; phylum Chordata; class Actinopteri; order Osmeriformes; family Osmeridae; genus Hypomesus; species Hypomesus transpacificus. The sequence continues at coordinate 3,708,873 of NC_061085.1, forward strand.
TGGGGGGGTCATGGTGTGACACACACACACACCCTCACATACACACACTCCAACACATGTGTAGGCTATGTGTGTTTGTGAGTGACACAGATGATAGCCCACTTCATCTGAAACCATGTTGCCCATTTTACCTCAGTGGTTAAGGTAAATTGGACCACCAAGAAAAACATCACTTTTTCAAAAAATATGTTCATATACCAAACTAATAACATTATTTGTGATTGATGCCATCAAGACACATATTATGCATAGTTTTTTATGCGCGTGTTTAAAAAAAATAGATTTATCATCCTTATAATAGTTTAGTTAGATTTGGTATGCCAGGCTACTTACCATGCAGCTTTCTGGTGCAGGCTTGTTTGAATTATTGGCCCGCCCACCATAGCAACCATAGAGCAATCAAATCCCCTGTTACTTGTCAGGGCTGGGACCCCCAAACCTTAAATGACCCATTTTACCTGATATCACCCTATATATGCGTATATGCATGTAGGCCTATGTGGAAATCCCTCTTTGATTTCATTGACTGGGACATGGCCAGGGAATATGATGAATTGATTCATAAGCTTTTCTTACAGCAACGCATGCTGTGGCTTTGCCAATGTTTTCTGCATCGCTTATACTGTATAAAAATGTAGCCTACCTGACGCGAAAAACCTCAAGGCTATGCAGAGAGTCTGAAGCACAGTAAAAGTTTCAAGTAGCTTTATTGTTCATTTCTTCACGTCAAGACATAAAAAGGAATCGATATGACGTTTCCCACTCTCCCACAGTGAAACATAAAAAGCACAGGCACAACAGATAAGACATTTCTTAAAACATAGCGTTACATATTCACATACAGCAGCATAACCTTAAAACTTGCTGCGGCGTGTGATATTTGCAATGTAGGCTATGGCCCGAAAAGGTCTTGCAAATAAATGAGTCCTTGTCGGCTGAATCGATATCGCTCAAACAAGAACTCATCCGTGTGAAATAAAGGATCTTGGCGATCGCGAAGAACTCTATTGGTATGGAAAGCTAATCGAACTAGAATATATCTCCTTGGTCAGCTGGGTCTCTCAAAAAGGGAGCTGCCAATTATTTTCCGGGGGTGTGGCAAGCTTATCCAGATACACTTACGTTAGCCTGCTCTCGAGCAGGTTAGTGCTAATTGATATGTTACTATGGTTATTTATCGAAAGTTGCTTCCACGAACCAAAAAGAGGGGCGTGTTTTATCTTAGCCTGAAAATTAGCTCCCTAACTGCTTAGCGAGCTACGACGAATAGCCCCCAGTAAAATGTATTTTCCTTTTCTTTAGTTTTTCTTTATCCATGGCTTGTTTTGAAGGGAGATAGGCTAGCTATAAAGCAGGGGTCACCAACCTTTTTGAACCTGAGGGCTACTTCATGGGTACTGAGTCATACGAAGGGCACCCAGTTTGATACACTCTTCTGAAATAAAAAATGTGCTCAGTTTGCCTTTAGTTATGTATTGTTATTAATGATTAATGATATTCATCTATGTGAAGACACTGATCATGTTAATGATTTCTCACAATAATTATCAACAATGACTTAAAGCAATGACTCAGCAATTGATTACATTTGCTTACAGGATCACTATAACATTTCATAGGAAAAATCTTGCCAGTGACAAACCCTTTTGACAAATCTTAACTATGTAGCACCTTGTTTGAAAAATAAATCAATTATGTAATGTTTAAGAAAAATCAATTTACATATTTTCAAATAAATCGAATCACATTTTGACTAATGACCAAGTCTGCTGCATTTTTTACAAAATAATCTTTTACATTTCATGAATACTCTTTTGAATGGAACACAATTTTTCCTATTTTAAATTCACAACATTTCATAGGAAAAATCTCAAATGTTCACTAGCCAGTGACAAACTCTTTTAATAAATCATTAACTATGTATTGCACCTTGTATGAAAAAGTAATCAATTATGTAATGTTTAAGAAAAATCAATCAATTATGTAATGTTTAAGAAAAATCAACTTACATATTTTCAAATAAATCTAATCACATTTTGAACTAATGACCAAGTGTGCTGCATTTTTACAAAATTATATCTGTTTCATGAACACTATTACATTGAACACAATGTATCCTATTTTTGATTCAGCTTTGCAACTGACACTTTGTTAGTGGGAAGACTGGCATTGCATGCTGTTCACCAGTGTGTTGTAGTCTGGTGTGTAACTTGACACTGCAACTCTGAGTGAGTCTTGCAGATGTGCATCAGTGAGGCGGGTTCTGTGTTTGTTCTTGATGAAGTTCAGGTCAGAAAATGCTGATTCACAGAGATAGGTTGAACCAAACAGGCTGGCAACCTTCATAGCTGCTGTGCTTACACCACTGTACTTTTCTGTGTCAACAAGGCTCCAAAAGTTTGGTGCAGCTTGGTGAGCTTTGAGGTGCAGGTCATTCTGCAATGTTACAATTTCAATCTCCACCTGTCCAGCATCCAAGTTGAACGTTGCACTTAGTTGCTCAGCAATGTCAGTTATGTCCTTGTTCATGAAAGGATTGGAGATGAATGAAACACATGGCTCAAGCTGATCAAGGTCACAAAACCTATCCTCAAACTCTTGTCCAAGTCTGTTTATGACTTGACAGTACTTTTCTGCATTTTTGTCCAATGCCTCAGATGCAGAAGCATTGTCTTTCAGCACCGACTGCACAGAGGGAAAGTGCAGCATTTTTTTTCTCTGTAAATGCACAGAGAAAATGTTCATCTTGGCTTTAAATGCATTTAAAGCACTTATCATGTCAACAACAGTCTTACCTTTGCCTTGCAGCTCGCAGTTCAAGTGGTTTAGTTTCCCAGTAATGTCCGTTAGAAATGCGAGGTCAAGTGTCCACTCTGTGCCCTCTAGCAGCGAGACATCTTCCCCTTTGGACTGCATGAACTCCTTGATTTCACCCAAAAGTGACAAAAAACGAAGCAAAACTTGTCCTCTGCTCAGCCATCGGATTTCTGTGTGTAGCAGCAGGTCGCCATATTCTGCTGACATCTCCTGCAATAGCACCTTGAAGATCCTGTGCTGTTTCGCTTTGGAGCGGATGCTGTTGATGATTTTCACAACGGGAGTCATCACGTGCTCAAAGCCGATCACTTTTGCACATAACGCCTGCTGGTGAATGATGCAGTGGTAATGCAGAAGTTTTGGGAAGTCTGGGTCACCTTTACAGTGCGCGATGAAACCTGCATGTCGGCCGATCATAGCAGGAGCCCCGTCTGTAGTCACCGCTACTAGCTTTTCCAGTGGCACCTTTTTCTGTACGAAAAACTCCTTCACCGCGTTGTAAACGTCAACTCCCCTCGTAGTTGTCTTTAAGGGCAGTAGTGTCAGGAGTTCTTCTTTTGTGGATAAATCTGCAAACACCATCCGGATAAAGACTGACAGCTGCGCTGTACTGCTGTTGTCCACGGACTCGTCGCACTGGATGCTAAACCACCTGCACCGCGCCAGATCCCGGTCCAGCTGCTCTGCCAGGTTAGTGGACATAGCTGACACCCGTCTAGTCATCGTCGATGACCCCAGTTGGACATCGGAGAGAGTGGAGATTAGATTGGCTCCATTTTTCTCGTCTTTAAGTACAGTGTTGGCAATAATCATCATTGCTTCTTTGAACACTTCTCCGTCTGAAAAGGCCTTCTTCTTCTTTATCAGAAAATGTGCAGCTCTAAACGAGGCTTCGGTTGCTTTTATGGAGTTCTTTGCCGGCTTCGTGAAAAAAGACTGCTGCTTTCCCAAAGCTGCCTTTAGCTCACGGGCTTTTTCTGCCCGTAGCGCGCTTCCCGCGGGGTAGTTAGCCTGGTAGCTGTTGTGTGTAGCAAAGTGTCTCTCCACATTGTGCCGCTTTGCCGTCGCCACAGTCGCGCCGCAAATGAGACAAACGCAGTTTTCTTTCACACTTGTAAAAAAGAATTCTTCCTCCCATTCACTGTGAAAATTATAGGTTCTCTTCCTTTTTTCTGCCATGTTTTTGGGGTAAGAATGTGCATTCAGCTCATGGATTCAGCTCCCCATCATCGCTGTTCCCGCTAAACGCTCAGCCCCGCGAACACTGAATCTTCCTTTGTCATGCGCACTCATCTTTGAACTAGAATAGGTCAGAAATCGACTGAATTATCAAAACTTCCATGAATTGTACAAATATTTTTTTATTTTTTATTTTAAAGATCTTGTCATATTCATATAGCCTACATATAAATGCAAGTGTGATTTTTTTTAGACGCAGCTCACTGGAGAGTTGTGCTATTTTTAGAACAGGCCTGCGGGCGCCTCAAATGGTCCTTGCGGGCGCACTGGTGCCCGCGGGCACTGTGTTGGTGACCCCTGCTATAAAGTGTGCTTCGGATAGGCTCAGAGAATGTCCGTGGACTGGCTCTGATAGGCTCTTAAATGTGTTGCTTGGCAACGATTGACGCTTTCGCATTTTCACAAGGACGCGCATCTTAAGACCAGACGTAGCTACGACCTTGGTCTGTCAAGCTTGGTGCACTTGGTGTAAATTCAAATCACAAAGTCGGACGTAGCTAAGACCGACGTAAGAGTTAAGACCAACTTTTTTACGCCCAGCTGGTGCACTCGGCTCCAGGTTTTCTGCTCAATTATCACATTTTTCTGCAGCTCATCTTTCTGAAATTTTCCCCTTTTTGTTTAGCATTTTTCTTCTTCTTTTCTTCTTTTTTCTGCCTTCATCTTGCTCCAGGTCCTTTCAAAAATACCTTTTACAGCAGTACCTTCCAACTGCCAGTACTTTAGCATTTTTCTTCTCTTTTCTGTACTTTTCTGCCTTCATCTTGCTGCAGGTCCTTTATAACATACATTTCAGGCCTTTTGAAACTCCAGCAAATAATCTTCTAATAAAATGTTCAAATTTTTATGCATTGTTCCTCTTCTTTCTGATTTTTTTCACTTTTTGTTTTGCATTTTTCTTCTCTTTTCTGTAGTTTTAAGCCTTCGTCCAGCTCCAGCCCCTATTTAAAATACCTTTCGTGCGCTTTGAAGCTTCAGCTTATAACTTTCTACAAAATGTTCAGCTTTTTTAGCATGGTCAGCTATCCCCATTCAGGTTTTCAGCATTCTCACTGCTGTTTCGCAAGAACAGCCTTTTCTAGTTTTATTATTTTTTTCCGGACACGTTTTTTTGCTCGCCTACTCCTTTCACACCGTTTAAGATAGAAACACCATTCAAACTTCACTTGATAAAGTCTGAACTGCTTTAGTGTGCTATTACCTTTCTCAAAGATAACTTTAAAAGTTTTTAAGTTATAAAAATTTTAAGTGCTTAAAAAAATGAAAGGGTTTCAATGATTCAGAATTTTCAAGTCAAATTCAATTGTGACGTCATGCACTGACAGAACTGTTTCTCACCGAGTACATTTTTTACACAGTTTAACACTTTCATGCCTAAATATACAGACTTTTTCAAATAATATACCTGAACTGTTCACACCATTTTGAAGACAAGATATAGGGCTTTCTAATGATGTAAATATTTATATGATTATGTTAGGCAAATCATCCTTTATCAAAACGATTTCACGGAGCCATTCTGACAAAAATCTTCTCCGTCGTCAATACTTTTTTAGAAAACGTCATTTTTAACCACTTTCGATACAAGATAGAGGACAGGTTAGAGTGTATGAAATATGCGTAAATTTGTCATGAATTCAGAACAGGAGACAGATTTAAGATAGACTATTTTGTTTAAAAGTTATGGCCACTGAAGTGATGAGTGGGATAACGCAATTCCAAGTTAGCGCGATGGCTCTCCACAACTAAAAACGGTTCAGTTTTTTATAACAAGAAATGTACATTGAGCTTAAAGTGTACACAATCTAGCTAGATCATTTTTCTTTAAGCGAGTTTCACAAAAATCTGAAAGAATTGAGGCTCAACACTGTTATAGCTGACCGTCACGGGTTCACAAAAGGCTTACTGCAGCTGGCCATACTACGAACACATGCTTCGTAACTGAAAAGTTTTTACTTTAAATTGACGATCAAATCAAATCAAATTTATTTGTATAGCCCTTTTTACACGCAAGCATGTGAAGGCTTCACATGCGCCCATAGAACTGCCCCTCAACCAACCTAAACCCTCAAGGAAGACAAGGAAAAACTCCCAGAAAAACTCCCACCGGGAGAAAAAATGGAAGAAACCTTGGGAGGAGCAATTCAGAGAGGGATCCCCTCCTCCAGAGACGGTTGGTAAGAGAGAGGAGCAGAACACAAGCTAAACATAGTCATACAGTGTCAATGGGTTTTGAAACACCAAAATCCATTGTTCGGCTTTATACGATATTGAACACAGATGTTAAGAAACTTGTCTTTACTCTAAATATATTCTCCGTTTTCAATTTGAAGCAGTAAATCTAATACAGTACTAATTCTCCCACGACATTCGCTCGCTCCACTTTGACAAACATGTTTTTTCAGTCCACCATACATTAGACAAGCTAATTTTCGAGCACTTTCAATACAAGATACAGGCCATGTTAGAGTTAATATATACACAATTGTGTGGGCAATGTAGAACAGCAGACAGATTTGAAATATGATCTTTTGTTTTAAAGTTATGGCCATTCTAGTGATGAGTGTTTACAAGGCCAGCTACGACTGTCATCATAGCTGCCATAGAACTGCGAAACTAGCTACGTCTATCGTTCGTTACCTACAAACAAATGCTTCCTAACAGTATTTACTTTTTATTGGCGATAATGACAAGAGAGGTTAAGGAACTTGTCTTTAATCAAAAGATCGTCTCCGTTTTCAATTTGAAGCAGTATCTACCTTACTGTAGGAAATCTCCTGTTGCATCCTCTCTCTAGCTTCTTCGGCTAAAGTCAGATGAACGACGATGACGATGCATGCGTTATTCACGCCTACGGTGTTAATACAGTCTGTACAAATACCACTTTGACACACTTGCAAGAAATGATCCGCTGGTTAGATGTAGCATGATCTTATTTACCACCCACAATAGTTTTAAAACAGCTTTTTTAGTGTCTAAACAGGACTGGGAGTTCTAGGTTTGCTGACAATGACCAACCTTTGCTACGTTACAAGAAACAAGGAAACCAATCCGATTGGCCAACGCTCTTCGTCACTATATTTAAGAGCTAGAAACACTGTTCAACTGTTTTTACATCTTTCAATTATGAATACTTTTCAGAATCAGAATGGGTTTTATTCGCCAAGAAACTTCGAACAGACGTTGAAATAGAAGTAGAAGTGCACCATCATTGTCTTTGCCAGGTTGAATTTCTTCAGCTGCTGTAGGAAGTACATCCTCTGTTGTGCTTTCTTGGTGAGGGAGCTGATGTTTAGTACCAATCTCGGAAGGACTCAGTGTTGACTGGGGTTGCACAGGGTAATGGGGGTGACTGTCTTAAGAGCATTGAGCTCTAACATAATGCTTTAAGAATTATTAAATTAAATAAGATACCCTTTTCATTTCACAATTTTTTCTCCTTTGTCAACCGTTAGAAGATATTGCAATGCATAACAATGACAGATATACTTTTAACACTGTCTCACCATTTTGGTTTCAAAGCAACTCTTTTTTCACCGTCATACTGCTGACATACTTTTGTCTGCTATGACATCGATAACTGTTATGCAATATACATCTTAATCACTATATTTGTCCATTTTTCTAACTCCAAACTTCTTTCTGTTACTCAGTCGTTCATTCTTTAATACTTTAATGCTTAAACATGTATGAAAGTCAATAAGATACTGTTTTCATTACTCTTTTTTTCTCCTTTTTCAACAGTAAGAAATGATCGCAATGCAAAACAATGACAGACATACTTTTTCACCATTTTGTTTTTAAAGCACATACCTCTTTTACTAACTTTTAAAAACCTTCACTATTCATCTTTTCAACTGTTTTCAGCAAACACACACATTTTCTTCAGGAAATGTACCTTTCTAGTTAATTTTTGAGACTTTTAAACACCACATTTATTTCCACATATATTTCCACACCACATTTATTTCCACACCACATTAATTTCTGTGCTGTATTTATTTCCGATCTCACATTCAAACGAGAGGGGTGTGGTTATCTTCAGACCAACGCAGCTGCACACAAGATCGAAGGCAGATAGGGACACCTTGATTCGGTAGATAATGGAAGACATTAGCCGTGTCAGAGATCACATGCTAGCCTTTTAGATCAAATTGATCAGCATGGCTTGTCAGGATATATTATTTTGGCACACATAGTAGATTTTGTAGAGGTACTTGGGCCGATAAGTGCTCTACAGAACATAGATATTGAAGTCTTAAATAGTTTGAGACTTATCGACCACTGTTCGTGTGCAAGATGTACAGGTAGTGGGGGGTGATTAATGCCAGGTAATGTTAGCTAACACAGCTAGCAACCGTCGCTACGCCTAACAAAGAAGACAATCACTGCCACTGCTACATCGCTCCGCTATTATGTGGATAGCTAGGTCGATAAGGCACCTATATAACTATCTAGCCTCACCATTATGCCATGCCGGTATTACCATTTAGTGAGACCCTCTGTGACATGCTTGCGTGTAAAAAGGGCTATACAAATACATTTGATTTGAGACGAGACCTGAAGTGAAGCCAGACCATTCCAGACATTACCCATACCTTTGGATTTACAGTACTAATTCAAATTGAAGTTTCTTAACGCTATTATTGGCAATTTAAAGTTGCAACTAACCAAGACGTGTCCAGACCAAGACCCATTCAACACGGTACACAATACCCAAACCCAGATATAATTAATGGAATTATTAAATATTAAATCAAACCACTACAGTACCACCAGACTCGTTTTAATGACCATTCAGTGACAAAACAGGTTTGGCTGTTCAGGTCTGTGCCAATACAGCACAACACTACTAGCTCTACAGTAGCTAGCTCCAGCTGAAATGGCCACACTGATGTCGTCCTTTTATTATTTCGCCAGCTAGCTAGCCGGCTAGCCAGCCACTTGGCCTACAGTTGCCGACTTCGAGACCGGTGATAGCCAACATACCACCTAGGAAGACGTAGTGGTGGCAGTGATTGTTAGCTTTGCAGACGAGTTACACATCACACGAGCGAAAACAATGTTTACAAAGGTAACTTCAGCGCTACCTCGTAGCTATCAAAGACCAAGTCCCCAGTAGGGCGGGTATGGTTGGTTATGTAAGATGGCGCCGACGAAGGCAGCCACGGTAGCTAGGTGCGCCCTGTTTTGTCTTGTTTTGTCTTATAATTCAGTGTTCTGCCAAAACATCCGGGGTTCTCTAACAAGAGAAAAACTTCTAAACTTGTATCCAAAATGCAATTACATTTGCGTAAATTTAACCTAATTAAAACTGTAAACCAATGGGTAGGGGAGTGCGGTGTGGCAAGCCGTTTTATAATTTAACCAATGAATTCTTGATATCCAAAACAATGAATTCTTGATATCCAATTTTGGATATCAAGAATTCATTGGTTGAAATTGGATATCAAGAATTCAATTAAACAATAAAACGGCTTGCCATAATAGTAGGGGGAGTAAAAAAAAACGTTGCATCCACTACGCAAGAGTTGGGATTCTTTTGGGTTCATTCTGCTCGTAGCAGACGGGTTGGTATGTCTGTTCAAGTTTTTGTAATGAAAAAGTCTCATAATCTCACAAGAAACCTTTGTGGACCATACTATGAAAGCAAATCGTTACCAAAATGCAAATGTATTTCCAGAAAAGCATTAGCATTGTCAGAATGTGGCTGCATTATTTGACTCATAAATAAAATTAGTAATCAATCATCCTATTTGCATTTTAATTTTCTTCTTCAAGAGTGCTCAATCTTTCACTTAATTAAAATGAAAAAGAAATAGACATTTGAGATTAAATTGTCAAAATATGCCCCAGCAATTGGATACCAAAATTCAATTTGAAATGTAAAATTTGAAAATTAAAATGCATTTCCAGAAATGCATTATCTTTTTAAGAACGTGGCTGCAGAACTGTGACCACAATTCAAATCCAAATGCATTTCCAGAAATGCTTTTTCATTTTCAATAACGTGGCTGCAAAATCGTGACCACAATTCAAATTCAAATGCATTTCCAGAAATGCAAAATTAACGAAAAAGCATTCTGAGCGGCGCAGCAGAGTGACGTCAGTAGCCGCTCTTCTTCAGCTCCCTGCTGACCGAGCTACCCATCTTGTTCGGTAGGGGGCAGTGTGCACATCTGCATTGCATTACATTGCAAATGTGCCGGGAAATTGATTCATTGATACATTAACTCTGAACGGAGTTTCACCTTACCCAACTCCTTCACCACTACTGTAACGAAGCTAGCTGCTGTAGCTGGAAAATCAAACTTTTCCCGAACCCCGGCCGTGGGGAGGAGGGTCACAACATCATGGCCATCAACAAAACTCAGCAAGGAATGTTCTTGCTCCGGCTTTAACTTATGGATATTCTGCAGCATTGCCACAACCGCAGAATCACTTCGCTCGCATCTTTCTCCGCCGCCATTACTGAACTACTCAAACTAGTGCACGACATTAACGTCATCGTTCTCAGCCACTCCCTCTGTTCGCTGATTGGACCTACAAAAAATGTGTTTCTGAAAACTGACTTCAAAGTCAAACTCCCAGACCTAATACAGAGGCAAAATCCAAATTGAGCGGAAGTACGTAGGAGGGCAGAGCCAGTCTAAGATAACTATGTTACACGTACAATACATTCATAAAAATAAAAAAAGGACAATGATTACGTTTTTTGGGGTCTCGAAATATGCCATGAAATTAGTGCCAAGAGAGCAAGCTCAGTAAAAACGATTTGTAACTTGCAAAAAAGATTTGTGTCTCCGTAGAAAATGATTTGTGTACTTGCAAAAAAAAGTTGTGTCTCCGTAGAAGAAGGCAAGATTTGTGTACGTGCAAAAAAGATTTGTAACTTGCAAAAAAGATTTGTGTACTTCTATTAAATTGGCAGAACTACGCTACCTGCTGTTCAAATGTGTACCTGCTCAGTAACTGTAGCGCAGCATTTAATTCCTCATAGCAATGGAGGATTTTCTGAAAGGTAACGATGTGAATGCTTGTGGAGGACAATATAATGAAAATAACGTGAAAAGTATTTAAAGGTTGACCCAGGTGTTAGGTCAAAAATTTTAAAATTGTTCATTGGACACACAATTCTGCCTGGTGAATTTGTGAATAAAACCTTGTACAATAACAAAACGTTCAATGAAATGGTACATTTGTGTAGACAATATATAATGCAAATTGAACAAACCTGGTGTATTCTTGGCCTTAGACTATACCAAAACCTGTGTCACAGGTTGATATGCAGGACTCCAGTGACAAACTGAACATGGCATAATTGTCATAGTTTCCAGGCATCTTCAGGGACTGACACAACATGGTCTGGTTGTCTAATTAAATATCCGTATACATATTTACATTAAAAAAATATTCAACTTACTACAACCCTCATCCATTAGTTTATACTATTAAGAGTGTGTTAACTGAATAATCTTTAAATGTCGCATTAAAGATACATGCCCATGGATATTTTGAACTACGAAACGTTACCAAATGATTCGCCATTGAAATCATCAGCATTCTAGTTTTGTTCTTATTCGCTGACGTTCTTTGTGTGATAGACTGACAAAAATGTCCAATGATACTACACACACAAAGTGCTATATTTGATTGGCTTAGACGGTTTTGGGAGCAGTTTTCCCAGAGAATGTCTAATAAAGGGAGAACTCCCACCCTTGGGAAACTTCCGGGTTCTGAACTGGTTGCAGTTCCACTCTAGTTCCATATGAGGGCGCTAACGGTCGTGTGCAGAATGAATGGAGGTCTATGGAGCTATACCCCTCAAAATCCACTTTTCTCAGGATATGATTTTTTGTCTAGTAATTTGAATTCTGAATTCGAAAGAGGAGGCAAAAAAAATTAACACCACTGGGTGTTAGATTTTTTTTAAGTCGCCTTTCTGTTCTAAAAAGCCTTTGAAAATGTCATTGACGTCATACACATCGTACGACCGGAGCTATTGCTTGACGGCAAGCTCTGGTTACTTCCACTTTTCTCTCGAGGCATCGACAACACAGCTGACAGGTTAGGCTCTCCCTGTCAATACACATGCTAGAAAGAGTTTTGGCTTGCTAATGTTGTTGCTAATGTTGCTAATGCTCCGACATTTTGGTTCTGCTTCGGATGATCAAGCGGGATCTCTGGTCGTAGGCAGTCCTTCACTAACCAATCAGCATTTGTTAGCAAAATGCTAGCATATTATGGGCAACAACGACTTACCCTGTAAGAAATCGAAAGGACATAGGTTCTCGTTCATTCAACTTTTGACCTGTAATCCATGTTGAACATGCAAAAACTACAATCACATCTGAGATTTCTCTCAAGGACAATCAGGCGAAAGAGACAAATTTAGCCGTTTAGCTCCATAGACTCCCATTCATTTTGCACTCGACCGCGATCACTCCCAGTGGAACTCTGGTGGAACTGCAACAAAATTCGGTACAATGGGGCTTAATAAAGAGTGGGCAGGCTCTCCTTAAACAGGCTCTGAGTGTTTCCCTCTTCTTCTACGGAGACACAAAACTTTTTTTTCACAAGTACACAAATCTTTTTCTTCTACGGAGACACAACTTTTTTTTACCAGTACACAAATCTTTTTCTTCTACAGAGACACAAAACTGTTTTTTTTACGAGTACACAAATATTTTTCTATGACGGAGACACAAAACTTTTTTTTACAAGTACACAAATATTTTTCTTCTATGGAGACACAACTTTTTTTTACAAGTACACAAATCTTTTTTGCAAGTTACAAATCTTTTTTGCAAGTACACAAATCGTATTTGTCGAATTTTGGATATCAATAATTCATTGTTTAAATGATAAAATGGCTCGCCATAAGAGACAACACAGACATCATTGGCAAAGTTTGTCTACATTGTATGCTTTTCGGCAGGTGTGCCGAAAGGTGTGCAGCTGCGTTGGTCTGAAGATAACCACGCCCCTCTCGTTTGCATGTGAGATCGGAAATAAATACAGCACAGTAATAAATGTGGTGTTGAAATAAATGTGGTGTGGAAATATATGTGGAAATAAATGTGGTGTGTAAAAGTCTCAAAACATTTCTAAATGTGGCATTAGGAAATAAAAGTCCCATGAAATAAATAAATATTGTCTTTGCAAAAACGTCATTTTGAAATAAATAAATGTACTTATTTATTGATATCAGTAAATGGATTTAGCTATATAATTATTAGGGCTGTCAAGCGATTAAAATATTTAATCACGATTATTATCGTACATTATTTCATTTGATTAATTGCGATTAATCGCAAAATTATTCAATCTATTTAATATGTTAAAATCTTACCCCAATAAATGATTACAAAAAATATAACATTAAAAGGGTGTAGGCCTACTTAAAAACTTCAAATAGGCCTAACTGGATGATAATGTCCATATAACAAATTCAGATGGAACACAATTTAAATTGTGAGGGATTTTGATTCACTCACAAACTACTGCTGTAGGCCTATAATAAACATAATCCACAAAATTATACTTGTTCTGGAATACAAAATACATTTAAGACATGTTGTCTCATAGCCTACTACGATATCCTGCTCCACAATATTAAAAATCTCACTCAAACATACTTTAGATACTTTAGCAACCACAGATTGACCTTAATTTTGAACAATAGTTTCTATTTTGTTGAACCCAGTCAGCAGCTCGCTTCTTTTGTGAGTGTTGTCTGCCTTACATTACCGCAGCGAAAGCTGCTGCTACCGCTAAGGCTGCTAACGTTGCTGTAGCTGCTAGCTGTGTGCTTTGCTTGCATGTGATAGTTTAGGCTGGAAGTACTCCGGTGATAACTAAACTCAGCCTGACAATCAGTACACACAGCCTTAGTTTTGTCGACCGAGCCGTCACGCTACTATTTGAAATGAAACTTCCCATCTAAAAGCCCTCTCTCTCATTCAGCTACCGTCGGCAGTCGAAGTCATGTGACAACAGCTGATTCCCAGGGTCAAAAAGAAACATGCGTTAACAAAAAAAAATATGCGTTAAAGTGAGATTGCATTAACGTGTTATTAACGCGTTAACTTTGACAGCCCTAATAATTATATATTGCTATATTTATGTATTTATTGCCATCTTTGTTTTATTTCAGAGTTTATTTTCATAGCCATATTTATGTTTCTTATTTACTAGTGTAATAATTGGACCAATATGCTGTTCCTATTGGTCCAGAAGACGTTATCAAAAGTTAATAAATCTGTTTATTGACCTGCTGAATTTTGGAGAGGTAAATAAACGTTTTTAACTAACCAGAGAGTTGTTATATTTGTTATTGAAACTCCACAGTTGTTGATATGTTGCCTTGGAGATGTAGTGATGTCACCAACTTTGACAGCCCTAATAATTATATAATGCTATATTTATGTATTTATTGCCATCTTAGTTTTATTTCAGAGATTATTTCATAGCCATATTTATGTATGTATTTATGTATTTATTTACCTATTTATTTATTTAATTTTGTCTAACTCGGCGTTCCATGCTGCAGCACTCAAAAGAGCAGGCAAACTAAGCATTTGATTTGACATGGCTTGAAAATCTTGCTAGCTGACATGTCCAAAAACCGTTGAAATTAACAGTTCATAAGTAATCATGTACTTTTTGTACATTAAAAACATACACATAAAAATCTCAATTTTGACAGAAAACAATTTTCGATCCTTCATGGCTTATAGCCAACAATGAGCGGCCGCGACATCCATGGGTTGCCGCAGGCCGCCACACATAATTAAAAAATACAAGTTTATAGCCTGTTCTAAAATGGCCGTGGGGCAGTTAGGCTACATGACAGTAAACTAAAGCTGCAAGCCACCCAATGCAACTGCCAAGAGACTTGCGTACCACTATCGACAGAACAGTAACTGTCATGTACCAGTGGAGGTGCTGTCACGTACCACTAGCTACTGTCATGTACCAGCAGAGACACTGGCATGTACCAATAGCTACTGACACGTACCACTAGCTCCACTGGCACATACCACTAGGTGCCAGTAGAGGCACTGTCACGTACCACAAGCTACTGTCATGTACCAGCGAAGGCACTGGCATGTACCACTAGCTACTGGCATGTACCACTAGCTACTGTCACGTACCACTAGCTACTGTCACATACTACTAGCTCCACTGGCACGTACCACTAGGTGCCAGTAGAGGCACTGGCACATACCACTAGCCACTGTCACGTGCCAGTGGGGGCACTGGCATGTGGGTCAATGACAAATAAGGTTTCTAAAAAAGCAAAGAGTTTTCAAAATGGATTTCGTGCATATGTTTACATCTGGAGCAGTGTGTCTAAGCAACTTTTGTTATTTAAATAACATTTCAAAGTGGTTAAATTCCTTTTTTTCCTGTATTTTTGACTTCACTACCCAAAATATGTCAGGTGGCGCAACCAAATATTTGTTAATATATATTTATTTTCCAACTATTTATTTTAAGTAAATTATTTTCACAAGTATCCATTTGAATGTCTATAGTCTCTCACACATTATAATTTTGAGTTGGTGTTTTGTATTTATAACAATTTAAGATCATTGCATTCTAGTACCCCGGTATTTAGTATCTTTAGCATCTTATTTTGACATTTAAAGACAAAAAAAATATTCTACAAATCTATTAATGAATGCATTCAGTACAATAGCAATTCACATCATATATATCAACCATTTGTTTACTTTGACCTATTATTAATTGGTTAAATTTAACATTTTACATGGTCGCACCACCTGACGATTATTAGTTGTGCCACCTGACAACATTAGTAATGACAGAAAATATGCTGAAAAATATATTATAATTTTTTCAAATAAGTGAAACAAGTGTTTAATTCAACAGTTTCCATTAAAGTAAAAGTAGTAAATTGATCAAAAACAGGATACATCAGTATACAATAGATGCAATAGATTACATTCATACATTGTAATGGATTGAACAACAAATTCATGTTTCGGTTTGATTCACTGGAAAATAAACATCAGCTTCAGTTTAATCATAAAATTCATTTGAAATAAGCATCATAAAAAGTATTCCTAGAATTGTTTTATTTTTAAATTCATGGCAAATGGAATGCAATACTATGTAATAACTACATACAATCTTTTGCAATTGTGATTTAACAACAATGTAGTCATGTTTGACTACTAATTTCTAAACATTTTTTAACTGTTTGTTAAACACTTATTATTGCAGTTAAAATATCAATTATAAAAGCAGTCCCAGTCTGCATGAGTTAGCTGGGTGTGCCGTGAACTAAAAGACTCTGGCTCAGAGATTGCTAATGTCCGCTTTACTGAAACACATCGGGGAAAGGGGTTATAACATGCCGAAAAACACGATTGTCAGCTTTTCATTTGAGAACATTTACATTGTGCTGTGAACAGTATATTGTGAAAATTAACATTGTGTAGAGTCCGTAACGTCACATCCATATAACACATCATTAGAGTTTTTAAAAGCAACAAAGGGGCAAGATTTGTTAATTAAACTAACCATTGGTATAAAAAGCTTTGCACAGAAACTTTGGATGTTGTAGCATCGGCACTGTTTGAATGACATAAACTTATTCTACAAAACGTTACAGACGTGACTTGGCCATGGAACTCACTGACTCCTAAAGGCTTAATGCATTTAAGGAGTTGTGCTTTTAACTAAAGCTGAGCATACACAATGCTCTATCATTCCCTTGTCAATCAGGAAAATTGTAAAATTGTATTGAAAACTGGAGTCCATTTACCCCATTCTTGAAACGGTACAAAACTGCCATTTAAAAATGTTTATTTTTTTGCATGAGTGCACAACTTGTATATTATGTAAAAGAGTGCAATTGTCTATACATTTCGATCAGACTGGTTCCATGCAACAAAATATAGACCTAAGTGAACATTTGTGGTCTATCTATGGTAAGGGTGACCTTTGCATGGAATTGCCCATATGGCATGTGTACCAATAAACAGTAAACAAAGCAGCAGTTTTGCCACCTGACGCTGGTTGCGCCACCTGACTTTTGCAACTAATTTCAAATTAAACAGGCTTCTACCTGGACGCCTGTTTTAGCTTTCACCATTGCTAGCAAATTAATACACATAATTTTAAAATAGAAGAAAGAGTTTTATGGTAAAAAAAAGTTTTCCTTGTTATACATTGGTTGTACCACCTGACATGGAAAGTGTACCAGCCTACTATGAGGTGAAAGTACCTATTTTTATAAATTTTTGAGAGAGCTCTACAAACCTTTTCACTCAATGACTCGGGTCATTTGAGGTCCTCTAGATATAATGCAATATACTGTTTACTGTTTAGCCTGTTTACTTCACAATAAAGGTCCCATGTTTACGGTTGTGCCACTCTGACATTTGAGAACATACAAATGACCGGACAAAAGTTCTTCAGTTATCTCAATGGCTTAAAAACTATTGGTATTTAAAAAATGTGGTTCATTAAAAAGGTTTCAAACATAAAATCATGCCAAAGTATTTTATTTTGAATTCGTTATCATAAAAATATTTATATATCGTTTTCTTAGTCCCCTTATTTGCATGGAGAGTTGCGCCACCTGACATTCTGGAGGTTTGAGATGCCAAAGCATAAAATTATATTTATTATTTGAATGTACTGAAATGTATGACAACTAATAAGGTTTTAAAGAGTAAATTGATATATGTCATGAATTGATTACATAAAAAAAAATATATATTTTTTTTAATAATGTACTCGGACACCAAAATATGCATGTCATGTCATTGACAAATGTACCACTAGCCACTGTCACGACCACTCGCTCCACTGACACGTACCACTAGCTACAGTACAGTACAGTTTCGGTTCTAAGTGCCTATCCACAAAGTTCACATACATAGAGATTTCTTTTGAAAATCTTTTTATAATAATTGAGGAAATTTAACACGCCATAAATCAAAACAATGTAACGTATAGCTTCACTGAAAGAAGACCCTGGCCTCTCCAGCAGTGCGCACGGACCAAGCTTGCACCCTTAAAATAGCATCTGAATAAAGGCCGATTTATACTTCTGCGTCTCCGTTAACGGACAGACGCACGCACGGAGTCGGGCGGAGTCGGACGGATTGGTTGAATTTATACTACTCCAACGGCTCTGCGTGCTGAAAGCAATTCACCGCCAGAAGTAGATGGCGCTGCACTGCAATGCTAGCTAGGTTATCGAAAAGTCGGAGCAAATTTACAAATGAACCGTTTCATCAATAAAATAAGCACATTTTCAGCAACTACACTGCCCATTTCTCGTAACATTTTAATTCAGATGCTGATTTACATGTACTGTTAAGCTGAAATATGAATTGTAAAAACTTACAACAATGGCGGTCAAAGGATTCTGTTGTCTTGTTGGTCACGGCAACCCCGCCCCCACCCCTGACGCAAGCGGTTCTTAATACGGACCAATCACAGCCAAGGGGTATCCGTAAAATGACGGACAGACGGATAGTCAGGAAAATCAGGAGGTGCACGCAGAGCTCTGTGAGGGGCTCGGAGAGGACACGCAGAGGGCGTTCCCCGTGTGTGTGCGTAAAAACGCAGAAGTATGAATAGGCCTTTACTCGCCATTGACTTTGGACTACGTTTTTCCTGGTCAGAGGCGGAATTGTTTTTCTGAAACTGCAAAATAGCACCAGGGAACTTTTGCGCCGGAACACACCTCCTTTTTTCGCTGAACCGCCCCCGGGAGAGCAAAGTCATTCCCTAACTTACTGACGTGCGTCTGTGGAGGGTAAAGTCCGCTATGCGTCGAGTGCAAACTAGGAATGATACTTGCGTCATTGACAAAGTAAATTGCGCTGGGTGCAAGATATGGCCCTATGACTTGCTCCCGCTCCGCTTTTCCAAAAGAAAGGATCCCTTAGCTGCCGGAAGTGCCTGTCTGAGACTCAGCAATTGCAACCCTATTTGCCTTACAAAAATATTATGGTTGACATTATGAATGAACAAAACAACAGAAATTAACAAACACATAGTAACAACAATAGTATATCAGAGTAGTGGGGGGGGGGGGGGGGGGGTCCCATGCCGATTACTCCAACCTCACTGTGGGTCCCACACAATGCATCCCTGGCAAAAGCCTCCAGAAACTGAACTATATCCAGAACAGTGCTGCTAGAATCCTGATGAGGGTGCGCAAGCATGACCACATCACCCCTATCCTCAGGTCACTCCACTGGCTTCGTGTTTAATTCAGGATTGAGTACAAGGTCTCCCTCCTCACCCATCAGTGTTTCCACGGAAATGCCCCCCCCCCACCTCAAAGAACTTCTTACCCCACAAATCTCTACACGGACCCTCCGATCTGCTGCAAAACATCTCCTTAAACCTCCAAGGACTAAGCTATGTACCATGGGGCTTTCTGCTCAGCCGCTCCCAGTCTGTGGAATACTCTCCCTGATCACCTGAGGACACTACAGACTGTGGATGCTTTTAAACATGGCCTAAAACCCATCTTTTTAACAGAGCCTTTGGCTGATTGACTATTTTATTCTGTCCTATTTTCTTTTTAGTTTGACATGATTTTTTGGGGCCCTTTCTTGTTTTAACCTGTAGCACTTTGAGATTTTAGCTAAATATAAAGTACATTACAAATACTATTATTATTATTATTAATTAGTCCAATTGTTTGTAAACATACAGTTATTTAATCATTGAAACATTATTTGGCAGTTGTTTGAAGAAGAACAAAACCTATAAATTACTACAAACTGTCTAGTCCTTCAAAAGTAAACTGAGGATGATGTAGGACTTCCACCATTACAAACATCTGGATGAGCCAGCCTTCCACACGGGACAAATGAATAACTATTGATTAACGTAAAAAGAATGAGCTGTAAAGCGGACAATTGTTTCAATGCTGCTCAATCCTGCATGACTATTGGTCAATATGATGTTTGTCAAATAAGTATCACTAAAGTTCTCGTTTTTTCAAAATCGGGGTGGTCATAAAGTGGGCGTTCCCATATCGATGTTGTTGATGGTGAAGAAGATTTTCTTCATAGCGTAGATCTCCCGATGTTTCTCCCCACTTTAGAGGACGACATGCATACTTTTAAACCAAGTCGGGACAGGCTCTACACCACAAGATGTTGCGGTTGTTGCCATGTGAGGACGGGAACAATCATTCTTGGGACATGGTACATGGTACGTAAAATGGTCGACTAAGCTACAGTAGCTGTTCGGTGCTAGCAGAATAACGAGCTGCTTACCTTTCCTTCCTGTCCTGCCTTCTCGGTTCAGGCTACCAAAATCTGGCTCAGTTTTCACCATACATCATCAAGGATAGGCCTACTCTGTCTAGCCATTCTATTTGCCGTGCTAATCAAACAAAGTTTATAAATGTTTAGTTATTGCTACCCAATCATTCATTTTTAGCATATTCGATTTTGGATGAAAGCTATACTGTACTGACAGTTGACTGGCAGCTACCAAACTACTGTAGACTATATTATAGAGCTATATCTAGTAATAATCATCGATAATTTATTGTTAGTCTAGTAGCAATGCTATCTGCAACATGTCTCTAACGTTTACAAGACATTGCTTTGTTAGCCGACTACTGTATTTCAGTGTAGTTAGGGCTGAAGTAAAATAGCTGTCGATCTTCAATATGAGTGAGTCCCTTCCATATTTGTCAGATTTTTTACGGTACATGGTTGTCTTGAATTAACATTACGTGAAATACACCCGTGGAAAGGCACTAGCTAATAGTCGGACTGGAATTTATTATTTAATCCTAAGGGCATCCTATGTTACGCAACCGCTGCTGGCAGTATACCCTGCGTTTTTGAAACTCGTCTGCAGGCCTTGAAATTGAAGTAACTGTAGAGCCCATATGTAGTTGGTGGGCCGAAGCTCAAAATTGTGCATTTGATCGATCCCTGGCGATGGAGGAGCTGGATTTTTCTGTATCGCTTAAAACTTTTCTACAGCCCTTAAAAAATGTGTTGGCATGTCCAGTTCTTGCACAATTTTCAAGGAACAAACATGTTGTTTCTTTATCGACACATGTTTTCCGGACAACTATGGTCCGCATCCAATAAGAGGTCATATACATGACACCTTCATACAGAGGCGGCCTTACCTATGTTTCACCCGTTTCAATTGAAACGGGCCCCGCCCTCCAAGGGGACCCCCAACAGACAGCCAAAAATCCCATTCATTTTCTCAGCAAGATATTGATTGTCTGCCATAATGTTTAAACCAGTGCTTGAAGTTGGTGAAAAAAGGTGCCGGTACTCTCTTGCATTGGCAAATCGTTATGAAATTTGAGATTCCTACAGTTAAAAACAAAACTTGGAGATATTGCTGGTACAACAACAATTTATTGTTATTTATCAACAACATAAATGCATAGCCTCGGGAATATATTTTATCAGGGGGGTGGCTTAATGTTGCGGGACGGACTGGGAGTAAAATAGCCCCTGGACTTTGATCCAGACCGGCCCACCAGAACCGGACTTAAGAGTAAAATGTAGAGGTGCCGGTACTGCGTACCGGTGAGTACCGGCCCACTTCGAGCACTGGTTTAAACCATCCAAGGTAGACTAACCATGAGCTACGAGGTTGTGAAACGAAAGTTTCTGCTCCTATAAAAGCCAAGTCCGTATGAAATCAACCTTGGTATTTGCGATCTTCTGTTGAGATACTACACTACCCACAATCCTAAACATAACAACACTGACTGATATCTGATTGGTCAAACTCGCGGTTACCATGGCGACGTTTACCGCGACTAAGGTTAAAATGTTTGTTTTGAGCAGGAAAATAAATGAAACTTACGGTACATATGCCAGTGGTGTTGAAAAATTAAAGATATCGGACAACAATAGAAAAGCTTTATTCAGTCTACCAAAAGTGACCTCTTTCTTTGGTCCAGCATCTAGTAATAGTAGCTAGTACTAGTAGCGTTAGCCTAACCCTACTGGCGACAGCAGTGGTGCGCCCCGTGAGCTGCTCGTTGTAGAGTTATTAGCGTTAGATAAGTTTGGTTTAGTGTCACGTCAGACTCTTTTTCTTCTTTGCTTTTGTTAGATAGCTAAACATAATATAATTAATAATATAATATAAGTTAATAATATAATATAATATAACATAATATAATTCAAGTTGAGGGGATGTTTGAGCTGTTTTTTTTAAAAGTCAGCCCAGACAACTGAAAATATACTGCGCTAATCAATTAAGCGGTGAAGTTGCCGTGCGTGAAAGGGCGAGGCTTATTCCAACGTAAAACGCTGTATAATTAGTAGTATAATTAGTATAAGTAAACATTTACATGTGCATTTTGGTGAGCTGGTATATTGTCAGTGGTCGACTGGGCTTCAAATCATGTATGGAAAAAAGTAAAACAAATGGCTAATTCAAGTATTCTCTAAAGAAACATTGCAACATTCCACTTAAACGAGCATATTTGTTATATTATTGCGCTGCTATTAGTCATCAGAGCAAGTTAACAGTTAAGTGATAATGACATGTGCAGAACAGTGTTCAAATAAATGTACAGTATTGTTTTATGTGTGTGTTGCCTAAACATCAAAAATGACATGAATCAATAACATACGTAATTATAAATTAGCTAAGAGTAGGTATACGACATCACACTTATCATTACATATTGACAGCTCTGCAGAAGCCTGCTTATGACCAGTCATTTGAATCAGGTGTGTTGGAGCAGGGAAACATCTAAAACATGCAGGACAGGGGTGCCCTGAGGACCACGGTTGGGAACCACAGTGCTAGGTAATGCTGGATTTCACTAGCCTGACGTTGTCATACTCATAATTCTAGTCAGAATATGAGTCTGAGAACTCTCCGTTGGGCTTTGACTACAGGGCGTGTTTCAAACGAGCCTGGAAAACAAATGCCTCTTCGCTCAATTGGATAGATCTACAACCAATCAGAGCAACAGAGTATGTGACGTATGTTAAGCACCGCATAGTTGTTGTCAACAGAACTAAACCACAAGCAGACTTGAAGTATGCTTGAGGAATGAAAACAAACGATTTTTGCCGGTGTTGTAAAATTAATTTAAGGGTAGGGAGAGTACTTGTTCACACGGTCAACCTTTTTGAGCGAAACAATAAAGGGCAATGCATATACGAAGTTCTCCGTTTAGGATTACAACTCCATTGGGGCCAGCTGATAAATTAAACTTTTACCGAATCCCGTAGGAAGGACGGCAAAAACATATTTTCCATCGACAAATGCCTTGATTGCGTCTCTCTGTTCCTCTTTCAAAATTAATGCGCTGTCGATGTCTTCTAAAACAGACTCGATGGCAGAATCACAACATCCCAGATCTCCAGCGGTAGCCATGTTTGTTCAAAACGAATTCAACTTAAGCGCTCTTTTGTGACGTGGGTGATTACGTTACTGTTGATCATCTGTCCATCATCGTATAAAGCCCGCCCTGGCAATTTAATTGGTTCGCCCAGATTCTGGTTTTCTGTAGTTGGTCCCCAATACGAGACCCTCCAGACCCAATTTCCCGAACAAATTTCTTTTGGGCGGGGAGAAGTTGGGCTGGCAGCCAGGCTAGGATTTCACAGGGGTGTTACAGTAACTTCACCAACACAACAAATATAGCTAAAGCACGTAAGAGTGAAAATGCAGCTCTGGAGAAGGTTTCCTGTATGGCAAGATGTACAGTGGGGTCAGTGTATACAAATAACCTACTGTAAAATCTATTTTGCTGTAACAATCTAAATCCACCACATTTTATTTGAAAATTAGTTGATAGACATTGCATGCTTATTAAAAGCACAGACAGGACTAGGGATGGGTATCGAGAACCGGTTCTGTAAGTACCCGGTTCCACATTTCTCAAAACCCGAATATCAATAAGGTCCAAGCTTATCGATACCGCTATCGAGACTAAGTAATATAATGTAACGTTGACTTATGTCTCGAGAAATAAGTAATGTTATTTAAATCAAATCACTGGTGCACAAACATACAACGTTTGACTAATAAAATGACTAAATTCAATTGAATGGCCTGCCAACCGCCTTTAAACTAAACAAAGATGAATTTAATTGCCTCACGCGCTACTTCGCTTCATTTATCATTTTGTTGCTAGCTACGATGGCAGAACGGACGAAACGGTCAAAAGGCTTGGCTACATTTTATTAAAGCCAAAGATAAAGACGAAGCAAAGTGCAATATATGTTCTAAAGTATTTTCTTGTAAAGGGGGGAAAACAACTGCGATGAACAAGCACCTCAACGTTGTGCATCAGATAAAGATGAAATGCAGTACTTCGACTGTCTCCGAGTCGCAATGGTGCCAACTCCAGCTGCCTTTGCAGTAGCTACAATCCTCTGGTGAGCGCACCCCAACTTCGTAGCGAGTCTCCATCGTTGACAATAATAAGCCAATTCAGGGCTCAACAGTGCAACTATTTCACTCGCATATGCCCCTTAAATTTGATGTGTGCACGAACTGCAAAAATGATTTACGAGCACAGTGTGTGCGTAAAGACAAGGAACCCCCCCCCCCCCCCGTCACTGCTGATCATTCAAAACAGTCACCGCGAGCATGGCTCTGTGGGATGCTTAAGCATCGTGTTAAACAAAAACAGAGACAGAAGAAAATAGGGATAAGATAACGAAGGTTTGAGTTTGGTTAGCTGGTCATTTAGCTATATGCCATTTGTTGAAACGTGTTCAACTTTTCAGGAAGTCGATGTGCTTGACAATGCCACTTTTCGTCAACCAAC
Source organism: Hypomesus transpacificus (assembly GCF_021917145.1). Taxonomy (NCBI): domain Eukaryota; kingdom Metazoa; phylum Chordata; class Actinopteri; order Osmeriformes; family Osmeridae; genus Hypomesus; species Hypomesus transpacificus. Next base: position 3,733,720 of record NC_061085.1, read on the forward strand.
CAATCACAGTCTAGTTACTCATCCAGGTTGTGGATAGTACATCTGTAGTGGAGAGATTTAGATTTAGCCAGAGTCGGGATCCATTGTCCCTATATATGCTCCTTTTAGCCAGCCTCCTCCTGAGAGCAACACGTTCCCCTTGTTCTATCTGTTTTACTTAAGAAATAGAAAAGTATCGAAAGTGGTATCGATAAAGACTCGAATCGTTAAGCAGTCTCGAAAATGGTATCGATATCGATAAAAATTAACGATACCCATCCCTAGACAGGACGGGCAGGGCAGAGAAGAGGATGGGCAGGACAAAGAAGACCTAGAATCTGATGTGGAATACCATGCCACTCTAGTCGTCCGAGTGTCTGCTCCCATGTTTTTTTCCATACGAGAAGGTAAACTATGCAAGATGCCTTTCTTCTTACTGGCTGGTTATGAACAGTCTGGAGGACACACATTTTGCATATACCTAAAGGTACAATCTGGGGATTTTGTTGCTCAGAGACAACAGGAGTATGGTTTTGCAAACACTGCCTGTGATCAAATCAAAGAGCAAACAGCCAACAGAGACTCAAACAAAAATTGGACTTGGGATTCTCCCGAAACAAAGATGCAGTGCATAGATGCACCGCATCACTCCAACACAGTGAACCATGCTTCATAAAAGAAAAGATAAAAAGGATATTGAAAACATCATGTTAACAATTAAATGTATGATCGACTGATTTAACCAGACATTGGAGGGAGAAAGTCACATAACGTCATGAAAACTAGCTTCAGATGCTGTTGTCAGTGACCTTTTTGAGGCTGAAGAGAGAGGAGACAATGCCTTTGTGGAGTTTGTACAATAAAGGCTACAGACTGAAGAGGTTAAAAAAATATTATCTTTAGATGTTGAAGGACAGCGCAAGAAAGACAACAAAGCTTAAAGGTCGGAAAATAACTTTTAGACCAGACCGAGACCTATCGCTCGTTTGATTATGTTGACACAGCTCAGTCTCCCATCTCCAGTTAGCTCAGGGTCCCTTCACCAGCCAGCTCAGTCTACCATCTCCAGGCAGCTTAGGGTCCCATCACCAGGCAGCTCAGTCTACCATCTCCAGTCAGCTCATGGTCCCATCACCAGCCAGCTCAGTCTACAGTACACTCAACAAGAGGTAGACACAAGACAGGTTACACCCTCTACCTGGAACACATTATAGCATTAGATGTTTAAAAACAGTCCAACTCGGATGTTGTGTATTACTTTTTACAGGGTTTTTGGGGATCACTTGCAAGGGCTACCCCATTCAGGGTCAGCCAGTGTCGATTTTAAGTCTCTACTAAACACAAAAGGAAGAGCCAAGACTGCATAAACACTTTCACCATGCTACATATTATGGTATTCGTTGTATAAAAACTTCTAAATAATGTTTCTTTGTGTTTTTTGGCTATCCTGAGCACAGCCAGCTAAGTCTCCAGGTCAGTTAAAGCTCACTGAGCTACCATTGTGGTGCCGAGACTCTTAGGCTTACTAGGCTAGCTACTTGACGCATGGTCACCTAGGTTGTTTTTACTATACTACGTATGTTTTATCAGCTGATCCTGTTACGACCCATTCGATTACCTAAAAAGATGATACACAAGTTCTGGTTGGTTGGAGACTTAGGTAGTTGAGACGATTGCCTGATAAAGTTGCTAACTTTGAACTAAGCTACAGAAAAAATGTGCAAGAATTGGATGTGGCAACAAACTAAAATGTTTCAAGGAAAAACAACGTTGATAATATCAAAAATCCAGCTCCTCCATCGACGGGGACAGGTCATTTAAAAAACTAAAGCAGATACGCGGGCTCGGCCCCCCACCTAATTGTCTTGTGTACCCGTTTGATTCTTGAGCCATGATACGATATTCCACCATAGACAATTATAATTTTAGTTGCGAGTCATTTAAAGATTTTGAGTTGGTAACACTTTATTAAAACCTCTATCAAAACCTGTCTCTCCAGGTGGTGAACCTGTTAATGGGCATCCTTCTAACAGTGGCAGTGACCCACCCGGAGAACGTGCCCACAGTGGACCTGCAGTATGAGGTCATCGAGCATTACTTTGCCTCGGACAGGGTGTCTGGTAAGTGAAGGCACTTCGACACTATACACACTCAAACTGTGTGCCACTGCGGTTGGGCGACATGATGAATATATTGGGATTTGACAGTGGGCTGAATCCATCGGTGTGTGCATAATTTTTTAAAATATATATAATACATTTTTGTTGGTTTTTTAAATGTAAATATATATCTTTGGTAGTGGTGGTAATATATGTCCCCCCCGCCCCCCCCCCTCCCGGAGACAACCTTTCACAGGTGTTCGCGCGTCTATCACTGCGTTAACATGGATTCAAATTACTGGCTTATTTGTCTGAAATAGAATTATCCGTTTCCTGTAAACACCTTTGTACGAATAATTGAGGTCCGACTACGATCCGATCAACACCCCGAGATAACTATCTGAGTCGGTTGATAATTCGGACATTGCATGCTTGTAGACGGTGAATTGGACTATGAACTGGACTCTGCGTCTTTGCAAATGCTTGAGATCCCTTCGCCCTCCCTCCCAGGTCGTGACCTGGAAGTCAAAAAAGACGATAAGTTGTCGCAAACAAACAACGCGAGCCAATAGCGCTGTTTGCATTCCCATTCTGATTCGCAGTACTCCTATTGTCATCATGCACGAAATGTAGAGGGACGTAGCTTCACCTTGCTCTCTGTTCGCCATCTTTCTCGAAATGTTGATGTTGTTGTTGGTAGTGGTGAAAAGGTCAAGCGGAAAGGGCTGTATCACCACTAGTTAAAACAGTGCCACGTATCGTACTGAGATATGACATGCTTTCGGCCAATGATTCAGTTTATTCACTGCCATATATATTCGGATAATAGCAGTTGCCCCAAAGATTTCGCATTATCCGAATAAAGCTAGATTCGAATTGATACCATCATGTAAACGCGGTGAGTTGTAACACTCACAGACGCGGGATCATTTTTCTGCATAAAAAAGAAGACATAACTTTGCTTTCCATGTATTGGGATATTACTAGTAATAACTTTATGCAAATACAATTATTTGGAAGGCATTTCAAGTTCGACATGGACTGCGGCTGCATGAAACGACCGGCGAGAGTAGCCGTTTGCAGTCGGGAGGAGTTAAAAACGGCTCTGTGAAGTCGGACATTTCAGCATCCGGTGGTTTGCCGCGTTGACGTCAGTCACGGACGATTAAGCGCTGTTTGTTTACTTTACTTTTTTTATAATTAAACGTAGTCTTACCGTTAGTGAAGAGGCGGAGTAAAACCTTTTCTTGAACACATTTTTTATTCAATTAAACAGTTTGGTCCGGATTTGAACATTGGCGAAACTGAAGGTGTCAGAATAATTACAAAACACGCATCAAAGTTGTCGTGGCCAATCATGAAATAGCTGTGTCATCATTAGAACCCATGCGGTTGCTCTTGAGAAAATGCGCTCTGCTAGCCTGATGTTGTCATTCTTATAATTGTAGTCAGAATATGAGTCTGAAACCTCTCCGTTGGGCTGTGTGGCGTCTTTTAACCGAACTCGTAAAAAAAAATGCCTCTTTGCTCAATTAGATATACAGTACTGTGCAAAAGTCTTAGGCACAATAAAAATAAAGTTAAAGAAAAATGCTTTAAGAAATAATGAAATACATTTTTTTACAAAAGGTTTAGCAAAATTGCACTTTTATACTGCTGCACAAATAAAAAATTTATATTACATATATTTCTTTGATTAAATGTTGCTTTCAAATCTGATACACTTAAACGAAAAAATTTTGCAACATTAAATTTAGATTTACTATAATTAATGTATTTCAACTACAAATAGGTACGGTACAAAACTTTCTGCATCACTATAAGCATCCTCATCTGCCTCCTCACCGACGAGACACCAGAGATGTCGCCTACTAATTAATAAACTGCGTTGCGCAATTCCTGTGTTCTTAATTACGAATGAAATATTAATAATAAAAGCTGCCTTCGTGTACACACCGCCCTCATCGAAACATGTAATTCAAGAAAAGCTGTAGCATTTCATTGAAGAAATACATTATAAGACATTATTTGTGTAAAAAATCTTGGGTGCCCAAGACTTATGCACAGTACTGTACCTACAACCAATCAGAGCAATGTGGTATGTTGTTTGTTGAAAACGAATTCAACCCAAGCGCTCTTTGGTGTCGTGGTTGATTACGTTACTGTTGAACATATGTCCATCATCGTATAAAGCCCGCCCTGACAATTTGATTGGTCCGAACAGCTCCTGTTCGGACATACTTTTCCCCAAAACTAGCGACCCCAGACCCCAGGCCGTCTCAAGTCAGACAAAAAGTCTAACCAGAATTCACTGTTTCAAGTCAGCCACCTGCAGCTGGCTGCAGCGCTGCATGAAGTCAGTCCATGTCGAACGCACCTATTAAAACATCTTTGGTGAACATCACGCGAGTAATTTGGCCAATCACAATCAAGATAACGGCAGCGTCTTCTTTGAAAAACCCTTGGCTGCAGCCATGGTCGGACTGGCCATCGGGAGACTCGGGAGATTTCCCGAACGGCCGGTCAAACAAACGGCCGCTACGGCCACGGCACTATTCAAGAAAACTAAATCCTAATAGTTACGCTCACTTTGAGGACCATTCAACTGTTTAACTGGAGTGATCCAAAATCCAAAGGGTGGGCATTTCCCCCGTGTAAACTTGAACGGTGTAGTCTACTTGTCCGTCCATTTTACAGATCACGATTGGTCAAAAATCAATCGTTTTCCGGGTACAGCCAATTCATTGGAGATATTTTAGTTAACATCGTTGTTTCTTTAGCAAAGAAATGGAAAGGAATAGAAAAGGAGGAAAAACAACGGGCACTGCAAGCAAATGCTGCACAATGTATAAGTATAGAATACATGTTTACGCCGTCAAAAGACGGAAAGAGTTTGCAGCCCGAAGATGCGGCTGTGCCAGAGGCGCCAAGTGCAAGCTGTAAGCTGCTGTATTTTCGACATTTAGTAAATTCAAATATCATTCCAAACCATATTGTTTTAATTTTTCTAAAAACATTATACATTTGGTATTACTGTTAGCCAATATATATGCTATACATTTTAAATGAAGTAAAAGAAATGAGCAAAAGAAAAGGGCACTCATCTAAATATGCACAACATGTTTTTGGCTTTAAATAATAAATGTGCTATGTGGCTCAAATGCAATTGTCTAGATTTTTTGTTCTGTGTATTAAAGCAGGCACAGGTGACACAGGGAAAGAGATGGAGGCTGCTGTGGTGACAGGGTCTAGTAGAGAGACTATGACAGGTGCAGCACTGCAACTGTACACAAGAGTCAGTCTGTTAACAGGGTTATTATATGGAAATTAGTTTGTTGAATTGATTGTTATTATTGAATATAGTTAACTGATTGTTGTTCTTTTGCAACATCAAATAGCAGATGCAGAAACAGAGACAAGTATGGAAAAAAGAAAGTGAAGCAGAAAGTGTGTGTGTGTGTGTGTGGGGGGGGGGGGGGGGGGGGGGGGGGGGGGGGGGGGGGGGGGGGGGCGGGCCGGTCTGTGTTTCAAAGTCCCGGGCTGTTTTTCAGTCCCAGCTTTCCCTGGCTGCAACTTACTCGCAGGTGAATTCAACTTTTCACATTACCACTACCAGGCACAGGCCGTTTATGGAGAACGTTGTTGTTGACATATTTAACGTTATCATGGAAAGCAAGCTTGTCGGCAAACGTAATATCAGCGAATTGTGTTGTTAGCCTACTTCAATGTGAAGGATTTTGGCAAGGCTATGTTCTGCTGCATTAGTATTGTTACCTGATTTGTTATGCATATCTTGTCGTAAGAAATTAGCTAAATGAAAACAAACACGTAATGAAACAAGACCCATTGATGCCTAGTTTAAAGGGGCAATTGATTGCAAAACAGATTTGACCTTTGTCATAGTTGAAAAATGACTGTTTGGTTTATAAAATAGACATTCAGTGAACCTCAAAGTCCATTGACGCCTCTTTCCTATGCAAATCTCACAATTTGTAACTGCTGCTGTGAAACGCAGACCTCAGACACTAGTTTATCTGCGCGCTGCTCTGTGTAGCTTACGTCCACGGGAATTGAAAGAAGAAAGTTTTCCACGTTTTTCTAAGGATATTGAAAATGGACTATGGTCGTAAATGCAGTGTTAGAGGCTGTACAGGGAATGCTGATAGTCTTCCCACGGAACCAAACACTCGACGGACATGATGGCAGATGTTGGTCTATGAGAAGATCCCTGTAAAGGCTCGAACCATTTCACCAAAGACAGTTTTGAATGAAAATCTTGGACAATATAAAGAAGAATTTGCTAAGCTGCTGTTGCTGAAAAGAGGTGATGTTCCAACCGTATGCTCATCACAAACACAAGCTGCAAGTATGATTTTGTCGCTAACAGTTAGCCTATTAGCAATGCTAACGTCTCCTGTATCTAGCATAGGTAGAATGCTCTTTCTAAACACATCAACATACCTTACTTAGCAAATTACTCAAGCAACACTAGCTGTAGTCGGCATTAGAAGGAAAGCTTCCAAAAAAATTGCCAGAAAACGAATAGCAGTCTAGCCTATTGCTAACGCCTGTCTACTTTCTCTATTTGAAAGAACTGGAGAAAGGCAGGTGCTAGATACAGGATACGTTAGCTTTGCTAATAACTGTTACCGACAAAATCATACTACAGCTTGCGGTTGTGATGAACATAAGGTCGGAACGCCCCTTCTTTCAGCAACAGCTTCATAGCAAATCCTCCTTTACATTGTCCCAGGTTTTCAAACCCGTCCTTGGTGAAATGGTTCGCGCAAATGTGTCGAGGGTCAAACTGCACAGGGATCTTGTACGCTACGGTATAGACAAACATCAGCCATGCTCATCTAGTCAATGTTAGCTAAACTCTAGCTTATCTGCTTTTTATTAACCCTGATTTGCAAGGAATGCTAAATAGGGAAAACATCTAGACTGTAGGCATGTAAATTTGTTTACCTTGCTGACGCTAGAGCATAGGTAGAATGTGTGATGATTTAGCCTAGTTTATTGGCAATGGGGCTAACGTTATTTCATGTTCCTGATTGTGTTTCATTCAAATAAATAACCTGTGTTGTCATGTACAATTCAAGATGCATGTTTGTCCAGATCTATTTTTCATTAAGATAGCTAGAGCTAACTGAAGCTGAGTTGAACTCAAATCAAATCAAATTTATTTGTATAGCCCTTTTTACACGCAAGCATGTCACAGAGGGCTTCACATGCGCCCATAGAACTGCCCCTCAACCAACCTAAACCCTCAAGGAAGACAAGGAAAAACTCCCAGAAAAACTCCCACCGGGAGAAAAAATTGAAGAAACCTTGGGAGGAGCAATTCAGAGAGGGATCCCCTCCTCCAGAGACGGTTGGTAAGAGAGAGGAGCAGAACACCAGCTAAACATAGTCATACAGTGTCAATGGGTTTTGAAACACCAAAATCCATTGTTCGACTTTATAGACGTTGGATGGGACCGGGAAACTCGCTGTTGGCCGTCATGGAGACTGGATTCCGGGTGACGACCTGGTTCAGCGTTGGCAGACCGACGACCAAGCAGGTCCTGACAGCTCAAACCCCCCACACCACAGGGAATGTGTGGGGGGGGACAGAGAGGAGAGCAGGGATTAGAGAATGCCAGGAGCAGCTAACAGTTACAGTCATAATAGAATGAGATCCCCACCGGTCAAGTGTGGACTAGTGCAGCAATTTAACAGAGCAAAAAGGGTATTTGATGCAGCCCCACACACCAAAACAACGACAGCCCCCCTCAGTTGGAACATGAAATCTGTTCCTAGGGGAAAGAACTCTAAAGTAGGTTATACTTATACGAATAAGGATGAAAACAACCAGTCACCCGTTGTCTCCAACTAGTAATAAAAACTATAACAGTAACAATATACAGCAACGGAACTATAATAATAATAATACTAACAATATACAGTAACTGGTTTACTTAATTTGTAACATCTAGCTGGGCAATGTGAACATAAGCTATAATTAAAATTTAAAAGTTACATGTGATACACACATAGGCAAGCACACACCCCAGGTTTACATAGAAAGTACACACATACTTCCCTTTAACAATCATAGAATTGACTAAACAAGAACGTTTTTAATCTAGTTTTAAATGTTGAGACAGTATCAGCTTCCTTAATTGAGATGGGTAATTTGTTCCAAAGAAGAGGTGCTCTATATGAGAACGCCCTACCTCCAGCAGTTTTTTTCTTAACTTTGGGTATTACCAGATAGCCGGCATTTTGAGATCTTAGAGTCCTTGCGGGGCAATAGGGTGCAAGGAGACCGGAGAGGTACAGTGGTGCCAATCCATGCAGAGATTTGTAAGTTAGTAGTAGAACTTTGAAATCAGCTCTGGCTTGGATAGGGAGCCAGTGTAAAGAGATAAGAGTCGATGTTATATGATCAAACTTTCTAGTTTTAGTCAATAGTCTAGCAGCAGCATTTTGCACCCGCTGTAAGTTTTTTAGGTAGGTAATTGGGAGGCCAGAGAACAACACATTGCAGTAGTCCAATCGGGACGTAACAAAAGCATGTATTAGTTTTTCAGCATCATCCTTTGAGAGGAATTTTCGTATTTTGGCAATATTACGTAGATGGAAAAATGCTGTTCTGGTGATTTGCTTAATATGGTACTCAAACGAAAGGTCTGGGTCCATTGTGACTCCCAGATTTTTTACCAGCTGGCTTTGAGATACTTTGACGCCGTCTAAGTCTAAGGTTAGATGGGATAAATTATTTCGGTGTTTTTTCGGACCAAAAATTTGAACCTCGGTTTTATCCGAATTAAGAAGAAGGAAATTTGCAGTCATCCAAGTTTTCAACCCGGAAACACAGGTTTCCATAGCATGTGGAAATTCTCCCGGCTTTATAGACATGTATAGCTGAGTATCATCTGCATAGCAGTGAAAATCTACCCCAAAACTTCTAATTATGTTTCCTAAAGGCAACATATAGAGTGAAAATAACAGAGGGCCTAAAACTGAACCCTGTGGTACTCCGTATTTTACAATGGAGCTCCTGGATGAGCAACCATCATAGTGGACATATTGTGATCTATCAGATAGATACGATCTGAACCACTGAAGTGAAGTACCAGAAATCCCAACATAGTTCTCCATACGTTCCAGGAGAATCTCATGATCTACAGTGTCAAAAGCTGCACTTAGGTCTAGAAGAACAAGGACAGAGCTAAAGCCCGCGTCAGAGGCTAATAATAGATCATTGACTACCTTGGCTAATGCAGTTTCAGTGCTGTGGTGAAGACGAAATCCAGACTGGAGAGGTTCATAGAGCATAGACCGTTCAGATGGCTTTGGAAACCAGAGGTGCGTATGCGCTCCTCGAGATATAAAGCCAGGTTGTTCCCAATCCATCAAGCAAGACTATACTTTCAGGGATCATTTCTATAGTTTGTTCTTTGAGAAATGTGTTTCCAAGGAGTGGTCTCGCTATCCATGATGAAGATGCAGATGTTCCCTTCTGAGCAGGAATCTGGTGGAAAGGTGTGGCTTTGTTCACTGTCCTACCACCGTTGATGACTGTTCCGAGTTCTTGAATGGAACTTGGATGAAGGGATCATGTTCTGAGTGGATTTACATTGATTGTACAAACGAAAATCAGTCACAGGAATGTTTGCTCTGTCTCATGATGTGCTGGACTGTGCGATTTGCGACACGGCTGTGATGTGGAGCGATTGCGGTTGCAATAACGGCCTTGATGTTGATCGATACTTGGATCCGTGCCAAGTTTAGCTGATTCCACAATTTGGTTCTCTCTATGCAAGGAATCCACTGATCCAAACCAACACTTTGGTTCTCTCTGCAACGTTTTGTCACGTGGAAGATTTCAGAAGTCTGCGTGAAATGTCTTTGACCAAGAGACAGATTTGCCGTGTCGCGGCTTCTGCATAATTGATTGTTACAGTCGTCGACCGTTCAGATGGCTTTAGAAACCAGAGGTGCGTATGCGCTCTTCGAGATATAAAGCCAGGTTGTTCCCAATCCATCAAGCAAGACTATACTTTCAGGGATCATTTCTATAGTTTGTTCTTTGAGAAATGTGTTTCTAAGGAGTGGTCTCGCTATCCATGATGAAGATGCAGATGTTCCCTTGTGAGCAGGAATCTGGTGGAAAGGTGTGACTTTGTTCACTGTCCTACCACCGTTGATGACTGTTCCGAGTTCTTGAATGGAACTTGGATGAAGGGATCATGTTCTGAGTGGATTTACATTGATTGTTCAAACGAAAATCAGTCACAGGAATGTTTGCATCTGTCTCATGATGTGCTGGACTGTGCGATTTGCGACACGGCTGGGATGTGGAGCGATTGCGGTTGCAATAACGGCCTTGATGTTGATCGATACTTGGATCCGTGCCAAGTTTAGCTGATTCCACAATTTGGTTCTCTCTATGCAAGGAATCGACTGATCCAAACCAACACTTTGGTTCTCTCTGCAACGTTTTGTCATGTGGAAGATTTCAGAACTCTGCGTGAAATGTCTTTGACCAAGAGACAGATTCCACGTGTCGCGGCTTCTGCATGATTGATTGTTACAGGTGTCGACCGTTCAGATGGCTTTAGAAACCAGAGGTGCGTATGCGCTCTTCGAGATATAAAGCCAGGTTGTTCCCAATCCATCAAGCAAGACTATACTTTCAGGGATCATTTCTATAGTTTGTTCTTTGAGAAATGTGTTTCTAAGGAGTGGTCTCGCTATCCATGATGAAGATGCAGATGTTCCCTTCTGAGCAGGAATCTGGTGGAAAGGCTTGGCTTTGTTCACTGTCCTACCACCGTTGATGACTGTTCCGAGTTCTTGAATGGAACTTGGATGAAGGGATCATGTTCTGAGTGGATTTACATTGATTGTTCAAACGAAAATCAGTCACAGGAATGTTTGCATCTGTCTCATGATGTGCTGGACTGTGCGATTTGCGACACGGCTGGGATGTGGAGCGATTGCGGTTGCAATAACGGCCTTGATGTTGATCGATACTTGGATCCGTGCCAAGTTTAGCTGATTCCACAATTTGGTTCTCTCTATGCAAGGAATCCACTGATCCAAACCAAAACTTTGGTTCTCTCTGCAACGTTTTGTCATGTGGAAGATTTCAGAACTCTGCGTGAAATGTCTTTGACCAAGAGACAGATTCCACGTGTCGCGGCTTCTGTATTATTGATTGTTACAGTCGTCGACCGTTCAGATGGCTTTGGAAACCAGAGGTGCGTATGCGCTCCTCGAGATATAAAGCCAGGTTGTTCCCAATCCATCAAATAAGACTATACTATCAGGGATCATTTCTATAGTTTGTTCTTTGAGAAATGTGTTTCTAAGGAGTGGTCTCGCTATCCATGATGAAGATGCAGATGTTCCCTTCTGAGCAGGAATCTGGTGGAAAGGTGTGGGTTTGTTCACTGTCCTACCACCGTTGATGACTGTTCCGAGTTCTTGAATGGAACTTGGATGAAGGGATCATGTTCTGAGTGGATTTACGTTGATTGATTAAACGAAAATCAGTCACAGTAATGTTTGCATCTGTCTCATGATGTGCTGGACTGTGCGATTTGCGACACGGCTGGGATGTGGAGCGATTGCGGTTGCAATAACGGCCTTGATGTTGATCGATACTTGGATCCGTGCCAAGTTTAGCTGATTCCACAATTTGGTTCTCTCTATGCAAGGAATCCACTGATCCAAACCAACACTTTGGTTCTCTCTGCAACGTTTTGTCATGTGGAAGATTTCAGAACTCTGCGTGAAATGTCTTTGACCAAGAGACAGATTTGCCGTGTCTCGGCTTCTGCATAATTGATTGTTACAGTCGTCGACCGTTCAGATGGCTTTGGAAACCAGAGGTGCGTATGCGCTCCTCGAGATATAGAGCCAGGTTGTTCCCAATCCATCAAGCAAGACTATACTTTCAGGGATCATTTCTATAGTTTGTTCTATGAGAAATGTGTTTCTAAGGAGTGGTCTCGCTATCCATGATGAAGATGCAGATGTTCCCTTCTGAGCAGGAATCTGGTGGAAAGGCTTGGGTTTGTTCACTGTCCTACCACCGTTGATGACTGTTCCGAGTTCTTGAATGGAACTTGGATGAAGGGATCATGTTCTGAGTGGATTTACATTGATTGCTCAAACGAAAATCAGTCACAGGAATGTTTGCATCTGTCTCATGATGTGCTGGACTGTCCGATTTGCGACACGGCTGGGATGTGGAGCGATTGCGGTTGCAATAACGGCCTTGATGTTGATCGATACTTGGATCCGTGCCAAGTTTAGCTGATTCCACAATTTGGTTCTGTCTATGCAAGGAATCCACTGATCCAAACCAAAACTTTGGTTCTCTCTGCAACGTTTTGTCATATGGGAGATTTCAGAACTCTGCGTGAAATGTCTTTGACCAAGAGACAGATTCCACGTGTCTCGGCTTCTGCATGATTGATTGTTACAGGTGTCGACCGTTCAGATGGCTTTGGAAACCAGAGGTGCGTATGCGCTCCTCGAGATATAAAGCCAGGTTGTTCCCAATCCATCAAGCAAGACTATACTTTCAGGGATCATTTCTATAGTTTGTTCTTTGAGAAATGTGTTTCTAAGGAGTGGTCTTGCTATCCATGATGAAGATGCAGATGTTCCCTTCTGAGCAGGAATCTGGTGGAAAGGTGTGGCTTTGTTCACTGTCCTACTACCGTTGATGACTGTTCCGAGTTCTTGAATGGAACTTGGATGAAGGGATCATGTTCTGAGTGGATTTACATTGATTGTTCAAACGAAAATCAGTCACAGGAATGTTTGCTCTGTCTCATGATGTGCTGGACTGCGCGATTTGCGACACTGCTGGGATGTGGAGCGATTGCAATAACGGCCTTGATGTTGATTGATACTTGGATCCGTGCCAAGTTTAGCTGATTCCACAATTTGGTTCTCTCTATGCAAGGAATCCACTGATCCAAACCGACACTTTGGTTCTCTATGCAACGTTTTGTCATGTGGAAGATTTCAGAACTCTGCGTGAAATGTCTTTGACCAAGAGACAGATTTGCCGTGTCTCGGCTTCTGCATAATTGATTGTTACAGTCGTCGACCGTTCAGATGGCTTTGGAAACCAGAGGTGCATATGCGCTCCTCGAGATATAAAGCAAGGTTGTTCCCAATCCATCAAGCAAGACTATACTTTCAGGGATCATTTCTATAGTTTGTTCTTTGAGAAATGTGTTTCTAAAGAGTGGTCTCGCTATCCATGATGAAGATGCAGATGTTTCCTTCTGAGCAGGAATCTGGTGGAAAGGTGTGACTTTGTTCACTGTCCTACCACCGTTGATGACTGTTCCGAGTTCTTGAATGGAACTTGGATGAAGGGATCATGTTCTGAGTGGATTTACATTGATTGTTCAAACGAAAATCAGTCACAGGAATGTTTGCATCTGTCTCATGATGTGCTGGACTGTGCGATTTGCGACACGGCTGGGATGTGGAGCGATTGCGGTTGCAATAACGGCCTTGATGTTGATCGATACTTGGATCCGTGCCAAGTTTAGCTGATTCCACAATTTGGTTCTCTCTATGCAAGGAATCCACTGATCCAAACCAACACTTTGGTTCTCTCTGCAACGTTTTGTCATGTGGAAGATTTCAGAACTCTGCGTGAAATGTCTTTGACCAAGAGACAGATTTGCCGTGTCTCGGCTTCTGCATAATTGATTGTTACAGTCGTCGACCGTTCAGATGGCTTTGGAAACCAGAGGTGCGTATGCGCTCCTCGAGATATAGAGCCAGGTTGTTCCCAATCCATCAAGCAAGACTATACTTTCAGGGATCATTTCTATAGTTTGTTCTATGAGAAATGTGTTTCTAAGGAGTGGTCTCGCTATCCATGATGAAGATGCAGATGTTCCCTTCTGAGCAGGAATCTGGTGGAAAGGCTTGGGTTTGTTCACTGTCCTACCACCGTTGATGACTGTTCCGAGTTCTTGAATGGAACTTGGATGAAGGGATCATGTTCTGAGTGGATTTACATTGATTGCTCAAACGAAAATCAGTCACAGGAATGTTTGCATCTGTCTCATGATGTGCTGGACTGTCCGATTTGCGACACGGCTGGGATGTGGAGCGATTGCGGTTGCAATAACGGCCTTGATGTTGATCGATACTTGGATCCGTGCCAAGTTTAGCTGATTCCACAATTTGGTTCTGTCTATGCAAGGAATCCACTGATCCAAACCAAAACTTTGGTTCTCTCTGCAACGTTTTGTCATATGGGAGATTTCAGAACTCTGCGTGAAATGTCTTTGACCAAGAGACAGATTCCACGTGTCTCGGCTTCTGCATGATTGATTGTTACAGGTGTCGACCGTTCAGATGGCTTTGGAAACCAGAGGTGCGTATGCGCTCCTCGAGATATAAAGCCAGGTTGTTCCCAATCCATCAAGCAAGACTATACTTTCAGGGATCATTTCTATAGTTTGTTCTTTGAGAAATGTGTTTCTAAGGAGTGGTCTTGCTATCCATGATGAAGATGCAGATGTTCCCTTCTGAGCAGGAATCTGGTGGAAAGGTGTGGCTTTGTTCACTGTCCTACTACCGTTGATGACTGTTCCGAGTTCTTGAATGGAACTTGGATGAAGGGATCATGTTCTGAGTGGATTTACATTGATTGTTCAAACGAAAATCAGTCACAGGAATGTTTGCTCTGTCTCATGATGTGCTGGACTGCGCGATTTGCGACACTGCTGGGATGTGGAGCGATTGCAATAACGGCCTTGATGTTGATTGATACTTGGATCCGTGCCAAGTTTAGCTGATTCCACAATTTGGTTCTCTCTATGCAAGGAATCCACTGATCCAAACCGACACTTTGGTTCTCTATGCAACGTTTTGTCATGTGGAAGATTTCAGAACTCTGCGTGAAATGTCTTTGACCAAGAGACAGATTTGCCGTGTCTCGGCTTCTGCATAATTGATTGTTACAGTCGTCGACCGTTCAGATGGCTTTGGAAACCAGAGGTGCATATGCGCTCCTCGAGATATAAAGCAAGGTTGTTCCCAATCCATCAAGCAAGACTATACTTTCAGGGATCATTTCTATAGTTTGTTCTTTGAGAAATGTGTTTCTAAAGAGTGGTCTCGCTATCCATGACGAAGATGCAGATGTTCCCTTCTGAGCAGGAATCTGGTGGAAAGGTGTGACTTTGTTCACTGTCCTACCACCGTTGATGACTGTTCCGAGTTCTTGAATGGAACTTGGATGAAGGGATCATGTTCTGAGTGGATTTACATTGATTGTTCAAACGAAAATCAGTCACAGGAATGTTTGCATCTGTCTCATGATGTGCTGGACTGTGCGATTTGCGACACGGCTGGGATGTGGAGCGATTGCGGTTGCAATAACGGCCTTGATGTTGATCGATACTTGGATCCGTGCCAAGTTTAGCTGATTCCACAATTTGGTTCTCTCTATGCAAGGAATCCACTGATCCAAACCAACACTTTGGTTCTCTCTGCAACGTTTTGTCATGTGGAAGATTTCAGAACTCTGCGTGAAATGTCTTTGACCAAGAGACAGATTCCACGTGTCGCGGCTTCTGCATAATTGATTGTTACAGTCGTCGACCGTTCAGATGGCTTTGGAAACCAGAGGTGCGTATGCGCTCCTCGAGATATAAAGCCAGGTTGTTCCCAAACCGTCAAGCAAGACTATACATTCAGGGATCATTTCTATAGTTTGTTCTTTGAGAAATGTGTTTCTAAGGCGTGGTCTCGCTATCCATGATGAAGATGCAGATGTTCCCTTCTGAGCAGGAATCTGGTGGAAAGGTTTGGCTTTGTTCACTGTCCTACCACTGTTGATGACTGTTCCGAGTTCTTGAATGGAACTTGGATGAAGGGATCATGTTCTGAGTGGATTTACATTGATTGTTCAAACGAAAATCGGTCACAGGAATGTTTGCATCTGTCTCATGATGTGCTGGACTGCGCGATTTGCGACACTGCTGGGATGTGGAGCGATTGCGGTTGCAATAACGGCCTTGATGTTGATCGATACTTGGATCCGTGCCAAGTTTAGCTTATTCCACAATTTGGTTCTCTCTATGCAAGGAATCGACTGATCCAAACCAACACTTTGGTTCTCTCTGCAACGTTTTGTCATGTGGAAGATTTCAGAACTCTGCGTGAAATGTCTTTGACCAAGAGACAGATTTGCCTTGTCGCGGCTTCTGCATAATTGATTGTTACAGTCGTCGACCGTTCAGATGGCTTTGGAAACCAGAGGTGCGTATGCGCTCTTCGAGATATAAAGCCAGGTTGTTCCCAATCCATCAAGCAAGACTATACTTTCAGGGATCATTTCTATAGTTTGTTCTTTGAGAAATGTGTTTCTAAGGAGTGGTCTCGCTATCCATGATGAAGGTGCAGATTTTCACTTCTGAGCAGGAATCTGGTGGAAAGGTGTGGGTTTGTTCACTGTCCTACCACCGTTGATGACTTGGATGAAGGGATCATGTTCTGAGTGGATTTACATTGATTGTTCAAACGAAAATCAGTCACAGTAATGTTTGCATCTGTCTCATGATGTGCTGGACTTTGCGATTTGCGACACGGCTGGGATGTGGAGCGATTGTGGTTGCAATAACGGCCTTGATGTTGATCGATACTTGGATCCGTGCCAAGTTTAGCTGATTCCACAATTTGGTTCTCTCTATGCAAGGAATCGACTGATCCAAACCAACACTTTGGTTCTCTCTGCAACGTTTTGTCATGTGGAAGATTTCAGAACTCTGCGTGAAATGTCTTTGACCAAGATGAAATAAAAATAGGATTAACTAAAAAAGAAGAATACAACAGTTTAAATCAGCTACCACTAACCAACAAGAGCAACAGTCTAAGCAAGAGTCATTGTGAACCTTGAGGAAACTAGCGTTGGATTCAGCAAACCATTCCTAAGTACCATTGTACTCCCGGAACAAGTGCGTCTTGAGCCTTCTCTTGAAGGTGGAGAGACAGTCCGTGTCTCTGATGGAGGTGGGGAGTTGATTCCACCACTGGGGTGCCAGGCAGGAGAAGAGCTTGTGCTGGGACCGGGCGGTCTTGAGAGGTGGGACCACCAGGCGGTTGTCTTCTTCAGAATCCAACGCTAGTTTCCTCAAGGTTCACAATGACTCTTGCTTAGACTGTTACTCTTGTTGGTTAGTGGTAGCTGATTTAAACTGTTGTATTCTTCTTTTTTAGTTAATCCTATTTTTATTGCTTTCCTACAGGTACACCTGCACTTAGAGATCAATGTTGTGTAATTTTAACTTGTTTAACTACATGCTCTTATGGTCTCTTCCCTTTAGCACTATTTTTTGGTTGTTCACAATATGTACTTCTTGTCTTTGACTACCCGCAATGCTGTGGGGCTATCTTGTTGTTATTATCAGTGACCTATGCACTTTGTGAAGCTCTCTCTTGGAAGTCGCTTTGGACAAAAGCGTCTGCTAAATGAATAAATGTAAATGTAAATGCAAGAGACAGATTCCACGTGTCGCGGCTTCTGCATAATTGATTGTTACAGGTGTTAACCGTTCAAATCAAATCAAATCAAATGTATTTGTATAGCCCTTTTTACACGCAAGCATGTCACAGAGGGCTTCACATGCGCCCATAGAACTGCCCCTCAACCAACCTAAACCCTCAAGGAAGACAAGGAAAAACTCCCAGAAAAACTCCCACCGGGAGAAAAAATGGAAGAAACCTTGGGAGGAGCAATTCAGAGAGGGATCCCCTCCTCCAGAGACGGTTGGTAAGAGAGAGGAGCAGAACACAAGCTAAACATAGTCATACAGTGTCAATGGGTTTTGAAACACCAAAATCCATTGTTCGGCTTTATAGACGTTGGATGGGACCGGGAAACTCGCTGTTGGCCGTCATGGAGACTGGATTCCGGGTGACGACCTGGTTCAGCGTTGGCAGACCGACGACCAAGCAGGTCCTGACAGCTCAAACCCCCCACACCACAGGGAATGTGTGGGGGGGGGACAGAGAGGAGAGCAGGGATTAGAGAATGCCAGGAGCAGCTAACAGTTACAGTCAAAATAGAATGAGATCCCCACCGGTCAAGTGTGGACTAGTGCAGCAATTTAACAGAGCAAAAAGGGTATTTGATGCAGCCCCACACACCAAAACAACGACAGCCCCCCTCAGTTGGAACATGAAATCTGTTCCAGGGGAAAGAACTCTAAAGTAGGTTATACTTATACGAATAAGGATGAAAACAGCCAGTCCCCCGTTGTCTCCAACTAGTAATAAAAACTATAACAGTAACAATATACAGCAACGGAACTATAATAATAATAATACTAACAATATACAGTAACAGGTTTACTTTATTTGTAACATCTAGCTGGGCAATGTGAACATAAGCTATAATTAAAATTTAAAAGTTACATGTGATACACACATAGGCAAGCACACATCCCAGGTTTACATAGAAAGTACACACATACTTCCCTTTAACAATCATAGAATTGACTAAACAAGAACGTTTTTAATCTAGTTTTAAATGTCGAGACAGTATCAGCTTCCTTAATTGAGATGGGTAATTTGTTCCAAAGAAGAGGTGCTCTATATGAGAACGCCCTACCTCCAGCAGTTTTTTTCTTAACTTTGGGTATTACCAGATAGCCGGCATTTTGAGATCTTAGAGACCTTGCGGGGCAATAGGGTGCAAGGAGACCGGAGAGGTACAGTGGTGCCAATCCATGCAGAGATTTGTAAGTTAGTAGTAGAACTTTGAAATCAGCTCTGGCTTGGATAGGGAGCCAGTGTAAAGAGATAAGAGTCGATGTTATATGTTCAAACTTTCTAGTTTTAGTCAATAGTCTAGCAGCAGCATTTTGCACCCGCTGTAAGTTTTTTAGGTAGGTAATTGGGAGGCCAGAGAACAACACATTGCAGTAGTCCAATCGGGACGTAACAAAAGCATGTATTAGTTTTTCAGCATCATCCTTTGAGAGGAATTTTCGTATTTTGGCAATATTACGTAGATGGAAAAATGCTGTTCTGGTGATTTGCTTAATATGGTACTCAAATGAAAGGTCTGGGTCCATTGTGACTCCCAGATTTTTTACCAGCTGGCTTTGAGATACTTTGACGCCGTCTAAGTCTAAGGTTAGATGGGATAAATTATTTCGGTGTTTTTTCGGACCAAAAATTTGAACCTCGGTTTTATCCGAATTAAGAAGAAGGAAATTTGCAGTCATCCAAGTTTTCAACCCGGAAACACAGGTTTCCATAGCATGTGGAAATTCTCCCGGCTTTATAGACATGTATAGCTGAGTATCATCTGCATAGCAGTGAAAATCTACCCCAAAACTTCTAATTATGTTTCCTAAAGGCAACATATAGAGTGAAAATAACAGAGGGCCTAAAACTGAACCCTGTGGTACTCCGTATTTTACAATGGAGCTCCTGGATGAGCAACCATCATAGTGGACATATTGTGATCTATCAGATAGATACGATCTGAACCACTGAAGTGAAGTACCAGAAATCCCAACATAGTTCTCCATACGTTCCAGGAGAATCTCATGATCTACAGTGTCAAAAGCTGCACTTAGGTCTAGAAGAACAAGGACAGAGCTAAAGCCCGCGTCAGAGGCTAATAATAGATCATTGACTACCTTGGCTAATGCAGTTTCAGTGCTGTGGTGAAGACGAAATCCAGACTGGAGAGGTTCATAGAGCTGATTTGAGGAGAGGTGCTCAGTGAGCTGTTTTGCCACAGCTTTTTCCAAAATTTTGGAGAGAGATGGCAAATTTGAAATGGGCCTGTAATTGCTAAGACAACCTGGATCCAGGTTTGGTTTTTTAAGAAGGGGCTTGATAATAGCTTGTTTAAAATCGTCAGGGACTTGTCCAGTTACAATAGATTCATTAATAATACTAAGCATGGGCGGTCCAATAATATGGAGAAGTTCCCTACAAAGTTTGGCAGGGAGGGGATCGAGAAGGCAGCTAGTGGGTTTCGAGGAATCTATCAGCTTGATGAATGCTTCCATAGAAATAGGGTTAAAGTGAGTGAGAGTCTCAACATGCAGAATGCTGGGTACAGAGGGAAAATCAGTGTTGATGGCCACTCCTCCAGGACTAGTCTGTAGTTTGTCCCTTATTGCATTGATTTTTTGGTCAAAGAAATCTAAGAAATCATTGGGAGAGAGATCTGAACTAACACAGAGTGTACTTTTCTTAGTGAGTTTTGCAACAGTATCAAATAGGAACTTAGTGTTGTGTTTGTTCTTACTAATCAACTTAGAGAAATATTCTGATCTGGACCTGATGAGGACTTGCTTGTACTCTATTTGGCTGTCCTTCCAGGCCAGGCGGAAAACCTCCAATTTAGTGGTACGCCACTTATGCTCTAATTTTCTATTGGACCTCTTGAGAGTGCGGGTTTCCTCTGAATACCATGGAGCCAGTTTCTTGTCTCTTCTTTTCCTTGGTTTGAGTGGAGCAACAGAACCACGATAGTTTGTTTGCTAAGCTGTAGTGCTTTTATTTCATGTTAACCTTCGTTGTTTCAGTGATTGCTGTGGCCGTGTTGCGTCTTTGCTCCGCAGCTTCACTCAACCAATCAGCGCGCAGCTCATCTATATATTCATGAGCATACCATAAAAGGAGAAAACCTAGCGTTTTTTCCTGGGAAAATTTCACTGGATGTATAAGGGGGCATAGGACAGCACCAGGGGCATTTTCACCAATGTTACATACCCTATTCGGAGACCTCAAGGAACAGTGTGAAATACCCCAAAAACCCTGTCAATCACCCCTTTAATGTTAATGAGTGATTGAAACACCTGCCCAGGCCAAAAGAGTATCTAAGATTTTTTTTTTACTCCCCACTCGACCAGTTTTAATGTTGTTTTGTGTTCAGTGGTGTTAATAAATGTTTTTTTACCTGAAGATTAAAAAAAAAAAAAATGTATTCACTATTTATTATTACTTATTAATATATTATATTTTCTTTCCGAAGGGGGGGGGGGGGGGGGGGTGTTCTGTATGTGTCACCTTTTTCAGCCCTTCTGAGTTTGCTGGTATGCAGCTAGCCTGGACTGTGTCTGCACTTTTTTTTCATGCCCCGTTCTCAACACACAATTGAAATTTAACTAGCTCCCTCTGTCTGGTGGTCCACAAGAAATGCATGAGTGTACGTGGTCACAGGCGATTGCGAAGTTGTGCATTTTCAATTCACTCATTAGCGCTTCAGAGTCAAATACATTGTATTTCACATGATGGTTAAACTTTGCAATTACACTACCTACAAATTGGCCAATACACCTGCAGTCGACGATTTGAAGCAGTGACGGTTGTCAAAAAGGACATTTCTACACCTAACCTTACAACAAACAAGCAAGCACGCACATTCAAAAGCCATTTTGGTGTTATTCATTCAGCCCCTCGCTCTTACACTGCTACGCTCAAGAACCAAACTTCTTTTAATGCAGCCCTGATGACTAGAAGTAAATGCCCAGTTCCTAATTATTGACCATGTGCTGAATGATTTAGCCATCTAGAGAGTTTGGTATATGTCTGAAAATGTTTTCCTATTTTTGGGGGGTTGAGTGAGCTCGGTGGCAAAAGGCCTGTGAATTTCCTAGAACTTGACTTACTCAGAGTTTAAGAGGTTGGTAACTTAACCAGACTTTACCCTCATCCGGCCAGAAGCACAGGTGAAGGTTAGCATGCACCAGTGCTACACAATGTCAGCATTCAGCAATCAAACTCATTGAGATCTCATCAAAGCCTACTACCAGTAACCTTCATGTGCCTAGGGTTCCTCAGTCAGCAATCAGTGTCAAACTGATGATTATGGGAGTGTATTGTTTACAGGGAAACAATCGTAACCTCCTAGGGTCCCTAATGGGAAAGCACAAATGAAAAACAAAAGGGCGTTGCATCAGAGAGTAAAGTGTATGAGATTAAAAAAAGATATGTTCAAGCCCCAAACAATGTTTCCCACACTTTTTCATAACATACCAAATTCTCTGTCTTAATTGTACAATTTTGTTTAACCTGTCTTTCTCTCCACTATTATATTTCGCCCAGGCAAAAAAATGTAAATACAGTTACATCCTGTTGGAAATACTCGTCTCAGGATGTCTAGACATATTTTAGTGAATGGATGGGGCCTACGAAGAGGACAGTCGAATATATATGTGAACCGGCAGGTTGCACCTGCATGCGTCGTATTAGACATCTGGCTTCACCCTCATTTGTGCAAACACATTTTTGGCCCTGCACCTCTGTGGAGCAAACGGTTGTTCTTACTCATTTCCAGCGGTTTCCCTGAGTTGTGGAAGGTGCTAAGCTGACACGCCCAGGAGGATGCGGATTACTTTATCTTCGCTAGGCCCTTGTACATCCTATGTTGACGCTGAATGAAAGGGTGCGAAACAGTAATGGCTCCCCATAGCTGGCCTTTTAGAAGAGAGTTAGTCAGCAAGTCACAGCCTGAGAGACTATCCAGTTACATAGGGATCAATCCTCCTACATGGACACACTGGGCTAAGTACTCTTTGGTAAATTAAAAGTAAGTACACATCCCCAATCTCTTTAAATTAAAATAAAAAAATACATATATAAAAGTTGTAGGTGGGGGATTTTTCATGAATTTTCATTTTCGAGTTTTCTCAAATGCTCAATATATTAACAAACCAATTCACACAACCCCCTCCTTGGACACGCCAGAGTACCTTGAAGGGCACAATTTCTTCAAAGGTCTTTCACCACAAAAATAACAAGGATATACCACTAAATTAAACAAAATAAGAGTTTTGCAAAGATTTGTCAGAATTAAGAACAGGACTGATGAAATAAGCCTAATATGTTTAACTACAAGGTTTTTGGTGTTTAGTTACCTTTAAAATGTTATCAGCATTTTTGGGTACAGCGCATTCCATGTCTTTGTGCATGTCTTCCCATCTCACTGTCCCCTACATTTCCTGTCTGTTCTCTCACTAGCCCAATCAAGCTGAAAAAGGCAAACTTCATAAAAAATACTTAGCAAAAATGTATTAGCATTTTAGTTGTTTATTCAGTCAATAAGTTATTTGTGACAGCACAACCAATGGTCTCTCTGTCTTGCTTGTAGAGAATGCCTGTGTTGGATTTGCCATCTCTCTTCTGATGCTCACCATCAGTTCCATGATGGTGTATGGAGCCATTACCGTAAGTGTGTGCGTGTGCCACACTTTAGCACAAGTGTGTGCATTTATTTTTATTAGATTTTTGTATTCATCTACATTTTGTCCACATTGGAATTTATGACACCTTTTAAAATTCAATTCAGTCATAATATGTCAGCTTGGGGAGATGAGACCTGCAGGATCAGATTGTTTGTTGTTCAAAATTGACTCAAATACCTATAAACCATACTGTATATGATCTTTGTTCTCGTGTCATCTAAAAACAGCTATGTGAATGTACCTATTCTAAACTTTGCCCACCCTGGTTTTTGTTATTTTGTGATTTCAAGATTCAAACATATGAAGGTAAATTAGGGTATGAAAGATAACCTGTATATGAACTGTTTAATCCAACCATTCAGATGAAGGTTAAGGAGAGTGAGTTAGACTAGTGTCATGTTTATGATATGATCTTTGCTTTCCAAGCCTGCTTGATGACATCAACACACAACAGGTTGGATGGCTCCAGTATTTGATATAGACCTCATCCTAAGCGCTAGTTAAATTAGCCGGGTGCTGCCAACCCATGACATCTTGCTGCTGGTCTGGGTCAGTGGTCTGTGCTAGCGTTGTGCGTTTTCTGCGTCAGCTACATTCTCTTAGGTAACCCCTGTGGATACCCGTATTCACCATGACAAGCTCTGTTGCTGTAGAGTCAACGATTCCCTCCACAGTTGTGACCCATAGCACTTATAGACAAATTCCTTAAAATAATATCCAATGTAATGCTGTTCCATTCCTTTATCTGCTGCACTTTGTAATGCTCTTTTTAAATATTGCTTTGGATACAAACATATGCTTAAATATTGTATTTTTATTTATTGTATGTATTCTGAACTCTCAACTTTCTTCTAATACCCAGTAGCTGCTTCCAATAGAATTACGGTAGACTCCAGAATCTGACCTCACACTCAACACTTGCTAGAACCAATTAACATATAACAAAGCACTCATGCATATCAGTGTGGTACAGCAACATCTGTATATGCCTAGAAACTGACACTGAAAGCATGGTCATATTTATCCCCTTTTTCTTACAAAATCTTTTGTGGGTCAAGGATCTGTTTCTCTTTCAAAATACAAATAACCAAACTAGTTTGTTCCAGTTAAGAGCTTGTTAGTTTTGGTGACGTGTTGTACAGTAGGGCCATGGGTGTATGAAAAGAGGTTGATGATAAGATGTCTCCCTGTTTTCTTCCCCTTCTTCTCAGCATCGTGATGGCTGGCTCATCCCTTTCTTCTGCTATCAGCTGTTTGACTTTGTCCTGAGCTGCCTGGTGGCTGTCAGCTCGCTCACATACCTGCCCCGCATTAAGGACTACCTGGACCAGCTGGTCAGTCTCACCCAGACACGCATATGGAGAAATATAGAGTTGGAAAAAAGATTTAATTCCACAGCAGTGGTGCTCTTAGACAATGGATGTCTCTTATAGTGCAGTTTAACATGACTCTGTAACGTAGGAATGGACAGTGCATCCGGAAAGTATTCACAGCGCTTCTTTTTTTGCACATTTTATGTTACAGACGTATTCCAAAATTGATTAAATACATTTTTTTCCTCTGAATTCTACACACAATACCCCCTAATGATAAGGTTTAAAGTAGTTTTTTTAAATTTCTGCTATTAAAAATAAAAAAACTACAGAATCAAATGTTTCAAATATTCACAGCCTTTGCCATGGCACTCAAAATGGAGCTCAGGTGCATCCTGTTTCCACTGATCATCCTTTATGTTTCTACAACTTGATTGGAGTTCACCTGTGGTCAATTCAATCGATTGGACAGGATTTGGAAAGCTTATCGCTTGGTTATCTTTTGACTGTTTCCACCTCTTCTCCCCTCAAGCCGGATTTCCCCTACAAGGACAACCTCCTGTCCCTAGACTCCAGCTGTCTCCTGCTCTTTGTTCTAGTCTTCTTCGCTTTCCTCATCATACTGAAAGTAAGAGTGGGACATCCAAACCTGCCAGAGTCATTTCGTCATTAAATCATCTTCAAGTATCTGTTTAATAGTTTATGTTCTCAGGGCATGTAGCCTAGACTGGTCACTATACCAAGTCACTCAACATGGCTGTTTTTGATTTTCAGGCTTACCTGATCAACTGCGTGTGGAACTGCTACAAATATATTAACAACAGGAACATGCCAGAGATCGCTGTATACCCTGCTTTTGAGGCCCCCCCTCAGGTATGTTTCTGAACCTCTCCGGTTCTTTAGAGGCCAGTGCAATTTACATATTGTCAGTTAGCAGACGCTCTTATCCAGTGCGACTTACAGTAAGTACAGGGACATTCCCCCGAGGCAAGTAGGGTGAAGTGCCTTCCCCAAGGACACAACGTCATTAGACACGGCCGTGAATCGAACTGGCAACCTTCAGATTTCTAGCCCGACTCCCTAACCGCTCAGCCACTTGACTCCAATGGAAAATGTGTGATGTAGGCATTTAAATATATAAATGTATTGCCACCATTTTGAGCTGCCTGAGAATTCAAATGTTCCCTGATGGGCACAGACTCCAATTGAGTTCACACCGAATCAACTCACAGATATCTTAATCACAAGCTGCACCACAGCCAGTGTAACAGTAGATCAAATGAGAACAGTCTTTTAGGCAAATGGCTGTGTTTATCCAGTAGGGGGCATTCTTTTTTATCCTTTTGAGAATAACCCGTTGACATGGTCATATGGATTGATGCAGGTCAGCTCGCATGTAAAGATTGCTTTAAGGCGATTTGAAAGCTGAAGTTTGGGTCCACTGTGAAGCATGTTGTGTAATCTTAAAGCATTTGCTAATACTTTTGAATCCCATTTTTTCTTCTGCTCCCTCAGTACATCCTGCCCACCTATGAGATGGCCATGAAGATGCCAGAGAAGGAGCCTCCGCCTCCCTACATGCCTGCTTAAGCACCCCAGACACACACACACCACCACTTTCTCCACTTAGTGCCCTCCCTCACCCCCCTTATCACACCCACCATCTACTGTGTATGTGGCCAACAACTTGTTTTGACCCTGCCAATGCTGTTCTAGAGAAAAGGGTAGTTACCCTTCTGTTATTCAATCCTAACCTCACAGTCTTGTTGATATTGGAGAGGGGCAGAAGATGTGTATATAGTATTAAAAAAACAAGCTGTTTTATATTTTCCTCCATGTCTTGGTAAAAGGAAAAAAGGGGGGGGGGGTTTGTGAAAGTACCATCACTTGAATGCTTATTGTCAGTTCTTATATTGATATGAGTAAAACATATGAAAAGAACTACACAATCCACTTCTGATAACTGTTGAATCATGCGTTAATTATGTGTTAAGATTCTAGCTTTAAACAAGTTTGATGGGGAAGCTTGTAGCACTTTTTCCTTGTCTACCATTATTTAGGCCTACTATGCCAATATATGTCCCATCAGTCCACCCACTTGTGTGCCATGTTCATATTCTCTCTTTTGTGATCCTGTGTTGTGTGGCTAAACTAATGAGTAGTGTTTCAGCATTGAGGCCTTACACTGCTGGTTAAGAAGATAGATGTCACTGAAGTTGCTTCCCAGGAACCTGAAGGGGAACAAGTGTTGTGAACATTAGTGGATGCATGCAACGTTTTCTTCCTTTCTTTACTTTTCATGTGTTTCGATCTTTGTGGACAACAAATGGCTTTAATAAACATTTGTACCCATTGTCTGATTTATTGACGGATATTTTGTGTTAATTTGTGTGTAGTATGTTTATACAATGTACGGGGCTCCAGGAATTTTGGGCCCCATGAAAAAAGAAAAAACAATAAATCATTTCTAATAGACTAATAGATTTCTAATAGTTTTTCTATTTTTTGGGGCCCCTGTTAGATTGGGGGTATTAGTCAATCGTCCTAACTTTTCCCCCTATACGGCGCCCCTGACAATGTGTTACTTTTCAGATAGCACAACTTTATGGCATACAACAAAATAATAATCTACACAGAATCATGTTTTAGAGGATCTGGTAGAGCAGTTTTTCTATAAATGACAATCATAATCCTGCATCTTGCGAATTTGTGAAAAAAGCTAATTGACTGGTAAGGCATAAATTAACTAGAAGGATTAATTGTTGACTAAATGTTCAGTACAAAAATTTATTGAGCCAATTGTGTAAAACTCGAATGGATCCTACATCCATATGAAATTGTCATGCAAGACATTGAGTTTTGTATCAACCAGGAAAGTTGACTGGCACCATCATTTGGTACATACGGGGTTTATAATTTTGTGTGACAGGGAAACGTGGATAGCCTTTAGGCACAGTTGACCTAAAATGCTTGAAATACTTTGCCTTGCAAAATACTAATTATTTTTGGTCAATAATAATAATTGACCAACCTTTTTCAACATTAGTCTTATAAAAAATTATTACAATAAATTGTTCGATGACAAGGCTACCCCATATTGACAAAAGTTTTTGCCAATGAGACATTTAGTATTTTATTTTCTACATTTAGACTGCAAGATTGAAAAGGTTTATTGTTTGAAAGGGGGTGTTTTGCAAGACACAACCCTTAAAATTGGACAAAAGAGCTTATTCTCAAAAGGTGTATTGCAACCCACGTTATCAAATAGGTTGTCTCTTTGATGTTTAAGTGTTTAAGTTTGTTATGAAACTACATGAGAAGTCTCAGAATTCTTCTATCCTCAAGAGCAAGTGTGCGTCAAAACTTGTAATGCATCTGGATTGGACAAGACTTTCACACGTGCTATGGTCCATGACCTTCAAATTGGCCTCAACGGTACAGCTGGGTACACAGAGGCCTGCGTTTCTTGAGGAGACTAAGCTAGAAGTTGAGGAGACGTGAGAAGAGCGCTGGCACAATGCAGTCCTTGTTCTGGAGCCTCATCTACTGCTTCTCTGTGTCTTCTGTATCAGCAACGTACAGACTAAATGGAATGGACGCTCTTCAGATTACAGCTCAAAGTCATGCTCAAAGCAGAAATATTGCCCGACCACCGCAGAGGACATTGAACATTGCAAGTAAGTTTTTATAGAAAACTGTCACTCCCGTACAGCTTTCTATTATCATGTGTCACATTAACATCCAAAACTTGATTGTCTGTAGGTCTAGTGCTGGATTGTTTAGCCACAAATGTGTCATGAAAGCCATCAGTCATGCAAAGATTTAAATTGTTTAGAAAGTGGAAGTTTGTAAAGCAGTCATTGAATAACCTTAGTGAATAGCCTAAAGCTGTCCCCTTTTAGTGGTAACCATAGATAGGTTTAGGTGATATTGAATTATCCTGTAAGAGATGGTGATCAGTCCCCTAATGCACAGACATTTATGGATAAAGAAACATTATAAATGGACATTGATGTTAAATTGAGAGGATGCCATTCAATTGTTGGCTAAACAATTACACTCAAGTTTAACATACCACACATTTGACAAAAAACAAACAGATTGCATGTACATCATTTTAAGGAGCGTTTCACAAGTGCAACATTCCCTTGTTCGAAACGAGCCAAGCGGCTACCATCTGATATTTGTACTTACATGTTTGCTTTCTAATCAGTTACCTCTTCTCTGAAGTAGAAGACAAAACACAACAATGTGTTCATACAAACTCACTTCTGTCCCAATTGCTGACTTTAACTAACGCATTTGCCCTACCACTTCTTCTTTCTGGTGCTGGTCCTTAGTTCCTCACAATGGTTACAACTACAGATTTTATCACTACCGCCATCTGCCACCACAAATGTCCCCTCCAGTGGTTTACCATCACTCCCTCCCGCTTTCTCCACCCATGACTTACCAAATACCCTCTGCCCCCTCGCCACATGGGCCTTACCATCATCAATTTAAAGGGCCAGCACCACCGCAGGTGTACAACATACACCAATGGCCTTCTTCACCAGTAATCCATCACAGGTTCAAAGGTCCCTTCCTACCGCGTAGCCATCACAAATTCAAAGGTCCATTTCCACCGGTGGCTCTCCCAAAGCCTACAGTGTCAACTACACCTATGGTATACCTATACACCACCCTATCAACTCTGCCAGTGACTACTCTGGCGCCAGTGACGAACACCTTGCCAGTGGTGCCCACCACTCCCACTCCGCTGACGCTACCGGTCAGTACCCAAAGCGGCATCATCACCAGCGTCAGTGCTGTGGAGACAGGTAGAACCTTTCTAGTCAGGTTTTATTCAATTCAAACAATTCACACAGCAAGTTGTACACACACAAGCAATAGCAACAGGCAATTAAATTGTGTAAGGAATAAGAGATACTGTACACACCTTGATCATACATGGATTTATTTGGAAGTGTAAAAATACAAGGGGTTATTGTGGAGTGATCCTACAATGTTGAAGTGTCAAAGTTTGCTAAATTAGAAAGAATATGTTTAGTGAAAATATTTATCTTACCCCCACATGGGGCTCAAGATACTAGTAACCTCTGCTTCAGTCTAACCATCATAACCACTGAATCAATGCACAACTCTCCCCACTCCTGTTCTGCTAATCCCCAGGAGTATCCCACCTTGCTGTCTAACAGAATTGTTTTCATGGAACCAATACCCAGTAAATGAATGTACTTTCAAATGTTTCATTCTAACAGTAAAATTTTATACATTCTCATGTTTTAACTTGCTGTGGAAATGTTACGGCTTGTAAAGATCTTGTAATCTTTTGACCCTGTAGAAACAGACTCT
Source organism: Hypomesus transpacificus (assembly GCF_021917145.1). Classification (NCBI taxonomy): domain Eukaryota; kingdom Metazoa; phylum Chordata; class Actinopteri; order Osmeriformes; family Osmeridae; genus Hypomesus; species Hypomesus transpacificus. The sequence goes on from NC_061085.1 coordinate 3,763,717, forward strand.
CAGTGCAGGAGCCGTCCTCTCGACCTGGTCTTCATCATTGACAGCTCTCGCAGTGTGCGCCCCGGCGAGTTTGAGAAGGTCAAGATCTTCCTGGCAGACATGGTGGACACCCTGGACGTGGGCCCTGAGGCTACCAGAGTAGCCGTGGTGAACTACGCCAGCACAGTCAAGATTGAGTTTCTGCTGAAGGCCCACCTAAACAAGCCGGACATGAAACAGGCCATCTCCCGCATAGAGCCCCTGGCGGCAGGCACCATGACCGGACTGGCTATCAAGACGGCCATGAACGAGGCCTTCACCGAGCCATCTGGCGCCCGGCCACGGTCCAAGAATATCTCCAAGGTGGCTATTATAGTGACGGATGGGAGACCCCAGGATCAGGTGGAGGAGGTGTCAGCAGCTGCCCGGGGTTCAGGCATCGAGATCTATGCTGTCGGGGTAGACCGTGCCGACATGCGTTCTCTGCAGCTAATGGCTAGCATCCCTCTGGAGGATCACGTCTTCTACGTGGAGACGTATGGCGTCATCGAGAAGCTCACCTCCAAGTTCCGTGAGACCCTGTGTGGTAAGACTGGGGGGACATGAGATATGTTGTCTTTTTGGGTTTTTTCCTAGTACTGAAGTTGAAGTTTTAGTCGTAGAATGTGTTGAGGGCACCTATAGTCTATGAGGGTTGAGACCTCACATTAAAATGTATCCTTGATCATAAAAAAATGCTTTAATTGGTGGACAAAAAAGAATTCTGACTGGTGGACAAAAATGTTTTAGACATACAAACAGTATATTAAGAGATAAGACATGCATGTACAGTACCAGTCAAAAGTTTGGACACATTTTCCCATGTGTACACACAAACACACATACACACTTACATGCACACACACACAAGCAAAACACAGGTTGGCAAAGTATCACGTTGTTCACATCACGTACGGTACCAGTCAAAAGTTTGGACACATTTTCCCATTCCATGTGTCCAAACTTTTGACTGGTACTGTATATTAACATATTTTGGAGCAGACATATTGACACCCTCATGGACTGCAGATGTCTGAACAATGAGGAGCTGACAAGTATCTCATTAAAGTTTTTAAATGTCTCGACTGTTTGTGTAAATAAAATTTAGGCAGCTTTCCCTGAAATAAGGTCTTTAATTTTAAATTGTACTTCATCAACTGCGTGTTGACAGAAGTGAACAACTTGTCAACATTTAAAATAATTGATAAACAGAATATTTTATCGTATCATGTTTAAAATGATGTAATGCAAGTAAAAAGAAATGTAAATGTATTTTGTAAATGTTAAAAAAATACTAATATTATCTTTACTATTGCAGCATAATGGATCCTTAAACATTCTCAACATTAAGATGCTCGATCATCTAGCCTCATATTCAAACCTTCAAATATTAGAGAAAGCTCACTAGCTTTCTGTAATATTTAAAGGCACAGGCCAAGGCACCTTCCAATTAGCACTGATAATTAGCACTGAAATTTCAACATTATATTTTCTAATGAATATTTCAAGAACCACAACAGATTGGAGTGTATTGTTTGATTGGAATAGAAAGCTTAATGTTTAGAATGTGTGCCCAAAGATCTGTGAATGTTACAGTCCACTATTACTTGAGTTGCTTTGTGTTACCAAGGACACAGATTTAAACCTGGCAGTATGCAAAGGACCTTGGCTGAGGTACACTGAAGGTGTACAATTTACAGTCACATCATATGACATGCAAAAATGTCAGGAGATTAGATGTGCTTTCATACATCTTGTTAAAGCTTGCCAATATTGCAGTTAGCACTCAGACAAAACATGTGTCCATTGCAACTACTATTTCATCAAACATGGCTATGACAATAATTATTCAACAATATCCTATTCTATTCTGGTTCAATTTGTGATGCTATCAACACATCTTTAGAATTGCCACCCAAATATAGATGTGTAGGAACAGAAATGTACTTGATAACAATTAACTACATGAGTTTGAAACAAGATGTTTCAGAGTTTCAGCCCTTTCAAAGAATGCTTCCACACAAAAACAAACTGCCAGCCAATGAAATTGTACTCTTGCTGCATGCTTGACAGCTTCCTCCCTAACCCTGGCTTATTCCAGGTCTGGACCCCTGTGCCATGGGACACGACTGCGAGCACATATGCATCAACAGCAACTCATCCTTTTACTGCAAGTGCCGGAACGGCTATATCTTGAACCCGGACCAGAAAACATGTTCCCTGAAACGTAAGAGTCTGAAGTTCAGTTATGACTTCAGTTACAGTTAACAGTCCAATGTATTACACATGTATATGCATTTTAGAGGCTTATCAGAAGATGATGTGTTTGATGTGAATGTAGATATAGAATCCCTTCAAACATTTTCTTTTTAACTGGAAGTGAATTAAAAAGCTTCCATCAGCTCTTAAATCCAATTGGTGCACAGTCAAAAACACTTTGATTCACCATTTGTTTTCCATTACAAATTGTAACAGATGCAGAGTTGCTTCAACGTTAAGTGCAACATTGTTATAGCAGTGTGTTATTGTCATGGCCACGCAAATGGAGCATGCAATGGCGGGTCTAGAACATTTTACATGGGGTGGCAAAGGAGTGGCAAGAGGTCCTGGCATGGTGGCATTTGTAATCGGTACGTGGGAATCCCTATATATGAATGGCTTTAACAAAACAAACAAAAACAATTTTTTTAACTACAGTAGTTATTGTTTAATCATGCCCTTACACACCAGCGTTTTTAATTCACAACAGGAATAAGCCCAGTCAGGGCCAGAGTGGGACCCATTTTCAGCCTGGGAGTGTAATGGTCAAAACCAGCCCATCCCCACCAGGGGCCGAGCCATACGTTGAGCATTCTGGGCTTAACCCGGATCTAGGACCTAGTCAAGATTTTGATGTGAGGTAAAGTCGGAACTTTACATTAATGCGAGCGCGCATAGATTTTTTGCATTATTCAGTGCAAAATCGTTTTTGGGGCTTTATGTAATATAAAACATTACGTTGGACTCATATTGTTAGCTATATTTTTCGGAAAATACAACCCACATTTTTACCTGAAAGATTCAGGGCTTTTGAGAAAACATGTTTTTCCCACCCTTGCTGAAACCTAGATTTATGAAGTGACAGATCTTTCTTTTTTTACCAGGCTTTTTCAGTTCCTCCTGGAATCTTTTTCCCATCCATTTTATTCTTTTCGCATCAGCTTAATCTTGCTAACTCCCTCCACAACAATAAATTATCGTTTAGGGTTGTCTCCATGGCAACAACCTTGGTACACGCACTTGTGTTTGGGAAAGAGTGTCAGGAGTGCCAAAACAAGAAAACACATCGAGGGCCTCTGGTGGCCAACAAAGGGTCACAACCCTGACAGGTCCGTCCGTCCGTCTAGGAACGGCTCCTGACGTTCCTCCTAGGATGGTCAGGGCAACGTTCGTGAAAATCATGAATCAAGGTGGGGTCCAAGATGTCCCGGAAAGAGACCCAGGCACGCTTCTCTGGGCCGTAACCTTCCCAGTCCACTAGATACTGAAGAGAACCCCTTACTCTGCGGGAATCAAGTAGCCGATGCACCCTGTACGCAGGCCGACCTCCAATACACCGAGGCGGGGAGGCGGTCTGACTGCAGGAGTAAAAGGCAATGTGACTTCAGGCTTCAACAAGGAAACATGGAAGGTGGAATTTATCCTTAGAGAGTTAGGTACAGACGGTAGGCGACTGGGTTCACTTGTCTGGCAATGCGGAAAGAAACAAAACTTTGAGCAGAAGGGACTGCAACCTCCGCCTCCTGGTCGGGAAACAGTGGAGGTGCAAACCCAAACTGACACTCAAAAGGGGAGACATCAGACCATTGTGTTTGGCCATCAGAACCCAATTCTGGGCTAAGGCAGCCTCCTGACGAGCAACCGCTCCAAAAAGCTCCTGTGCTCTGGCTGAAGCCGCTGGGTCCATAGTGGCTTAGTTTTTCGGTCAGGAGTAGAAGTGTGGACCCAAAAGCAGACTCAAAAATATGTTCTTTCCTTCTTTTATTGGAAGTAGAAATAATATACAAAAAGCAGATCGTCAAAAAGCAAAACCAAGGAACTCTAACTCTGTGGCATGTGAGAGGAAAACACTAAGCACAGAACTAAGAATCCAAGCCACTTAAAAAGCACAGAACAAACAAGGCACAGGTGAAAACAATCTGTAATAATGAGAACAGATTAACTTAACCAAAAACAAGAAAACATAGCAGTGTTTCCCACGCATAGACTCATTTGTGGCTGTGCGCCCATATAATAAAGTCCTGTGTAACAAATTATTAACGAAGGGGTTGTTACCCCTCCCAGCCCCCCCGCCACAAATTGCTTTCTAATCTGTGGAAAACACTGCACAGCGAGGGCCTCTGGTGGCCAACGAAAGGTCACAACCCTGACAAAGAGAGCATGCACGACAACTGAAAACTGCCCTTTTTAATGCACGGTCTAATTATGCGTTTATTTAAATTAAATCAGTGTTGGGGGTAACAAGTTACAAAGTAACGGATTACACTAACAATATTACTATTATAGGTAACGAAGCAAAGTAACGCATTACACTCAAAATATTGGTAACTACACGACTTTACTAGACCTCAGGAACGCGCTTTCCTGCGTTACCCAAGCCATTTTTGCCGGTCTGAAAAGTTCTCTTTTAGTGGTGCTTGCATGCTTGCCTGTGTGCTTGCTTTTCTGGGCACCGTTGCCACAGAGACCGATTTGAGTGATGCAGCTGCTGGTGCGTAGACATTAGGCGCGTTCGACATGGGCTGACTTCATGCAGCGCCACAGCCGGCTGCAGGCGGCTGCCTTGAATCTGAGAATGCCATTGGCTGCTTCAAGTCAGCCGGGCTGCAGGCGGCTGCAGACAACGCCGGCGCTGCATGAAGTCGAACGCACCTATTGGCAACCCAGTATCACATGATGCTAGTTTGGCGTAGAAGGAGGGAAGCGGGAAAATGGATGAGATGGAGACAGGAGGGTTCAGCCAGTAGCGATATTCTCATTATTTTAACTTTGTTGCTCGAAAGGACAAACATATTACAGTAAAATGCACTCCATGTCCAGGCGAGAGGTGTCTTTCAACTGACTGCAGCAATGTGGGCCATGAGGGAGAGCTCGTCATCCATGGTAACCCCAAGGTTCCTGGCAGAGGATGAAGGGGTCACCGTCGCAGATCCCAGGGTGATTGAGATAGATAATACAACCTTATTTGATTAAAACGATTATGTATATATAATGTTACAATTATACAGCGTTTTACGTTTGAAGAAGCCTCGCCCTTTCACGCACGGCAACTTCAGCTGCTTAATTGATTTGCGAAGTATATTTTCAGCTGTCTGAAATATCTGTCCTTGGTAAAACGGCGGTGTGATTGGCTTTGTGGGAGGTTAAACTCCTTTATCTGAACGGGACCGCTCCTAACAATTCTTTGGTCATCGACAATATGCTTTGGCCAGCACCCCGGGTCTGTCTCTGTAAACGGGGCTTTTCTCCCTGGCATCTCCCTCACCTGTCTCATTGATAGGAACTTCATCGTCATGTTCTTGTTCTACTAACAATGTTTTGTCATCATTATTGCCAGCAGTTTGAGTAGAAGACGGATTATCTGTATTTTGGCTAGCATCCTGTGAGGGGGGTTTGGGTGCTACTGTCACTTTTGGTAGACCTCCTTGTGTTTTTGTTTTGTTCTCCGATATCTTTCGTTTTTCAGCCCCACTGGCACATGTACGTTTCATTTCTTTTCCTACTAAAACTAACATTTTAACCTTCAGATTGCTTAACGCCAGGGACATACTGGCTGTGATCTGCTGCAAAGCGCCTGGAAGCGCTGCCTTTTTTCTTTCGACGCCCATGTTATCAAATAGGACCGACCACACTGGCTGTGAAGCGCCACAATGGCGTACGGTGTTTATTTTAAGACATCCTCAAATCTCAGACTCAATACGGGTTATGCGCAACATTCTTACGGGTTCTACGAAACAGATGTAACTACTTCCGGCCGGCCGCTTTTGAGGTAAACACAGCGTAGTAAAGGCCACCTACTATAGGCGGTGTTTAAAGGAGCTACCCTTAATTACAATTTCCATGTACACAGGATTGCCAAACGGACTTCCAGAGCCCCGAGTACCCTGGGGAGTAGCCTTTTTTTTTGCTCGCAGACGATTAAAACAGTCAAACGAAGACTGTACCTGTAGAAGTCCAAGTGGACTCAAAGAATTCAGTGTTTGGCAATCAACTGCAACAACTACCAGTGTGACAGTATTTATTTACAGGTCAATTTTGTCGGTAGCGTAATCTTATACACCTGCTAACTTTAACGTTTTTTTTGGCCTAGTAGTAGGCTAGTAAACGTAATTCCTTCTAGGAACGATAGATCCTAGCTATAGAAACCAGAATAATGATATGGATATGACACTAAATTAAAATGAGCTTCTTAAATTAATTTGCTGAATTCATATATTTCATTGATAACTTAGCACTAGTTGTGTAGCTATGTAGCCTACTGTAACGTTGTAGGTAATGTGTAGAGCTAGTGTTAGTGCTACCTCCTGGGAAACGGTCTACCGTTAGGCTATTATAACGTTATATGAACTTATCACTTCATTCCTGTCACACTTACCCTAATGTAGAGAGTAATACAACTTATAAAATCCTTGAACTTCCCTGTCAATATAAGTTATTTGGATCACCTAGCGCTGCAGATGTGTACAGAAGTGAGAAGCGGAAACGATTACATCTGTTTTCCGGTTCGAACGCTGAGCACTCCGCATAACCCCTATTGTCAGACTCAAACGAAAAGGCGTCAGGTCTCAGACCAAAAGTCGTCAGACTCAGGCGAAACGGCTTCATTCTCAGAAAAACCTCTGTCATTCTCAGACAAAACGCCCTCAAACTAAACGCTGTCAGAAAAACCTGTCATTCTCAGACAAAACGCTCTCAAAACAAACGCTGTCATTCTCAAACAAAACGCTCTCAAACCAAACGCTGTCATTCTCAAACAAAACGCTCTCAAACTAAATGCTGTCATTCTCAAACAAAACGCTCTCAAACCAAACGCCGTCATTCTCAAACAAAACGCTCTCAAACCAAACGCCATCATTTTCAGACAAAACGCCTATTTCTTTTTGTATTTTTCGCCCCCGACAGCTTTTTTGCTTTAACCATCTTTTTCCATAGACGACAACTCACTCCTCGTACCTGCTCACTCAGCGCTCAAGGCGCCCCCGCTCCCAATGTAAAAATTCTATGATGGAATCTCATGAGATAGGGCGTCTACTCTGGCCTGTTAGTCCTCTAAAATGTTATATTACAGCAGCTACATATAGAAAATACAAAAAAATACACATGTGCGATGCTACGCTGTGGGGCCCGCTTTCGAACGATCACATATGTGCGACGCTACTACTTAACGGGTTAACGGCGTTAACGCAAACCCATTTTAACGGCGTACATTTTTTTTACTTAAGATTAACGTTATTTTTGTCCAAGCAAACTTTGTAATTTTTTACATGCTGTTGCAGCAACTACTGACGTTACAAAAACTATAACACCACACCGGATCTAGCTAGACCGGAAACAAAACAACAGGCTCGCCGCACACACTTGTTTGGGTTTGCGAGCCGGCTAAAGAGTAGTAGGCTAACGTTTTGAGTGGATGGCGAGCGCGAGACGCCAAAACGGATGCCAACAAAATTCTGAATGGAACATTTACTTTTAAAAAGTTGCCAAATGGTTCTATAAGACCAAAGTGATCTGTGTGTTTTGTCATTGTAAACTGAGCTATCATCGCAGCACGTCCAGTCTGAAATACCACTTGATGACCAAGCACACAGCTGATGCGAATTCTCTGCCCCCTCCTCAAAGTCAGGCGATTGCAATGTTGTTTTAAATTTAAAAAAGACATTTGCACTAAGCAATCCGATCCACTTTTCCGTGTTGATAAGAAAATATATAAAAATATATAATAATGATAATAATAATGGGACAAAAAGAAATCAATGGACATTTAGAATAGCTAAAAATTTGCGATTAATTGCGAGTTAACTATGACATTAATGCGATTAATCGCAATTAAATATTTTAATTGTTTGACAGCACTAATTTTTTCCTCACGGCCACACGCCTTACATCCTGCACGGTGCCGGAATACTTAAAGCCCTTCTTTAAGCTCTTTACAGGGGCACGTGCCCCAGTAAACAGGGTCTAGCGACGCCGCTAAAATACTGGCTAGCTAACTAAGAGAAATACTATATTTAAAGTGGATAGTTTATTTTAGTGAGTATAGATGGAAAGTTATTAGCCACAATTAGTTAGCAATGCTGACTTTCAGCTTAACATTGAATCAACTACTTTCCTTTATGGATGAAATGCTGGCTAGCTAACAGAACGACAATATAAAGTGGATACTTTCAGTAGCCTAATAGATCAGTCAATTATGTTATATAAATGAATGTGTTTACTGATGACTAAATTATGTTGAATGTGTTTACTGATGACTAAATTAATTTAAAATGTATCTAAATGTAAATTGTTACAACTGAAACGTAAAATTTTACTTGGGCACAGCAGATTTATACTGGGGCACGTGCCCCAGTAAAAAGGGTCTAACAATACCCCTGATGTGGAGGATTACACAATACTTCAGAGATGACAGAGAATTTAAATTGTGATCTGAGAAATATAGGTAGCCTACCAAACCCACTGAGAAGAACTATTATCACAAGCATCATCACGGGCACTGTGCCCTATCTATAATTCCAGGAATCTCTGTGTGTCCCACCAATATTATCACGGGCACTGTGCACTATCTATAGTTATTCTGTATTTGTGTGTTTCACTGGCATCTTAATCACCAACTGCATCACGGGCACTGTGCACTAGTTATGCTATATTATGATCGGTAAAGGGAGTGGGTGACCTGTTACATTAATGTAAAATGTGGCCTCTCACTGGTGTAAAGAGGTGAACGTGGAGGTGGTTGAGGACCCCTGTAAGTGTGAAGCCAGATTGGCCTTCCAGAGACAGACGCAGGCTGCCCTCCAAGAACTCAATGCCAGACATATCCTTTCTGTTATTCCACCATAGGTGGAGGTCAAACAAAAACAAACTTTCCCCACCGTCCCACCGTCCCAGTTTGCTTAAGGCATGGGCTGTTTTTTTAATGCTTCAGGGAATATATGCTACTTTTTCAAAAACTGATGTTAAAGATCAGACATATTAAGAATAATTGAATTACATTACAGTTATATGGGATTTTGTCAACTACTATAATTGTCATGTTCAATGGAATAGTATTGCCTTGACTGTTTTCACTAGCTGACATGACAGGCAGAGTGAAACAGCTGGAGGGGATGATGGGCCGTGCATAGAAGACACAGGCGTAAGTACTCACGATACACCTTTAGAAAGGAAATTCTCCCATATTTGAGACTAACCTCTGCTCTTTTATCTTCAGCTGGGTCAGGAACGCCTGAGACTTTCCTGCTAGCGTCACAGCCATGGACCGTTGCAACACAGGCATTTAGCCTCCCACCCCACCCGTCATGTAGAAGTAATCTTCCCATCCCCTTATGTGTCTTGGGCACTTGATTTCCACCAGAAAATCTTTAATGCTTGTTTGTTTATTATTTACTGTATATGTTTAGCAGTTAACTAAAAGTTAACTGCTAAAGTGGTTGTAAAAGATTGAATTTAATTGATTGTCTCAATAATTTCTTTAAGCTACATCTGTGCATAGGGCATTATGTTTGAATGGTGTTTTCGGAAAACCTAAAGTACAAACTGTATAAAAAGTAATAAAATATATTGTTTGTTTACATTGTACGCATTGTACATCTAAGAGTGAAGAATATACAAGGGAGGTACAGTTTGATCTGCCATTATAACTGTGTTCATTCATATGTAATAGCAGCATTACTGTGTATTTCAGGACCTACAGTATGCTTCTCTGTCAATATAGAAAGTCAAATATCTTCCTCTAGAAATGATTTTTCTGTTAATACTATGTTAAAATGTACTCTGAATATACGAAAACTGTGTATCTTTTCTGAAACCTTTGGCTCTGATAGTAGAAAAGGATTTCTCTAGTCAAATACCATAATCTATGTACATAATATTCACTATTCATTAACATTTACAACAATCGCATCCCGTTAAATCATGCTTTGCAGGTGTTCACAACTCAGTTAATGTGATATATTAATCTTGGCAGTGTACCCACCAGTGTACCAAACAGCAATACTGAAATGGATAAAAACTCAGTGTCCTTTTAACATCTTGGTTGTTGCGAAAAATCCTGAGAACGGTTCACATGTTCTCTCCAGAATGAATATTTTTCTCATTTGTCAGACACCCACTGGACAGTGGTTATTCTGTCTGTTATGTCTGTGTGAGGTACTAGGTCAATACTCTAACGTTTACTTTAAGTCTGCTTTGGATCCGTCTGAGTCCTCTCACTGACCATCAGATTCCCTTTTGCTCAAAATGTCAGGGGCTTCATATAGTTATATTTTTGTCTTTCTCTGTCTCATTATAAATCATTATGTATGTCATACTCCTCTGAGACGGGAAAAAATGCTGATAGTTTGACCTTGTAATACAAAGTGTTACTTAGGGTATAAAGTCTACAGCAGGGGATTTAGCATCCATCTCTCAAAATTCTTGGGGAACCATGACATAACTGTTATGGTTCACAGGCGAGTCTCACCTTTACTCTTTCCTTCACAACTCCAACACATGCCTCACAACCAAAAAACTGATGTTGCATGTCATTTGGTGAGATCTCTACAACAAATAAGGAGAGCAGCAAATCCCAAATTATAAACACATGGCCCCAACACAACAATACCAGCTTTAGCGCCATTTCATACACATACACTCACATTCTCACACACACATTATCACACACAGCAATGCCTTATTTCAATACAAGACAGCATAAAGGACACCAGAAGTTGTAAACAATTTTAAAACAATTTATTAGGCTGTTTTGTAGATGTCAGGAATAACATACAATGAAGCACATAAATAACAAATCTCAACTGGCTTCAGACATTCTGGCATCTTCACTACTACATTGTTTTGTAGATTACAGTTTTTCACGATTGCTAAAACACATTTCTTGAAACAGTCAACCATTTTCTCAAAACTGTAAACACAAAACCAAATATTCAAACTCAATTTCCAAAACCTCCGACTCTTCTGGCAAAATCAAACACTCGCCCATAAACCTTGTAACCTGTGCTCAAAATCAAACAATGCTGTCAGATCATAAACACAGCAAATCAATATATAAACACCATGGAGCAATCATTAGACACGACACATAAAAATAGAGAACACAACATTCAGGTCACGTAGTTCCATGTAAAGACACATTTGTTTATGTATACATAGTAAATGCAGTTACGTAGCAATAAAGAAAGTTGATTTTGGATTTTGAAACACTGGATTTTGGTGTTTCAACACCCATTGACACTTTCCTGATGTATGACTATGTTTAGCCTGTGTTATGCACCTCTGTTCTGCCAACCATCTCTGGAGGAGGGGATCCCTCACTGAATTGCTCCTCCCAAGGTTTCTTAATTTTTTCTCCTCTAGTTAGTTTTTCTAGGAGTTTTTCCATGTCTTCCTTGAGGGTTGAGGTTGGCTGGGTGGCAGTTCTATCAGCGTATGTGAAGCCCTCTGTGACATTGCTTGTAAAAAGGGCTATACAAATACTGTGCATTTGATTTGGTTTGAAAATATTACAGTAACCATCACAACTTAATACTGTCAACAAAGAAAAACTGGGTAAAAACCCTCTGGTGTGCTGGATCCAGCCTTGAAAACACTCCACACCTATGTCACCACAGGCCAATTCCATTGCCTGTAGGAGATTTACCCTGGTATATGGGTTTTGGTCATAGACCTTTCACCGCCACACAGAGAAATACTCTTCAATTGGGTTGAGAAAAGGGCTATATGGTGGAAGGTAAACATTTAAAGTAAAAAAAAGGCTATTCTTCTATATAGACACCACGGTGAAAGCTGACATTGTCCCAAACCACCATTAGAAACGAGTGTGAACAATTTTGAGTCATTGTGTTTTACAGATGACAACTGTGTGGTAGTTGTGTTTACTGTTTGCCCCCTGTGTTTACCATTTTGCGGCACAAGTGCATCACAGTGCAAAATGTGTTTAGTGAATGAGAATGTGTTTAGAGTTTTGCCAAAAGTGTCTGATTTGACAAATTGGTTTAGTTCACTGAACATTTGATTCAGAGAATGGGGTTTGTTGTTTTAGCAATTGTGAAAAACTGTAAAATGATTGTAAATATCTTCATGCTCATCCAAGTTGCTATAGACTCCACAGATTTGGCAATGCCTTCAGGCAGGTTGACCTCCACACCATAGGCAAGGGTTTGTGTGTCTTGTGAAGGGAGTTTTTTTCAGTACCCCCAAATATTGTCGTTTGCTGAGAGAATTAACATAGAGTGTCAATGTCCACTGCTGGTCTGCCAGAAATAAAGCAGCGCCCTAACCTAGGCAACAGCCAGTTCTCTGGTCTCTTCTTATAGGTGAGTTTTCTCTTTGATCAGCAAGGCAATTACACACGCCCGAGAATCGAACAGGCAACCTTCTGATTAATAGCCAGATTCCCTAACTGCCGATTCCCTAACCGCTTAGCCATCTAACCCCATATATAGTAAGTGAGAGATTACAGTTTTTCACAATTGTTAAAACACATTTCTTGAAACAGTCAACCCTTTTCTCAAAACTGTAAACACAAAAACAAATCTTCCAAATAAATCTCAAAAACCTCGGACTCTTCTGGAAAAATCAAACACTCACCCCTAAACCATTTAACCCGTGCTCAAAATCAAACAATTAAATAAATAAAAAATGCTTTCTGATCATAAACACAGCAAATCAACATATAAACACTAAGGAGCAATCATCTGACACAACACAAAAAAATGGAGAACACAACATCCAGAGCATGTAAAGACAAATTTGTTTATGTATACACAGTAAATGCATTTAGCAATAAAGAAAATAGATTTTGTTTAAACACCCATTGACACTTTCCTGATGTATGACTATGTTTAGCCTGTGTTCTGCACCTCTCTTTTGCCAACCATGCTCCTCCCAAGATTTCTTCAATTTGTTCTCCTCTAGTAAGTTTTTCTCAGAGTTTTCCTTGTCTTCCTTGACGGTTGAGGTTGGCTGAGAGGCAGTTCTATGGGTGTTGTGAAGCCTTATGTGACATAAGGCTATACAAATACTGTACTTTTGATTTGAAAATATTCCAGTAACCATCACAACTTAGGCCGAATCCCAATACTCCCCCTTACCCCTTCCCCTTAGTTTTGCACGTTCCCGTGAGAGCTAGTGGTGTACCAATACTCTTTTAGAGCTAGGGGTAGGGCTAAGACTAAGGGGTACACACCCCTTAAAACCAAGTAAGATCGGGAGCTTACTTGAAACCTAGGGCTATGTGAATACTGCGCGACCGGCAACAATGGCGGGCAGATCATCCAGAGTCCGATAAATACAATATTTTCGGCATAATTAATTGTTAAAAAAATTATGAAAGTCTTGTTTTGTGTTATACTCAGTCCTGAACATATATATTTGTAACAGTTTTCTTAATTGAAACGTTTCTAAAAATCGCTAGTTTTGGACGCTAATGTTACAGTGCTGAATTGCACAACAGTCTCGCATTTCTCTGACTAGCATGTGTACAGTTTTAAGTAAACTCCATTAGCAGCGAATTTCGTTTAATATCAGTGCATAACACTACTTGTTTTGGAGATATTGATGCGTGCTAGATGACGTACCTGTAAGCAAGTGGCGTCCCATTTCTTAGGGATATGTAGCCCTTACCCGGGCTACCCTCAGTTTCGAGGGCCAAGGGCTATGGGTAAACTAAGGGGAAGGGGTAAGGGGGAGTTTTGGGATTTGGCCTTAGTACTGTCAACAAAGAACAAAGGAAAAAAGGAGTAAAAACCCTCTGGTGTGCTGGATCCAGCCTTGAAAACACTTCACGCCTATGTCACCACATGCCAATTCCATTGCCTGTAGGAGATTTACCCTATTATATGGGTTTCGGCCATAGACCTTCCACGTCCACACAAAGAAAAACTCTTCAATTGGATTGAGAAAAGGGATGTATGGTGGAAGGCAAACATTTACAGTAGAAAAATAAGTTGATGTTGAACTATTCTTGTATATGGACACTGGTATATGGGTTTTGGTCATAGACCTTTCACCGCCACACAGAGAAAAACTCTTCAATTGGGTTGAGAAAAGGGCTATATGGTGGAAGGTAAACATTCCAAGTAAAAAAAGGCTATTCTTCTATATAGACACCACGGTGAAAGCTGACATTGTCCCAAACCACCATTAGAAACAAGTGTGTACAATTTTGACTCATTGTGTTTTACAGATGACAACTGTGTTGTAGTTGTGTTTACTGTTTGCCACCTGTGTTTACCATTTTGCAGCACAAGTTTATCACAGTGCAAAATGTTTTTAGTGAATGAGAATGTGTTGAGAGTTGCCAAAACAGTGTCTGATTTGATAAATGGGTTTAGGCCACTGAACATTTTTAATAAGAAAATGGGGTTTAGTGTTTTAGCAATTGTGAAAAACTGTAATAGCATATACTTTCTTTCTTTTTTAGAAGAAGGACATACTTTTTTTCACCTGGAGGTCAAACTGGGAATTGATCATGATAATGCTTATGAGGCTGAGGTGTTGAAGAACTAAGCAGCAGTTGAGTTGTGTTTCTTCTCTGGGAGTTTAATGTTTCTTTCCATCATCCTTCCAAGCCGGCAATAATTGAGACATAGCTTACAAATCTTTCTGTTGAGAAAAAAAAAGGGAAGAGATCATTTGTTTGGAAATTCTCTGCCACATAGCTGTCCTTGGTTCTACCGTGCCACCTGCTGGCCACATATTTGGAATATGGAGCTGCGTCACATCTTTCAAGATGGAGAAGTTACACAAGTTAACGCTAAATCCCAGGGGGGCCGCCATCATACACATAATAAAGAGTAGACGCTGCTGGGCGTGAGAAATGCGGCCACCATCTTGGAAAGGTCGAATTCATAGTTGTTTAGCATCAGAATAAACAAGATACCAGCACTGCGCAGCATATTCCTGCTCAAATCGGCGGACAATCGCAAACAGGGTCGGGGGATTACTTTTCACAAGTAAGATTTAACATTACCATACTATAGGTTTTATTTTGTGAAAATAATAACCATGTCCTGTATCATAGCTACATGTATGACCTTTGCAGCAAAGCAAACCCTGTGAAAATCAGTTCGGTATTCAGTTCGGTATGATTAATTAAATGCGCTGACAGCTCATTGCCCCAGCCAAACAGATTACACTGAGTGGAGCGAGTGACCTTTCCAAGATGGCGGCCCCACGGCTCGTCAGCGCCAGTAGGCAGTAGCGGTCAATGCGGCGTCTACTTATTATGTCTTTGGTTCTCCCTACATTAGACATTGGGTGGGTTCGACTTCATGCAGCACCGGCGGCGCCGACAGCCGGCTGCCTTGAAGCTAAGAATGCCATTGGCTGCTTCAAGTCAGCCGGGCTGCAGGCGGCTGCAGGCGACGCCGGCGCTGCATGAAGTCGAACTCACCTATTCTCTGAGTCTTTGATCGCGACTGGTTGTCGCAAAGTATGACGTGTACAGCTAGTTGCAAGCGTGCACGAGTAGGAAAAAGGCGAGCCAGTAGGTGCGTTCGACATGGACTGCGGCTGTATGAAACGACCGGCGAGAGTAGCCACTTGCAGTCGGGGAGGAGTTGGTCCGTGAAGAGGCGGAGTAAAACCCTTTCTTCCATAAATGTTTAATTCAATTAAAAAGTCTGGTCCGGATTTGAGCATTGGCGAAACTGAAGATTTCAGAATAATTACAAAACACGCATCAAAGTTGTTGTGTGTGAGTCTGGCCAATCATGAAATAGCTGTGTCGTCATTAGAACCCGTGCAGTTGGTCTTGAGAAAATGCGCTCGGCTACATAGCCGGCAGTTCTCGAATCGATCTCACGGTATTGTGATGGCTACGCCACAGTGACCCAGCCTCGGCGCCGTCTCAAGTCGGACAAAAAGTCTAATCAGAATTCACTGTTTCAAGTCAGCCGCATGAAGTCAGTCCATGTCGAACGCACCTACTGTTATACCGAGTCGGAAGTGGAAAGATGGCGCGGTCCGGTTTTGCGCTCTCGCTTGCCTCACTCATAGAGTTAATATAACTAGAGTAAGCTACTTTTGTCTTCCAAGATGGCGTCCCCATTCATTTCTATGAAAAGTGCTCAGTGGCGCAGTGAGGCAAGCGAGAGCGCGAGACTGGACGCGGCCATCTTTCCACTTCCGACTCTTCCGGTCTAGCTTTAAACAGTGGCTCTTTTTTTCCCTAGATCCGAGACCTCGTGCACGCTTGCAACTAGCTGTACACGTCATACTTTGCGACAACCAGTCGCGAGCATCGATTTATATGGTTACGAGCGTGTGAGCTAAGGCACTGCAGTGGCAGAATGGGGTACAAGTCCGATAAGAATCAGAAACATGATGCAAACTTTACGGAAATGTACGCTGTCACTGTATAGTATTCCTTTAACTTGGTTTTTAGAAATAGGCTATAGGGCTAAATATAGGGCTATTCTATATCAAACTCATCACTTATGTTGCTTTTTTCATTTTAATATGAGTATGATTTTCAACGCATTGCATCGTATGAAATAAACTGTTAACATGAACAGCTTCGTCGTTGTTCTCGCCAGGCAAAGAAAGCTAAATAGTTATTTTGATATCCGAAATCTTCCACAATGCAGACTTACCATAGCTTACTGTCAACTTTATATTCAAACAAAATGCCAAGAAATTCACACTGCCTTCAATTTAACATCACATGTGGCCTGTGTTTTATATGTTCATCCTACAAAACCAAACGCCTATTAATGGATATAACGTGATCTAACAAGGTAATAATGTAATAAATAAAAGCTTGAGAACTGTGTCTAAAATATACTTTATTGAACATTTGCCTTTGAAAGGGGCATATTCACAGAACCATAGGCTACAAGACGTTTCCATCAGATGTAAGTGGGGGTGAAACATAAAGTCACTGAGGACCTTCATTGTCCCACAAAAGCAGTCTGGCTTAATGACATGATCAAAAAAAGAATAATGGGTGTGTTTAACAAAAGCTTCTGAAGGCAAGACTAATATTATTTAAATATATATAATTTCCTATTGTGGTTAACAGTTAAAGTATTACTCTTCGTCTTTGCTCCAGACATGTCAACAATCTATGCTCGCGCTTAATATAATATATTTGCCATCATGTCATGAACGTTTTTACGAAATATCAAATCTGTTTTAAAATAAAGGGAATAAACTATATTAACAACATTTCATGTATGTGTGACAACCATTTGCTAAACTAGCTACAACAGGGCAGGCAACTCAAGCCATTTCTCCTTGTGCTCATTCAATAACACTCTGTTAAACCATCTGATGTATGCAGACGATTTGGCAATTATGACCCCCAGCACTGTTGGTTTCCAGCAGCTGTTGGATATATGCTCCGAGTATGGGGTCGATTTTGACGTACAGTACAATGCAAAAAAGAGTGTTGTATTGATATGTAGGACCAAGGAAGATCAGAAGCTACATTTTCCAATGTTTAACCTGTCAGGGCAATCCCTCTGTGTATCCAACTGTGCGAAATATCTTGGGCACATCATCACTGACAATATGGAAGATGATGCTGACATGTACAGGCAGAGACAAATTTGTATGTCCTTGCAAACATGTTGGTCAGGAAGTTCCACTGCTGTTCTGATTATGTGAAAGTAAGCTTGTTTCGTGCTTACTGCACCCCCATGTATGCAGCCCCTTTATGGGGCAGCTACAAAAAGGAAACCCTGCACAAACTTCAGGTAGCATATAATGACTGTCTGAGGATACTGCTGAAAAAGCCCAGGTGTAGCAGTGCTAGTAAGCTCTTTGTTGACTCAAGGCTAAGCACTTTACAGGCTCTATTGAGGAACCTGATGGTTAAGTTTATGTCTCGACTTGATGAGTCACAAAACTGTATTATAATGATGATCACGAGTCCCAGGTGTAGCTCGGTCAGATATCAATCATATCTGTGGAAACATTGGTATGGGTGCCTTTTAAAACTCTCATGAATAAGAGTATGTTTGTAAGTGTTTATGTATCTGTTCTTTTTTTATGGTGTATGTCTTGCTATTGGGCCTAGAGCCTGTAATAAAGTTTAATAATAATAATAAGTCTATGGCTCATTCAGCTCAATGTAAATCGGCTATCGAATAGGGTCCAATTGCAGTGCTCCCTCCTTAGGCCCGTCTAAACCGGAACTCTCTCCTTAGGCCCCTGAAGCCGGAACCAGAGCCTGTTTAAGGAGAGCCTGCCCACTCACTCATTTTCTCAAGACCAACTGGCAAATGCACTGGTTCAAATGACGACACAGCTATTTCATGATTGGCCAGACTCACGCACGACAACTTTGACGCGTTTTGTAATGTTCAGACACCTTCAGTTTCGCCAACGCTCAAAAAAGTTTAATTTAATAAAAAATGTGTTGAAGAAAAGGTTTTAGTCAGCCTCTTCACTAACGGTTAAATTATAAATAAAGTCAAGTAAGCAAACAGAGCTTGATCGGCCATGACTGACATCAACGCAGCAAACCACGAGAATCTGGAATGTCCGACTTCACAGAGCCGTTTTCAACTCCTCCCCGACTGCAAGCGGTTACTCTCGCCGATCGTTTCATGCAGCCGCAGTCCATGTCGAACGCACCTAATAGAATAAAAATGACAGGAAGAGTCGGGAAGCTAACCGTAAATGGAATACCACCTACATCCACCGGGGCCGTTGCTTCAAGCCGAGGGGTGGGGCCTGGCCTCATTGTGCCACTGAGCACTTTTCATAGAAATTAATGGGGACGCCATCTTGGAAAACAAAAGTTGCTTCTTCTAGTAATATTAACTCTATGGTGTAAACACAGCGATGTCGATGCTGGCTTGGGATCACGGTTCTACTACTTTGACTGGATATGGCATTACTCTCCCCCACCCGAATTCAGTGCAGAACTGGGAGGATAACATGACGACGTGGCCCTAACGTGCAGCAAGATTTGCTCCTACTTCGTGCAATCCATTAGCCTGGTCCTAACCAGACCCTCGTACATTTCATTTGTCCAGAGGGTCTGGGATCTCTCCATTGACAAACGTTAACTTCCTTGAAGGCGGGTCCTCTTTTGAAGTTTAAAACTATTGGATCCGCCCAGAGCCACTCTGATTTGCCATAACCAATCGCAAGCGTTCGCCTGAGCCAACTCCTTCACCACTACTGTTACGGAGCTAGCTGCCGTAGCTAGCTCCGTAACGTAGAAAATCAAACTTTTCCCGAACCCCGGCCGTGGGGAGGAGGGCCACAACATCATGGCCACCAACAAACCTCAGCAAGGAATGTTCTTGCTCCGGCTTTAACCTATGGATATTTGGCAGTGTTGCCACAACCGCAGAATAGTTTCGCTCGCATCTTTCTCCGCCGCCATTACTGAACTACTCAAACTAGTGCACAACATTAACGTCATCGTTCTCAGCCACTCCCTCTGTTCGCTGATTAGACCTACAAAAAAATTGTTTCTGGAAACCGACTTCAGAGCCGAGCTCCCAGACCTAGTACAGAAGCAAAATCCAAATTGAGCGGAAGTACGTAGGAGGGCAGAGCCAGGCTAGCAATCCATGGCAATAAATGGAAAAGCAATGGACTGCATGCATTGTATTTTTTAATATTATATGAATATTTTCATAGTGATGTAATTGTGTGGGCTGCTTTTGTATTTTACTTTTTAATACATGTTAGGATTAAACACGCAATCTTTCTTGTTGAAGCCATTTGTTTAGTTTCTTCAAAACAATGAATTCATCCAGTGTTATTTATGTACAGTATGAGTTTACTATGAATGAGGAACTGTGTTAAAAGAAATTGTGGCACTCTAAGGAACATAAAAACTTTATTTTTACTCAAACAGTACAGACACAGATATATTGCACAGCATAAAGAGATAATGTAAATTGTGCATTATGTAAACAACGAACATCTGTTGGCTCCTGTGGGCATGACTTAAATTAGGCAGTTTATTTTGTTTTTAAAATGCTGATATTTTCTGCAGAACTGTAACCTTCCCTCAGCAAAATCATCAACAATTTATGGGAGCATGTGGGCAAAGTAGAATGTGCGCCGGCTTATGATATCCCCCCGGATAAAGCCTTGGTTGTAGGGTAGGCCTACTTCGATTTCTAGGTGCTCAGTTTTGTTCCATATCACCAACTTGCAGTGCCGAAGCCCTGTGCAGTGCATCCCAATTTGCACCTGCATGTAGTAGCCTTTTGGACCATTGCAGGCAATATGGTTGCGAAAAAATGTAAACACTGGAGCGCAAAGACTTTGCCTTATCTTAGCTGGTTGGTTGTGGCACTCTCTATCTAACCACTCGTTCAGGTGTTTTCTCGAGTGTTTGCAACCAACTACTATACACGTCGTTCCCGAACCACTTTTCTTCATGTTGTAAATTGTATATCCTCTTTGTCACTGCGATATTAGTGCTTTGTCGGCACAACGGAGCTAGCTAGCAAAACAAACCCAGCCCGCTAGAACGGAAATGCTATGCATCGAGGGGAGGAGTTTAGGATGTAGAGCGGAAACGGCTTAAAAACTTGTGAGAAAAACAGTAATATTTGCAATCGCCTAAAAGGTTACCCGTTCTCCCATCATTTATGGAACAAGATACTCAAACTCTTGAACATGCCCACGTTGAGTTCAAAAAACGCAATTTTAAACAGGCAGAGGATCTATATACAACATTTATTTCATCCTGTTTGCAAACAAGGTAGGCTAGCTAGGCCAGACTAGCTAACTCGTGTCTCTTGTGTTACAGGCAAGTTTTAGCCTAGCTAAGCAATTGCTTCTCAGAAAGTGTTCTCGTCACATGCATGCACTATATCTATATATAATATATATTTATATATTCACAGAAAATGTGAGGCAGGTGCTCTCGCTTCTGCTCTAAACAACCGTGGACAAATTAAGTACTTCAGAGTGGACTTCAATGAGGCAATTGAAGACTACACTTCTGCAATTAAAGCTAATTCTCAGTTTGAGATACCATTCTACAACAGAGGACTCATTCACTACCGATTGGGTAAATATCTTTAGCTACATGTTATGAAAGAACTTGGAAAATACAGAACTCTTGCTCATATATTTTTGATATCCGTGTGTTCATACACACTCACATTGTCCTATATGGGGGGTGTTCCATCAACGTCGCTAACGCAAGTCGCGCTTACACGAATAAGTCTCACTTGGGTAAACGTCAACTTGGACTTAAGCCTCAAGCCGTTCTACTAACGTTCCGTTCCACTCACAGGCAACGCTAATTCAAGCTAGACCTCAATAAGCTTAGACTGTGCAGCACAGATCAGGCGATCGTCGAAAAGAGGAGTTGTGTTGCAAAAAGTAAAGCGTAAAGCAGCAGTGGGGGGTTGTTTCAGCAGCGTAAATCGATCTTTTGAGTTTTTTGGGAGTTGTCCCAAAAAAGGGCAATATGTTGCCGCAATTAACATGGCAAGGGAGACAACTTGTCAAACAATTACGACTGTTAACATGCGTAAATTGTAGACCTATAAATCAGGTCTACAATTTACGCATGTTAACAGTCGGAATTGTTTGACAAGTTGTCTCCCTATATCTGCATTTAGGCCTACTGATAATTAGCGTAATTTGCTGTCCGATATTCTCAACAGGAGATTGAGAATAGCACAAAAAAGAACGTGGCAGCAATTGAAAATTGTAGGATAAAATTACAAACACTGAAGAAGGCCATAGTTAATTGCACTTGATGTGGGCTAATAATGTTTTTGTCTTCACATCTTGAACAAAATCAATAAATTACTTCAAAATAACTTTGCCACACGCACTTATTAACTGATAGGCTAAATGCTGAGATTTAAGACAAAAGGGAAAGATAACCATGACTAAAATAGGGATTCACTGAAATGACTAGTATTGCACAGATCCAGCACTGACTTTTTAGATCAGAAGGTGACCCAAACTGCACACTTTGTTAGGCAGAACAGTCATTTAAAATTGCTCAGCATAATTATCATTATTATATTACGAGTATTTCCAATTAACATAGAATGCCTCCGCAGATCCAGAGGGGGCTTGGACAGTGACAGACTGTGGCTGTGCCAAGTGTTGTCACAGCCTCACTTTGGGAAAGCATGCCCTGCTGGGAACATTAGGGGAGACTGTTGGGCACAGCATCTAATTGTCTTCTTTGGAAAGGGCAACATTTGGGTTATGTAGGGGCAGCATAAAGGGCACTTCATAACAGCACCCTTTTCCATTGGAAGTAAGGGCATGGGAACAGTCCAATTTAGGCCAATACAAGGGCACCTTATCACTGCATCAGATTTTCTATATCATAAAGGAACTAATTAAGACATGTTTTTACATTTATAGAGGGCACACTGTCATTTATTGCGTGGGGCATCCTGGGCACTCAAGAATATTTCACAATGTGAATTGCAGACAGTAGGGCACTTGGTCTAATTTTTGCCACTCGAGGGCATTTTAGAAACACTTTCAACCATGGGGGCACCAGGCAGTCACCCCCTGAGTCTTCCAATGGGCCTGGATACACCACTGGGGACAGTATATTGCACCTATTTTATTGGGGAAGCCATAGGAGAGATAATATAGAGGCTTGTCAACATATAGGCTACTTTAAACAATGAAAATACTTTATACAATTGAATAAAAAGTCTCCTTGATTCTTTGTGTTTCAAGATTACCTGAAAAACTGATGATAATATTCAGGTACTGCTCTGGAGCAAGGCTTACCCATATTTTTCCAGGCATAGTTCAAGAACATCCCACATGCAAATACATAGACAGATGCAGACAGACTGAACAGTGTCAAGGCTTGGCTACAGTGGGTTTGCTTCCTTGTGTGTGATTTCAGCAGACGACATTGTCTAGGCCTACCTACATAGACTGCAGTCTACTACCCTACTTTGTACTATTATAGTCTACTCCCCTTTCTATTACTTTCTACAAAGGATGGTAGGCTTCTCTTATGTGTTCATTGCCATCCTTAAGAGTTGCTAAAGTGTTGTTATATATATATAATTATTATTATTTTTGTTTTTTAAGAATGACAATTAAATCTATCTAGATAAACTATGCTGGGTCTGCTGAACCTATACTTCTTCCACAGATACTGGTCAGGGAAGCATTACTTCTGTATCTGAAGACTCTTGGGGCTGGTGGGATAAACGCTCTTTGTATAATCTGAGCACCTTCATCCACCACAGGCTTGTCAAAGAAAGGATACGCCATAATTGATAGAAACTGAGCAGAGCGTCAAGACATGTTACAAAGGCCTTATTTTATGTCAATTAACCAATGGCTTTTGAAAACAGATAAAATGACATTATTTCTTAACTTGTTAATTTAAATTAATATATATTTTGGAGATTAAGTAGGCCTAAACATGTGAATCATTCATGTCTGCACTTCAAAAAGTCTGAATTTACGTTTCCGAACATGGACTCAAGTGCTTTGCGAGCAGGAATTTACTTGACGGAACTGTCTTTGGAGATTCTGTTTCCGCCTGTTTAAAATCATTTGCAACACATTTTAGTTTAGCTTGACTTTTAGCCTGACACGGATCAGGTTAAAAACCTTGGTTACGTAGCTAGAACTAGAATAATCCACTTTAATGGAACGGAACTCTCGCTAAAGTAAGTGAGACTTGGCGAAATAAGTCTCGCTTTCCCTTAATCGATGTTGATGGAACACCCCCCTGCTCACTAGATGGAGTTGTTCATTCATATTTGTCAATTAGGTTATTCCATGGAAGTGCCCTGACAATTATTCTGACCGTTGTAGTTTTGATTGAAACATTCATGTTTGTTATTGAATATGATTTAACTCTGTTTTACAGGTTTTTCCCAAAAAGCTGAACATGACTTCAAGAGAGTACTAGAGCTCAACGCTAATTTTGAAGATGCCAAAACAAGCTTAAAACAAACTTTATTGGACCGACAGCACAAGATTGATAGAGGATATTAAGATTGTAAACTTTTTGAAAATAAATCTACCCAATTAGTACCTCTGATACAACACATTTCAATGGGTCCATAATTGTAGAATGTTTAAATTGTTTTACTTTTTCTGAGTAACATAAATGCTATAACAATGGATAACTAATTGCTACTATGACTGTAATATACAATGCCGCAATTTAAACTGGAACAAATGCACTTTTAAATGAACATAAATACGTTTGACAAATTGCTATGCTCAAATCATTTCATAGTTATAGAATCCTCTTGCATGGGCAAACTCGAAAAGCTTGTCTAGGTCTGTAGGCTTGTGTAGTTTCTAATAGACAAACATGACAAGGGGGTAGACAGGACGGGAAGATAAGGTTACATTTCAGCATAACGTGAGGAGAGAGAGGAGAAATAAGGCAACCCCCAGACTATGCTCCTAGACGAGTACAGTGTGGGAACAAAAAAGCTAAAAACACCTCAGCACATAAGCACATACATTGTAAAACATTACAGAACCACATGACTTGCAACGGGGAAGAGGGGTGGGGTAAACAAGCAGCATCTGGACCGGCAGCCATAGTAGGCGCTGGTCACAGACCCGCCAGCCACACCGGGGGAACAAGCAGGCGAAGGCGTTGGATGGGGGAAGGGGTGTGATAGCATATCTGTAGTAGATGAAAGTTAGTGTATGAGTGTGCCTGGGTTGGCGCCTTCGCCTAGGCCACAATCAGTCAGATTCTCAGTTTGCAGATAGTATTGCCATGGAGACATCCTTGGTCATGACCCAAGACAGAGAAGCAATCCACAGGTGTCTATGGGAGGGGGAAGGGAAGAGACTACAGAGTCTCACTGCAGCGCTCTCCAGGGGAGTTGTTGTTCCAGCAACGGCCTTGGCCAAGGCCTGAGCTGGTTCCGGGGCCGAAAGTAGATAAGATTGGGGTAGTTGTTTGGTCAAGTAGGCGCCTTCAATTCCACGTCTACTCATCATTATGGTAAAGGTTACAGTACTACCATCCTATAGTATGTTAGACGAAGTATGCCCTTACAGTGCGTCGAAATATAGCATTTGGTTGCATTTCACATGGTTCAACCCATTAGTTGAAAAATGTATCCCCCTCTTGTCCTCCAAATATATACTTAAATATCATCGTACATATTAATAGTGCTTCCTGTCCCAGTACTGAAGGTGTGTTAAAGTACTTTTAAGTGATTACGCTTTCCTTTATTTTTTTTTTCAAGATGTAGCCTATGACGTAATAGGGCATGCTACGAATATGGATGCAACGGGTAATAATAATTATCTTGAAGACTGCTTAGTTCAGGGGTGTCGAGCTCCGGTCCTCGAGGGCCGCTGTCCTGCATGTTTTAGATGTTTCCCTGATCCAGCTCACCTGATTCGAATGAATGGTCGTTATAACAACCCTTTTAATTGAATCAGGTGTGTTGGAGCATGGAAACATCTAAAACATGCAGGACAGCGGCCCTCGAGGACCGGAGTTCGACACCCCTGGCTTAGTTCATCGGTAACGTGTACTTTTCAAGTCTGGAATGGTTGGCTTATCAGCGATGCCAAAACTGGACCTCCATACATTGGGCCTACCTTGGTCCCTCGTTTTCTTAATTCCTGTTCTCCTGTTGTCTCCTTTCAGATAATATTTCTAGGTAGTATATTATTTCTGGGTAGTAGTCGAAGATTAAGAGGAATCGGGAAAAGGTTTTGGAGGTGCCCTTAGTCAGTCCTCTAATAGTTAACTACTAAATCTGGGTTTCTAATTGCTAATGATCTGCACCTGTATGAACTGCTGCCAGAATAAAGTGTTGGTGAGTCACTGTAGCAATCAGTGTGGTGAATTTTGTGTGGGGCAGTGTTGGTATTTCTGACTAGAGCTCTATCTCTTACAAGCAATTTGCTCTGTCTAATTTGATATGATGCATTCATTTGAATATCAGTAAGTAACTTTTTAAACTACCTTTATTCTCGCTACAAAGAATATATCATGTATTTTGTACTTTCTTAGCACAACATGGATTGTGATGCTAGCTGTTGCAGTTTCTGGTCAGAAACAGCCAGGTTTAAGTCAGTCTTCACAACCAAGTAAGGGTCTGTTTTAAGAAGCTGCACACATCACATACACCATGGTAGCTATATTTGTATCTAACCCAACGATCTTCAGGCAGTGGTTTGCGGGCCAACTGTCTTGGAAATGTCATGCGGCTGAGTTTGGATAAGTCTCTGGCTGTTGGGAATCTTCTTGAAGTTGATGCTATCAGTAAGTATCTTGTGTTTTTATGATGTGTTTTGAGCTATGTCTGTTTTGAGCTTCACCCCTGTATGCTATCCTTTCAGATGGCACTGATGTCATACCGCTTACACCCAGACTGGCTGCACAGTGTGGATACAGCATGGAATCTGACCCATGGGGCAACACTAAAATCTATTCCTCCTTGTTTGGCTGTTATGCTGGAAGCAAGGTCATTTTAAATCTTCCCTCTAGCCATTTTGTTTGACTAAATTAATTTAAAGCTGATCCAGACTTGGGTTTTATAGGAGGCTGGTACATTCAGCCTTGGACTGAATCTCAGAATGTCAGGAGATCTTAAGTTGGATGAGGCTACTTATGTTGTGACAAAAACATGCAACTATCGTTCATTGGCCACACGGCACATTCTCTGTGAAAGGAACTATATAGAGGTGGGTCATCAAGGTTTCAGATCTAATTAGGCTACTTAAAACATCTGCACCAATGGATAAGTGTTACTATTTTCAGTCTCTCCAGTGTATGTCCCTGTCTTTCAGGTGTCAACCCAGTTGTTCAAGCCTCAGATTGCAAAGAACATACTGGGTCATGATGATGACTTCACTGATGCTGGGCAGGATTCAGTCAAATATTATGTACATTATTATTATTATTATATATTTTTTTACACTTATATGAAGTTGTATTAACATTTCTCCCCATGCGACAGGCCAGTGCCTCACCAAATGACATCTGGAAGTTGATGTTCTTCACTCCTGAACCAAAAGTCATGCTGCTCAATGAGGCTAAGAAGGCTGGCTATGGTGTCAAGTCTACAGAACATCGCTTGGTGCTGCGAAGTCCCTTCAACTCAGCTGAGACTTATATAGAGAATGTTCGTAACTGTCCACAGCAATTGGTTCCTGCAATTGTTATCCATCTAATTATTTATTCCTTTAGGTGGCTGGGGTTCCCATGGAAGTGTTTAGTGTGAGCACTTACTATGTACCCATTTATGGCTTGAATATTGTGGACTCTGATGCTGCCTGTCCTACTGGTTAGTGTGCTTCTTAATATACATGTTAAGTACAAAATTCACCTTTTTGTCAATATGACGGTGAGTCTTTCACAGGTGGCTTGATTTTCACTGACAAGACAATCACTTGGCATGTACCCCGCCGCATCACACCTGTAATCAAAGGTGCCATTAAGATTTTGAAGATGTACATGGGCATTGATGGACAGAGACTGGACAAATACCAGATGGCTGCCAGAAAATACACCTTGTCGTCCACAGAATTTCACATTGTCATTGAGCTTCCAATAGGAACACCTGATGGGTACTACAAGGTTGGTTAGTGTACTCCTTTAATTCAGCCTATTGCAAGTTTTTGCTTGTCATTCACTGATTTGCTTTCACTGCACTGCAGAGTCTTGCCCCAGATGATCAGTATCACATCACCTTTACCGTTGAGCCCATGTTGGAACTGGTGTGGCGTGAAGAGAGTACTCAAACTGACACAAAATATAAGGTCCTCTTTCCTATTACAACTCCCCTGATGTCCTGGCCTACTGAGTTCACAGGCAGTGAGTCTGGATCATTGATGATACATGTAGGCTTTCTGTTTATGACGTTAACACGTACATTTGAAATCCTTTGATACATTTCAGATGCAGTTCCTGAGGAGAGGTTGTTTGAAATCCTCCTGGGTACTTTTCTCCCTGATGTGGAGCTGATCAACATCACCTTCAACACTGGGGTCTTTTCTGTGGCAGAGTGCAATGCGAAAGGGTTCGATGTTAAAGAGCACAGATTTCCGAATGGTTCAAAGTCATTCCACCTGAAAGTGCCTTTCTTTGAGGATGCAGTCCTTGTGCATGTATGGCCAAGTCATTTGAAGTTAATATAAAAGGTTGTCTTGTTTGCTCTTCTGAGTGGTCTTCCCAATATATGCAGAATCCTGAACCTTTGCTCACAACCTACATCCTGCCTATGACCTTTGGACTGCTCATCCTGCCTGAAGAAACTCCATTCTCCCATGTAGCAAAGGCAGAGGTCTCTTTGCAGGATGTTGGTGAGAAATTTACACCCCTTCAGCTTAAGTTGACAAGGCCAATGTGCTTCCTGCATTCATGTTTTTGTTCATTTGTGTCCTTCAGTTCCCCCTGTGATTACTGGTACATGTGACCCGGGGTACTTCTATGTCACTGTTGGGTATGGCAGCCAAGGCCACAACTTTAGAACCATAATTGGCGAGAGGGAGCTCACCAGTAAGCTGGGTGAGACGTATGGGCTGATGAGCAACAGCACTCACTTCAGTTTTGTGGTGCCGTACAGTAGTGCCGACTCCATATTTGAGGTACAGTGAACTGTCTGCCTTGATAGTAACGCATAATTCCTGCTAAATATTGCTATTACAACACATCTTGATTTTACAGATGGTTATGTCTACTGCAGTCAGAGCCAGAATTGATTTAGACCTGGTGGCCTCCAATAACTGGAAGCTTAATGACTTCTCGTTGTCCTGCAGCTTTCCCTTGACCACAACTGGTATGTTCCAAGTTAATCAAAACATGTTCCCCTTCAGTGATGGCTAGTTATTAACTCTTTGTTCTTTGTAGAGTGTTACTCTAATGGCACAATGACTGCCTTGGCAATGAAAGTGGAGTCTGTTCCCAATATGATCCTCAGTCATCTGACCCTGAGAGATGATTCCTGTAAACCGAACTATAGCAACAACCACTTTGCTTACTTTTCCTTCGGTGTGAACAGTTGTGGAACCACAAGAACGGTAAAATGGCCCAGGGGTTATTTATGATTGACTTGTTGACTGCTGGGAATAACCCTTTATTTTCAGATGCTTGGCAACATTATGGTGTATGAGAATGACATTTCTTTGGATCTCAAGAGATACACCAGCAAGTATCCTGATGTGGCATATTACAAGTAAGAATGCCTCTGATTTGTTTTGGGTGGGTGAGGTTCCTCTGGTACAGTAGTCACTGCTTTATAATTTTCTAGGCAAACTGTTTCCTGCTACTATCTGGTCAATGTCACTGAAACCATGGCGTTCCGTACCCGGCCGAGGGTAAAAGATCCATCTGCCGACATTGGAATGGGATATTTGATTGTCCAAATGAGATTGGCTCAGGGTAATGGAACAGAAGGGTTTTCTTTAGGGCTGCCTTCTGTAGACCCCTGTCTAATTACTTGTCTACTTTTCAGATGAGTCATATAAGCTGTTCTATCAAGTGGAGGACTACCCAGTGTCTAAGTATTTGAGACAGCCCCTGTACTTTGAGGTTGCATTAATGCAGTCCATGGATCTCAAAATGGAGCTTGTTTTGGAGAACTGCTGGGCAACTCAACACAAAGACAGGAGCTCTCTGCCTAGATGGAACCTCATTGTTGACAGGCAATTTCTAAAATTTAAATTACGAAAGGAGTCCTAATCATATCTTGGATTCTTTAGTGACTTTCTTTTCCTTTCAGCTGTGCGAACCTCGATGACCCCTACTCGACAATTTTCCATCCTGTGGAGTTTGACTCAAGGGTCAACATCCCTGCTCATGTGAAGCGCTTTTCTGTCAACATGTTCACCTTTGTTACAGATGAGGTGGTTCTGAAAGAAAACGTAAGAGGCCTTACTTGCAACTAGTTCTTGTTGTTATTATCAGTGACCTATGCACTTTGTGAAGCTCTCTCTTGGAAGTCGCTTTGGATAAAAGCGTCTGCTAAATGAATTAATGTAATGTAAATGCAACTAGATGTTTTGGTAATTTTGTTTTATCCCTGTAGATTTTTGTACATTGCAATGCTGTTCTTTGCGACTCCAACAATCCATCTTATGGAGTATGTCGTAGCCAATGCGTGAACCCCACAAAGACTGGTTTAAAAAAATCCCGGACAGCTGATCTTAAAGGTAGAGTTAAGTGGGATGGAGGGAAAGGGATGGATGACTGAGAACCACTGAAATATAAACCCCATGTTTCTTGTTCCAGGGTCCAGAAATATCAACTACCAGGTGCAAGGTGAACAACTTTCCTCAGGACCTATTCTACTCTCGGAAACTGAATAAAATTTAAGTCTTAATTTGTGGCTCAGAAGTATTTTCTGACTACCATTTCACTTCTGGACAGATGTACTGTTTAACCCGTTAAGGTGTAGCATCGCACATGTGTGATTGTTCGAAAGCGGACCCCGCTGGATTCCGAACATTCCAACTGACTATTTACCGATGGACAAAAACTATAACAAACTCTATCGTATGGCTTCAAAATGTACAATGAGGAAGCTAACAAGTAATCCTAGCAGGTAGTAGCATTGCTACGCGTATGCTAGGTTGCTATGTAACGGAAGCTAACTAAATCTGGCTAGCTTCCGTTTCTGAAAAATAACTGGGAGTGTTGGCAATATTTAGAACTCACACATGGAAGACTTGGGCTGCATCCCAATACCCATACTAACAGTATGTTCCTGTCCTGTAGTATGTGAGCTATGCTAGTCTGACCACAACCCATTGTACAGCCAAGGGGCATCAACCATTACATTTACATTTATGCATTTAGCAGATGCTTTTATCCAAAGCGACTGCCAAGAGTTTTACAAAAGAGCATAGGTCACTGATCATAACAACGAGGTAGTCCCAAACATTGCAAGCAGCCAAAACATGAAGCATACATTGTGAAAAAACGAAACAAGTGCCAAAGGGAAGACCCATAAGAGCGTGCAGTTTTACAAGTTACAAATTAAAAACATGAACCACAAAAAGTGCAGGACTGTACCGGTAGAAGAACAAT
Source organism: Hypomesus transpacificus (assembly GCF_021917145.1). Taxonomy (NCBI): domain Eukaryota; kingdom Metazoa; phylum Chordata; class Actinopteri; order Osmeriformes; family Osmeridae; genus Hypomesus; species Hypomesus transpacificus. The sequence continues at coordinate 3,794,945 of NC_061085.1, forward strand.
CAACAGTAAAATATTTCACAGCGAGTACAAGACTTAACTTCGTTATAACTAACCTACAAGAGCAAAAAGTCACTCAATAAGAATCATTGTGATCCTGGAGGAAACTATCAGGTCCAGCCAAGCATTCCTAAGTGCCGTTGTACTCCCGGAACAAGCCTTTTCTTGAAGGTGGGGAGACAGTCAGTGTCCCTTATGGAGGTGGGGAGCTGGTTCCACCATTGGGGGGCCAGGCAGGAGAAGAGCTTGTGTTGGGACTGGGCGGTCTTGAGCGGTGGGACCACCAGGCGGTTGTCCCTGGCCAAGCCAGGGACACAACCCTGTCTTTGGTGCAAGACAGTTGTGAATAGTATCTCTACTGAATGCACTGGGGCCAGTTGTTCAAAAAGCTTAATCTGGATCAGAATATCTGGATTTTGAAATCCCATGTTTTGCTATCCAGGATCAGGTAATCTATTTTACCGTCTTTTTCAACGCAACATTGGATTGGATCACCCTGATCCAGATAAACTTTTCAAGATTACCAAACTCGGATTCCTAGTGTTGTAAATTTGACTACGTATAACAATGTAGGCCGATGTAGTAGGCTAGCCAAGTCAAGAACAGGTTCAAAAGCCAGCATGGGGTCACATGTGTTTTGAATTAAACACAGGAAAAAGTCCAAATAAAACAATCCAAACATCAGAGCCAAACCCTTTGACTCACAAACATATACATTTTTCACAAATGCAATGTGAATATTTTTTGAACATCAAAATCAGAAAAGAGCTAAATGTCCAATAGTTAAGTACATTTAAAGAACTTTTAAAGTTGGTCTTCAGTTGTGGAGACCAGCTTTTTGGAACACTCCTTTTAGGAGGCGGATCTGATGTCTGGCTTCAGTTTGCTGAAGTTGGGAAAGAGTGATTTGTTCTTCTGCCAGACGAATCTGTACTTCTGCGCTTACATATAAATTACATGATACGAATAGTTTAATTTAACCAATTTCAAGTTTTATCACATTTTGTTCCTGAAATCCACCTTGAATCCACCCTTCTGCTGGGATCAGAATGATCTAGATTTTTTTAAATCAAAGGTATCCCAAGCCTAATAAAGTTTTGAACAACACATATTGAAGGTTTGATCCAGATCAAAACCAAGACTGGATTATATTATCTAATCCAATTTCAGAGTCCTTTTTTCAACAACCTATTTTCAAGATTTGATCCAATCCAAAATCCGATCAGATCACTTCTGGCCCCTGGTTCTGCAGCGGCTCATAAATTTCATCTTAAATTGTCTTATTTTTTACCTCACTAATGTATTAGTTGAAGAATGTACACATTAAGCGGTGGTTTTTTCTTCTTACTGTTGTAACACTAGGCCCCTTCTCACCTTAACAGTGGAGGACCTGGTCAATATAATTGCTGCTAACCCCCTCACCAAGAAGACCCCACCCCTTTCAACAGGAAGGTTGGTGGAAGTTTTAACTGCACTGTCATTTTGGTAAAACCAAATTTTACGATTGCTCTGAAGGTATGTTAGGCAATTTGTTTCATTATTATTTCATATTGATTATCTTACTATTTATATAGTAAACTATCATTGTGCATTTAAAATTGCTGGTTCTTTTATGTATCTCTCACTAAGGCGGTGAAAACCTTGAGCTAGTTGGGTTAATATGGATATTACTGTTTATACATACACTTTTAAATAATAATAAGACTTTATTTATATAGCACATTTCATACAAGAATTGCAGCTCAAGGTGCTTTACATGAAATCAATAAAAACAATAATACAATCAGAATCAGAATCAGAAAGGGATTTATTCGCCATGAAAGTTTGCACAGACAATTTACAGTATAAAATACAATATAAAATACAAATATTACACAAATTGTGAAGTAGTGCAATTGCAAATCCAATTGTTTTAAGACATTAAGTCATTAAAGTCAGTGTGAATTCTTGGCCTTGTTGAGGAGGCCAACAGCGGAAGGGAAGAAACTGTTTGTGTGGTGTAAGGTTTTGGTCCTGATGGACCGCAGCCTTCTGCCGGAGGGGAGTAACTGAAACAGGGAGTGTCCAGGGTGGGAGGAGTCGGCCACAATCTTCTTCGCTTGCCTCAGGGTCCTCGAGATGTGCAGGTCCTCGAGGGAAGGCAGATTGCAGCCAATCACCTTCTCCGCAGAGCGGATGATACGCTGCAGCCTGCTCTTGTCCTTGGCAGTGGCAGCAGCGTACCAGATGGTGATGGAGGAGGTGAGGATCGACTCAATGATGGCTGTGTAGAAGTGCACCATCATCGACTTTGGCAGGTTGAATTTCTTCAGCTGCCGCAGGAAGTACATCCTCTGTTGTGCTTTCTTGGTGAGGGAATTGATGTTCAGTTCCCACTTGAGGTCCTGGGAGAGGAAGCGGAAGGACTCCACAGTGTTGACTGGGGAGTCACACAGGGTGATGGGGGTGAGTGGGGCTGTGTTCTTCCTAAAGTCCACAACCATCTCCACTGTCTTTAGAGCATTGAGCTCTAAGTTCTTCTGGCTGCACCAGGTCACCGCTTCCCACCTATAAACTGTAATACAAGTAATAAAAGTAATAAAACCCTTCTGAACACAGGCCCCGCAGCCTTTGCGGTATCTCGAGCCACAGTCTTTGTGGTTTCCCAATATAAATAAAATGTAACTCAACAAAATAAATAAAATGCAACACAATCAATAAAAGCAGTCATACAAGTCAAAACACAAGCCGCAATCTTTGCAAGAATCCAAAAAATCAATGAAAACAATAATATAACTAATAAATGTAGTAAAACCCTTCTGAGATCAAATTAGTTAAATGCTTTGGTAAAAACATAAGTTTTAAGCTGTCTTTTGAAAAAGTCTAGCGTGTTTGCTTCCATAAATTTATGGGTAATGTGTTCCATAGTTTTGGGGTGTAATTGACTAAGGCCACATCACCAATCTTCTTATGACTGCTTCTGGTGACCTCTAATAGGCCTGCATTTGATGATCGCAGTGTTCTAGCTGGTGTGTAGTTAAAAGAGAGTTAGCAATGTAGCTATGTCCTTGTCCGTTTAGAGCTTTGTAGGTGAGGAACAGGACCCAGGGAGCAGTGGCGACTTCTTTAACACTGCAAGGGAAGCTCAGCTTTCCCTAACATTTCAAAATATGTTCATATCGAAGACGAGTTTGTTCAGAATCAGCTACATACATTAGCAGGTTTCCTGACTGATTTCCTTCTCTTACATTCCCGTAGCACCACAGTGCATTTCCCTGTTGAAGCTCAGCTTCCATTGAATTCAATGGGGCTGCTTTGAACAGTTTTTTTCAGTGCTTCGAAACTATACGTTCATTGGATAAATGCTGCGATTATGTCCCTCCCTGGACGCTCAGTGTCTCTGGGGGTGAATGGTTGAGTGGGCTGGCCTGGACGCTGGGCTTCCGCGTGATGATTGGATGGTCTGTCGAAAGACTGCATCTCCTTTTGATTGACAGTAATTTTGTACTATAAAAAGTAATCAAAGCTATTTCAAGCTCAGTCCCATGATGTTGCAACTGCAGTTGAAAGACAAACTGCTGCAACCTATTCTTGGTATTTGCTTGGCGAAATTGCTGACCAATTTTCATCATACATTTCATACAATTAAACACCACGTTCCTTGTTTCAGTTCAACAAAGAGGACGAGAGGGTTCCCAGGAAAATCAGATTTCCTTTGTGTATGTTACATTTAACATTTAGTCATTTAGCAGACGCTCTTATCCAGAGCGACTTATAGTAGGTACAGGGACATTCTCCCTGAGGCAAGGAGGGTGAAGTGCCTTGCCCAAGGACACAACGTCATTTGGCACGATAGGGAATCGAACTAGCAACTTTCTGATTAATAGCCCGACTCCCTAACCGCTCAGCCATCTGACTCCCCATTACACTTTGTGTTACACCTTTTATACCCAACAAATTACACCCCTGAACTTTTAAAACAGATCTATTGGCCTACTACAATTGTAAATATCCTCTGACCTGCTCCATTTGGGCCTTGATGCAATGCCATCTATTATTTTCTGCTGATTCAGCAAAATCAGGGGACTAACCAGGGACCAAACAAGTACCTTGTGCCCAGTTCCTTAATTCTGCCCTACTACATGTGTTTTCCAAACCCATTTACAGTCAGCCCTGGGTTATAGCCCTTCACCATTGCATGGTGCCATTCTTCACAGATCACACCCATCAAGTCAAAGCGAATAGTAACTGGTCCAACTCCATATCCAAGCCCATGGTATCTGTTGGAGATTACAGTCATCAGACTTGTCAAACCCTCCTCACACAAGTCCAATGACTTTAAAAACGTTTGTGTAGGCCCATACTATAGCAGTTTGCAGACATACAACACAGATGAGACTGAGGAGAGTGAATTAGAAATAATGGTAATGGGATAGTGTTGCGCTTCTCTTTTTCTCCACTCACTTTACCTTCTCACGCTTTCCAATTCTTTAAACACGTCTCTATACTCTATTCTCTCTGTATTCTGCACAAAAGATTACTGTGAACTGTATATCAAAACATTCCGGCATATATATCCACGTATCACCACACTCAGATCCTGTCACCATTCCCTAGCCCGCTGCTGTTTTCAACTAACCTATTTACTACAACAGCATAATACAATTCCTGAAATTCAGTTATGGCTTTTGATTTTGGAGTGCCACCCCAAGATTTCAGTGGCCACATCTGGCCACTCCTATAAAACATTTCTGGGGGTGCCACTTGCTTTTGCCTGTTAATGCCTGCACTTTTTTTATGGGGCCCAAAATTCCTGCCGGCGCCCCTGTCTGTAATGTTTCGTATGTAGGCTGTATTTGTATGTACAAAATACGATCCCACCCCCCTTCCGAATCAAGTAGAGAATCAGCAGATTTGGTCTCGAGTCAAGTACTCTTAAATATAATGTTTCACAAGTAGTGGTTGTCAACTTTCAAGCATGCTGTGTTCATTATAGTCCTACATCCACAGACTAAATATAATTATTAGGCTAATCTCGGGCATTGCATTGTGCACGGATTACTTTTTCTTTGTTTGACATGGTAAACCGGGGAGTCAGATGGCTGAGCGGTTAAGGAATCGGGCTATTAATCAGAAAGTTGCCGGCAACTAGGGATCTGAATTTGGTTCTTCAGCTATCGCTAGACTTTGTTGCCCCACTCAAACCTAGGAAAAGAAAGGATAAGACATTGGCTCCATGGTATTCAGAAGAAACCCGCACTCTCAAAAGTTCCACTAGAAAACTAGAACGTAAGTGGCGCACCACTAAATTCAGGACCGGATTTACAAATTCTGGGACCCTGGGCACAAAGGCATCATGGGCCCCTCCCACCCCCCCTCCTATCAACTCAACCACAGCTAGTTATATGTGTAAAACTATGTCGGTTACAAAATTCAATTGATTGCAGCCAATAAAAAATGAACAGTACACAATCCATAAATGTAATTGAATCATACATAGGCCTACCAGCAGCAAGCATAATAGCATGTAATAATAAATAAAGATGCCTCTTCAGGGCTCGACATTAACGGTGCGTGTCCACTACAGCGGAGCGGGCAGCACGGAGCATCGTCTTCCAATTCATTGTCAATTAAATCGGGCGTTGCCGCTTGACAACGCTCGCGTAGGGCATTGTGGGAAGACAAGCGGAGCGTTGCAAGTTGATTTTCTTAACTTTATTTAAATCAGCGTTAAATGCTGGCATTGGCCAATCGGATTGGTTTCTTATTTTTTGTAACGTAGCAACCGTTGATCATGGTAAACCTCATCAACATCCGGTGCGCCTAGAGATGCAGGGGCAGCATGCAGGGGCAGCATGCAGGGGCAGCATGCAGGGGCAGCATGCAGGGGCAGCATGCAGGGGCAGCATGCAGGGGCAGTGGAGACAGCTCTGTTGCTGAGGTGAGTGCTGAAAGGTGACAGGTAGTTGAAGATGTCCCATTGCTTATTGGGAAGTTTAGTTTTCAAAATATTTAAATGTCCAGCCAGTATATGTATAACAACTATGGTAATAATAGTTGTGGTAAATGCACCAAAATGCGGGAAATTGCATCTACATCTTGAAAAAAAATCTGTTGCCCGGGCAACCTTAGCCATAGCTTGTCCACGTCCCTGCCAACATGAAGAAAGTCCTGCCCAAGTACTATCAGCACATTTACCCCTTTTCCACCAACGCATTTTGGGTGCCGTTTCGGAGCCGGTGCCTAATCGCGAACCAGTTCTTCCTCTTTCGACAGACTGGGAACCGGAAAAGTGGTTTGTACGTGGTTCGTACGTGGTTCGCAACGAGCACCACTTCAGAGCTGGTCTAGTTTACGAACCAACAAAGAACCACTTGGGGCGGGGTTACCGTGACCAATAAAACGCTTTGGCCGCCATTGCTCTAAGTTTTTACAATTCATATTTCAGCTAAACGGTACTTGTAAATCAGAATCTGAATGAAAATGTTCAGCTAAACGGTACTTGTAAATCAGAATCTGAATGAAAATGTATCGAGAAGGGGGCAGTGTAGTTGCTGAAAATGTGCTTATTTTATTGATGAAACTGCTAATTTGTAAATTTGCTCCGACTTTTATTACTCTCGATTGTAATGTAAACATTCGGGATGCGCGCGCAATGTGGCTGCAGAAAACCGGGAAAGGATAGCATTTTTTATGGCAAAAGGACCACACGGATAATACAAATAGTTGGGAATTCTGCTTTTAGCCAGCTGGTCCGATTGTTTTTCTGATTTGTTCAAACTGGCCATCTGAGACTGCGTCCCCGTTACACTGTTTTGAAGTTAGCCTCAGTCAGACTCGCTCACTAGCAGTGTGCACAATGTTGTGATTCACTCAATTTTACACCAGAAACGTCAGGGACTGCCTAATGTAGATACAAGCCTGATGAAGATAGCCAGGCTATTTAAGGGTATCGGGGTCAAGTGAATTTTGTGCATAGACAAGTGAAACGTAAATGTATTTGTCCAAAGGCCAAGAGCCTTAAAAAGTTATTATCAAGCCCTGCAATCCAGTGGCCAGAGATATATGATGACCTGATCGACACTCCAAGTGTAATAGACCGGGTAGAAGTTCGTCTTTTACAACCGATATGCGCAGTTGACATTGCTTGACAGTTGTGTGACGTAGGGTGATAATTGGTCTATCTATACAAATGGCGAGTTGAACAAACACGTCGGATGCGCCGTGTTTGGATGCCGATGTAGCAACATGAGCAACATGAGCAACCATGAGCAACAACAGCAACGAAACGTCCGCCATTGTTGATGTTGTGTTTGGCGCTACCGCGCTAGCGTTGCTGGGAAATATGAGACGTATACAGTGACGTAATGACGTGGCTCTGTGGTGGCTCTCGCCCGTGGAAAAGCAAACCGGTTCTTAGTAAGCTCCGTTCTTGAACCAGCTCCGAACTGGCTCTAGCACCAGCTCCGAACTAGTTCCCGGTTCACTTTGGTGGAAAGGGGGTAAGAGACTTCTTCACACGTAGATACTTGACCATTGTTATACAGCATTCAAGGGCAGTTACAAACCCCTCCCCCGCCCTGCTTTTGGGAAGGCTGATAACACCTCCATTCTCCTCCTCCTTTCCAGGCATATGAACAAAAGCTAAAACAGGTCAGACCGGTTGAGAGGTCAGTTCACCTTTGGAGTGACGAATGTTTGGCGACCCTCCAGGACTGCTTTGACACCACTGACTGGCTGATGTTCAAGAAGGCAGCAGATGGGGACATTAACGAATACACGGACACTGTTTCCAGCTACATCCAACACTGCAATGATGATGTCATCCCCAAGAAGGTTGTCCGGTCTTTCCCAAATCAAAAGCCCTGGGTTGATGCCACGGTCCGGGCCAAGCTGAGAGCCCGCACTGTCGCCTTTAACTCTGGGGACCCTGATGAGTACAGAAAAGGCCAGATACGACCTTCTGAAGGCCATCAAAGCAGCAAAAAGGGCTTACAGGACCAAGGTGGAATCCAGCTACCAAGGCTCTGACCCCAGGCGCATGTGGAGTGGACTTAAAGCCATTACAGACTACAAAGGGAGAGGCTCCAGTGAGACCCAGTCCTCTGTCCTACTGCCAGACGAGCTGAATTCCTTCTACGCTCGCTTTGAGAGGGATAGTGACCCCCCTGCAGTGGAGCTACCTGAAGGCCTAGCCAGTGGTGTGCCTACACTAACCGTAGCCGAGGTGAGGCAGTGCTTCAAAAAAGATCAACCCTCGGAAGGCACCTGGCCCAGACGGCATATCAGGTAGGACCCTCAGGGGCTGCGCTGGCCAGCTAGCAGGGGTCTTCAGTGACATCTTCAACCTCTCCCTCAACCTGTCTGTACTCCCCACCTGCTTCAAGAGGACCACCCTGTGCCAAGATCACCAAGGTCACATGTTTGAACGACTATCACCCGATAGCACTGACCTCTGTCATCATGAAGTGCTTCGAGCGGCTAGTAAAATCATTCATCTGCTCCTCGCTGCCCCCCACCCTGGACCCTATGCAGTTTGCATACCGGTCCAACAGGTCTACAGACGATGCCATCACTCTGAGTATGTACACCGCTCTCTCCCACCTGGACAAAGGGAATACGTATGTGAGGATGCTGTTCATTGACTACAGCTCAGCATTCAACACCATCATCCCCTCCTGACTGGTCTCCAAGCTTGTGGACCTGGGACTAAGCACCTCCCTCTGCAAGTGGATCTTCCACTTCCTGACGGGGAGGCCAAAGGTGGTGAGAATCGGTTACCGCACCTCATCCGTACTGATCACCATCACAGGCACCCCCCAGGGCTGTTTGCTCAGCCCTCTCCTGTTCTCCTTGTTCACTCACAACTGTGTTGCAACGCACAGCTCCAACCTCCTTGTTAAGTTTGCTGACGACAAAACCATCGTGGGCCTCATCTCTGACAGTGACGAGTCAGCCTACAGAGAGGAGGTTGACACCCTGACATCATGGTGCCAGGACAATAACCTCTCCCTCATTATCAGCAAGACCAAGGTGATGATTGTGGACTATAGGAGGTGGCAGGAGGAGGAGCATGTACCCCTACTCATCAACGGATCTGAAGTGGAGAAGGTCAGCTGCTTCAAGTTCCTCGGGGTGAACGACCTCACCTGGTCTGTTTAAAAGGTCAAGGTGGTCACAGCAACCCATAAACGCCTCTTCTTCCTGAGGAGACTAAAGAAGTTTGGTATGCACTCAATCATCCTCACTAACTTTTACAGATGCACTATAGAGAGCATTCTGACTGGGTGCATTACAGTGTGGTATGGGAGCTGCACAGACAGGGACCGCAAGGCCCTACGAAGTGTGGTCCGTTCTGCTGAGTTCATCATCGGCAGGAAGCTCCCATCCCTACAGGACACCTACCAAACACGCTGCCTCAGGAAAGCTGGCAGGATTCTAAGAGACTGTTACCACCCTTCCTTCAGTCTCTTTACCCCGTTGCCTTCTGGCAGGCGTTATCGCAGCATCTGGTCGCGCACACGCAGACAGGACAACAGTTTCTACCCAAGGGGTAGACATTGATATGGACACTGATACACTTAACACTAGTCACTTTAAACACTGTCACTTTCAGCTACTGCTCGCACTATCAGTAACATTGCACTACTGTACCTCACTGTACTTCGCCATCAGGCTCCTGTATGGTCATTGACTTAGTCACTGATTGTCCTCTTAGTTACTTGCACACTGTCACTCTCAGCTGCTGGTTGCATCTGTATCTGTGCACCTGTAATTTTGCACTATTGTACTGTACTCCACCTAGGTTAGAATAGGTTATAGGTTGAATAGACTATGTGCATTTAGGGTTAGTATAGTGTATTATTTATTGTTATCTGTATATTTAGGAAATTTTAGTATTAGGGTTAGTATAGTGGATTATTTATTGCTATCTGTATATTTAGGAAGTTTCACTTATTTAAGCTCAGCATAGATGTTAATTATGTTCTGTGTACGTTATGTTATGCCAGGTGCTTGCGTTGTCTTGTCTTCAGAATTTCAGTGCCCAGTCTGACCTTGTATTGTTCTATGTACCTGAAAAATTAAAGACTTGAGACTTAAACATTTTCTAGGTTTAAAGATGGAGGAGAAACTTATCGTATATGTGTCTACACACCCTTGTCTTGTTTTATACTTCTCTGTACGATTAAAGAGACGTTAACAAAAAAAGATATACCTGGCGCAGGGTTGCCGAGGTTGTAGGTGTCCCTGGTGTGTTTTTTGTCATATAGGCATATATAGGCATATAGTACATATAAGCATATAGAACTTTAGTACTACTTAGAAGGGGAGTAGGATTTTGGCAACACTTTTTTTATAACTGCCGAAATCCTCCCCCCCCCCCCTCATATCTTGGGACTATAAGATCTGACACACCCCAACTATGCGGGGATGTGGACAATCTGGATGGTGACACTTTCACTACTAACACACATTTATAATGAAGCATTGGTATTTCTTTGTATAAGAGGTAATGTTATTATAGGTGACAGTGCTGGTTTTTGCCATTCCTAATGTTTGATCATTCCATTTGTCTTAATGTTTATCCAAAATCTCAGGTTGGCTGTGACAGCTGCCTCAGATGGTTCCATCAGTGTTGTGCTCAAATCCAACAGAGGACTATGTCTATGCTGCCTGCCGTAAACAGCCCTGACCTGTTTTCATGATGAAGCCTCAAACTTGTTAAAATTCTTAAATTATCACATTTCTTTTCTACCTTTTGTTAAATATATCAGTACAGTTTTTTGTTTAAAATAAATTTGATGGAACCAATCATAATGTCATCATTTATTAGATGTTTTTCACTAGCCAGTCACAAAGGGAAGGTCCAGGCTCAGCTTATCAGGTTCTAGAACCAAGCACTGTACATTGCAAGTGAGAAGATATTAACTAGGCTGTGGTAAGCAGGATTTATAAAATGGATATGATTGTAAACACAAAACAGTTGTGTGGCAAGTAGTTTACTGAGAGGGAAATAGATGTGGAATTCTGGTAGGAGGGACCTCTGGCTGCGGGGCCTTTTTATATACATTTGTAAAATAGTGTAGCTAAACTCCTTTACCAGACGATTCTATTACAATTGGCATATAGTGCATTTAGTAAGTAGCCTATAACAACAAGTACAACGTAATCAAGAATCAGAACTGAATAGTTCTACTAAAAGGGATTCGTAAAAATGAATACAAAGAAGGATGCCCGCTTTAACCAGACAACAGCCGCAACTACAACATAATTCACGTTACCCTCATTCCTATAATAGGACAGTGTAGCACATTAACATAATTTCTCAAGTGCATCTCAACATGACGTCTATTTTCGTGAGACAATCTTTCAGATTTTATATGTAGCACGACATACAAATTGTATAGGCCCTTAAGTGCAGCGCAACATAACTTATATTTTAATGAAACATGAATAAAATAGCCTACTGACAGTTTCCTCAAAGCCTAAGACGAGGGAACCTAGGCTTAACATTTTGCTTGTGAAAATCGCCTTGGTTCGCCAATCTACACATAGCAATAAGCTAGGAAGGCTGTGCGCGCGTTCACGCGAAGGGGGGGAGTAGAATCCTGGAGGGGAGTGAGATTCCGGCCCAACACCGGTTCTTAGACTGTCGAAAGAGAAAGAACTGGTTCGAGATTAAGCAAGTCAATACATCAAGTTCTCTTACACTGGGAGAACAAGCAAACATCAAAAGACAATTTGGAGCAATATCAGATTCAACTGACATGTTGATATATGGGTTCCATATTTGTTTCCCAAAACCAAATGCATGTGCATTCAATAAATGGCTCCTTATCCCATTTTAGAATTTTAGAGGAAATGCTCTACATTGATGCTGATGGTGTATTTTTAAAAAGTGGCTCGGTCTTGACTGACGCCATATTACACAGAGACACCATGTGAACAAGCAGTGTTGGGGCAGTTACTCAGAAAAAGTAACTAGTTACAAGTTACTAGTTACTTCTGAAAATTGTAACTAGATTACTTTACTAGTTACTGCATTTGAAACGTAACTTCACTACTAGTTACTTTACTTTCAAATTTTTAAGCAAATGTCCAAATTTACCGCAAAGATACATGGACAAACATCATGGCCCTTTCATCACTTTATTTTTCAATTTTCAATAAAGGGCCTTTCTTAGCCTTTCCACAGTGTATTGTAATTGTAAACATGTAAAACAAAATGGCATATAAAACTCAGCCATTCACTTGAACGAACATTAAAGGGGCGATTGATTGCAAAACTGATTTTACCTTGTCATAGTTGATTAACGACAGTTCGGTGGGTAAAATGGACATACAGTGCATATAAAAGTCCATTGACACCTCTTTCCTATGCAAATCTGAAAAAGAAAAAATGTGTCTGTAAAACGCTAGCTTTTCGACAAAGCCACCGGAGTGACGTAGGACGGGGGACCGCCCTTTTTGGCTCTGGTCTGTATCTTTTTCACGCCCAAAATGTTTTATCCAGACCAGCCCGAGGTATAGCGTCTATCTCCGATACTAGTTTAGCTGTGCGCTGCTCTGTGTAGGCTACTTATAAGGAATTACAAAAAAGAATGTTTTGAATTATAACAAGGATATTGAAAATGGACCATGGTCGTAAATGCTGTGTTCCAGGCTGTACAGGGAAGGCTAACACTAACAATCTTCCCAAGGAGCCAAACATTCGACAGGCATGGCTGCTGTTTGTCTATGAAAAGATCCCGGCGAAGTTCAACACTCAATCATTCACTTGCTCTGAACATTTCACCCAAGACAGTTTTGACAACCTTGGACAATTTCAAGCAGGATTTGCTAAGAAGCTGAACCTGGAAAGAGGTGCTGTTCCGACCGAATGCTCATTGCAACCGCATGCTGTAAGGACAGTAGGATTTAGTGCTAACAGTTATTAGCAATGCTAACGTGTCCTGTATATAGCATAGGTAGAATGCTAAATACGTTTCTAAACACATCAAATGACTCTAGCTAGACTAGCTGTAGTCTGCATTAGAAGGGAAGCTTCCGAAAAAATAGGCAGAAAACGAACAGCAGTCTGGCTTATTGGTAACGCCTGTCTAGATAATCTATCTGAAAGAACTGGAGAAAGGCAGGTGCTAGATACAGGATATGTTAGCACTGCTAGTAACTGTTACCGACAAAATCATACTACAGTTTGCGGTTGTGATGAACGTAAGGTCGGAACGCACCTCTTTTCAGCAACAGCTTCATAGCAAATCCTGCTTTACATTGTCCCAGGTTTTCAAAACCGTCCTTGGTGAAATGGTTCGCGCAAATGTGTCAAGGGTCAAACTGCACAGGGATCTTCTACGCTACGGTATAGACAAACATCAGCCATGCCCGTCTAGTCAATGTCAGCTAGACTATCATCTGATTTTATTAACGCTGATTTGCAAGGAATGCAAGAACAGCTAGGTAGCAAAAACACCTAGACTGTAGGCATGTAAACTAGTTTAGCTTGCTAACGCAAGAGCATAGGTAGAATATCTGATAATTTAGCCTAGTTTATTGGCAATGGGGCTAACGTTGTTTCATGTTCCTGACTTTCATTCAAATAAATAACCCATGTTCTGTAAATCTACAATTCACGATGCACGTTTGTCCAGATCTTTGTCAGGTTATTTTTCAGCAAGATATCTAGAGCTAGCTAACTGAAGCCGAGTTGAATCACGATATGGTTTGTTTGCTAAGCTGTGGCATAACGTTCTACCCACCTAAATCAATCCAGTTTGCTTCAACAACAGAAGTGGAAACAAGTAATGTTATCATTTCAAATGACATGTAGTCAATCTGTTGAAAACAGTGTTGTATAGACACAATAGATTTATTTGCGCGTTTTTATTTCAATTCTCCACCTTCGGTGTTTCGGTGAGTGCTGCTGTTGGCCGTGTTGCATTTTTGCTCCCCAGCTTCACTCGTTGAAAACCAACCAATCAGCGCGCAGCTTATCTAAATATTAGAGCTGTCAAACGATTAAAATATTTAATCGCGATTAATCGCATTAGTGTCATACTTAACTCGCGATTAATCGCAATTAATCGCACATTTTTATATATTCTAAATGTCCCTTGATTTCTTTTTCATCCATTATTTTTTCAAATTGTAATGCTCTTATCAACATGGAAAAGTGGTTCGGATTGCTTCTTGCAAATGTTTTTTTTAAATTGAAAACAACATTGCAATCGCCTGGCTTTGACGAGCGGGCGGAGCATTTGCATCAGCTGTGTGCTTGGCCATCAAAATTGTATTTTACACTCCACGACGTGCTGCGATGATAGCTCAGTTCACAACGACAGAACACACTGATCACTTTCGTATAGTAAATGGAACCATTTGACAACCTTTTAAAAGTAAACTTTCTATTCAGAATCTTATTGGCATCCATTTCGGCGTCTGGCGCTGGCAATCAATTCAAAACGTAACGTTAGCCTACTACCAGAGAATGTTTAATATCCGTAAACGGGCTTTGCTCTTTAGCCGGCTCGCAAGTCCAAACAAGTGTGTGGCGTGCCTGTTGTTTTGTTTCCGGTCTAGCTAGATCAGGTGCGGTATTGTAGTTTTTCTAACGTCCGTGGTTGTCGCAACAGAATGTGAAAAAAACTACAAAGTTTGCTAGGTCAAAAAGAGCGTTAATCGCGCAATAAAAAAATTGACGCCGTTATTTGGGTTTGCGTTAACGCCGTTAATAACGCGTTTAACTGACAGCACTACTAAATATTAATGAGAATACCATAAGGAGAAAAGCTAGTGTTTTTTCCCGGGAACATTTTAGAGGATCTATCAGGGGGCATAGAACAGCACCCGGGCCATTTTCAACCCAACCAATGTTACATACCCTCTTCGGAGACCTTAAAAAACAGTGTGAAATACCCCAAAAACCTGGTCAATCGCCCCTTTAATCCTGTCCTCACTGTCTGACCAAAGAAATATGCCTCACTTTAAAATGTCATTGAGTTGACAGCAGTTGAAAGACACCTCTCGCCTGGACATAGTGCATTTTACTGTAATATGTTTGTCCTTTTGAGCAACAAAGTTAAAATAAAGAGAATATCGCCACTGGCTGAACCCTCCTGTCGCCGTCTCATCAATTTTACTGCTTCCCTCCTTCTACGCCAAGCTAGTATTATGTGATACTGGGTTGTCAATGTCTACACACCAGCAGCTACGTCACCCAAATCACTCAAATCGGTGTCTGTGGAAATGGTGCCCAGACAAGCAAGCACACAGGCAAGCATGCAAGCGCCACTAAAAGAGAACTTTTCGGACTGGAAAAAAATGGCTTGGGTAACGCAGGAAAGCGCATTCCTGAGGTCTAGTAAAGTAGTGTAGTTACCAATATTTTGAGTGTAATGCATTTACTTCGTTACCTATAATAGTAATATCGTTACTGTAATCCATTACTTTGTAACTCGTTACCCCCAACACTGTGCACAAGACCTACTGATGCTGGCCGCACTCCGTTAACTTTGGGCAAGGAGACATGTCATGAAAACTTCATTTTATGAGGTTATTTAACATTAGTATGAGTTCCCCTAGCCTGCCTTTGGTCCCCCAATGGCTAGAAAATTCGATAAGTGTAAACCAAGCCCTGCGTGTTCTTCTCCGCCTTTGACAAAATGAAAGCTCAAACGCTCTGTTTGAAAACCTCCTCTAAGTGACGTAGATACGAGAAAGGTTACCTCCCCTCTGCTTTGCCCGCTCAGATCATCTGGCCCGCCCATGAGAAACTGAGCTGCCACCGTGCAAGGGCGAGTGCGATATCGGTTTTTCCTGGAGAGACATCATGGCGAGCAAACAAACGAAGCATAACAGTTGCTCATTGCTTGGATGTGCAAATCAAAACAAAAGTATTTTTTTAGTTCCTTCATCCAAGCTGCACAACCAGTATCTTAATTTGATTTTCGCTGGAATTGCGCCGACACAACTTCAAAGTTTTCTATGCCTGCGCCAAACATTTCAGCCTCTACTGTTTCCTCAACTTGGCCAATACAAAACTGGCCTTGCTGAAATAAAATTCTGGATCATTACTAACTCTCCTTGGTCAAGCTACAAACCTTGGACAAGTAAGCTAACTAACGCTATATCATTTTGTTGCTTTACTGTATATGGTTACCTAGCTTGCTACCCTTAGAATGTGGCTGTAACATTAGCTCTGCAGCTAACAGCTGAGTTACTGTTGCTTATGTAAAGATAGATGGCATCAAGTAGGCTATGTGTGTGAATACAAACGCTGTAACGCCAGTGTTGTGCACTTCTTTGTTATTTGGATAACCGTTCTGCTGTTATGGCGCGCGATATCCGCCTTTCTCTTCATTGAAATGACTATGAGTGTGCACCTCTGCAAACCAGGGTGATCAGATGAGAATGACTCAATTTGAGGCATCTTACGGTGCGTTCACACTGCAGACTTTTTTACCGCTCAGCACCGCCGGCCTTCCCACAGTGCACCACGCTCGGGGGCGTGTCAGACAGATTCATTCAGAGCTGTAGTTCTCTTAAATCACTGTTGTAGTTCGTATAATGTCATGGCAAATGTGCAGACAAAATACAACTTTTACACACATTAAGCAAAAATCCGATACACATTCTAGATCTGACATGATCTTATCTACAGCACACAATAGGTTATCTTTTTCCACACTTTTTGTAGGCCGAGTGAAAGATTAAATGCCACCCGCACTCCATGGAATGGGTCTTGTGCCGGCTGGAATACAGAGATCGTCCATGTTCTATTTGCGCTCATTTTTATTATTAATGTAGCCTATTGTAATAATTTCTACAAGCTAGCTAGCACGTTAGCAATTTTTCCAGTAACATTGAAAATAGTTGTATGCATAGGCTAGCTGGATTTATAACCACACCCTGTATTCAGAACCAACGAATTAAATTCCCTCCCGCTCTTTATATATTATTGGAGGGAATACATTGGTATAAATATAGATGCTCTCCATCAATATTGTATCAGTCATCATGAACAACCGTCAGAACATTGCTGTCATCGCCCTGCTCTACTGTCGGAGAAGACGCCGCCGATCCTTTTGGGTTCATCCCATTCGCCGTTTGCGGGTAGACAACGGAGCTCATCACCGGCTGGTTCAGGAGCTGCGACTGGATGACGGCTTGTTCCAGAGGTACTTCAGGCTGAACCGGGCCGAGTTCGATGACCTGCTGACCAGAGTGGGACCCCGGATTACGAGGCTAAACACCTCGTTCCGTGAGGCGATCAGCCCAGCTGAACGCCTCGCTATTTGTCTCCGGTAAGCTTTAATTATTATTAGTATTTCAGTATTAAAATATAGTGTAGTTATTTTCTATGCATTATTTTAAATGTATGGTATTTCTTTGTAGATACCTTGCCACGGGGGATTAGTTCATGACGATCAGCTTCAGCTATCGTGTGGGCTCAAGCACTGGCAGGTATTGTTGGGGCTGTGTCCCAGGCCATTTGGGACTGCCTGGTGGAGGAGTACATGCCTGTGCCAACCAAGCAGGACTGGAGGGACATTTCTGAAGGCTTTCTTCAGAGGTGGAACTTCCCTAACTGCTTGGGTTCCATCGATGGCACGTTGTCATCCAGGCCCCTCACAGCTCAGGGTCACTGTACCACAACTACAAGGGGACATTCTCCATCGTTCTTCTTGCGGTTGTGGACGCCGACTGCATGTTCCGGGTCATCGATGTGGGGGGTTACGGTGGCAACAGTGACGGTGGGACCCTGGGCAACTCTGCGTTTGGTTTGGCCCTGAAGAATGGAACCCTGGACCTCCCAGAGAACTCCATCATCCCTGGAGCAGAGCCATGTGGACCACTGCCACACGTCTTCGTAGGCGATGAGGCCTTTCCTCTGCGGAGCAACCTCCTGCGCCCCTTCCCTGGGACGAACCTCTCCAGGCAGAAGAGGCTCTTCAACTACCGCCTCAGCCGTGCCAGGTTGACAGTAGAGTGTGCCTTTGGCATACTCTCCAGCCAGTGGAGAATGTATCGGCGTGTCATTGGTGTCAACCCAGCAAAGGCGGAGGCGTAGGCCACCTGCATCCTCCACAACTACATCCGGAGGTCCAGGATAGGTGCCAGGGGATCTCCTGCAGCCAGTCTTGGTCAGGAGGGGTCTGCTGCTCTTCAGGAGGGTCCACGAGTGGGCAGCAACAATGCTGCGCGTGCAGCCATTCGTGTGAGAGATGCATTCACTGCATACTTCAATGCAGAGGGTGCAGTGCCCTGGCAGCAAAATGTCATATAGCCTGTGGCATTGAAAACTAAAGGTTCTTTTAAGAGCCACACATACTAATCACAAAAAAAGCAAACTGTTCCTAATGTTATTTTCATTAAATCAGTGTATGGTTGTGTAGTTTCTTATTATCTAATTTGCACTTATAAAGACAGTTACAAAAGCAGTAGCGAACATGTGCTCCTAAATAGTTAAATACTGAACAACAATACTAAACACCCTTCAGTCCAATCATTACAGATTCTTTGTGTATGTTTAAACAAAAATTATACCAACCATTCATATACCAATTACATAAAATGGACACAAGGTCTGTAGTGACATTTTTATTTTATATAGGTCTGTCACTCTGTGGCCCTCAGCTCAGCCTCAATAAACAAACGGTTGATGTTAAATTTCAGCTCAGAACGCTTGGCTGGTGGCATTCTCTTTAATGAAGGGAGGAGGCTTTTAAAAAAAATAAGATCATCCTCGTCTTCCTGTGGCAGTGGTGGTGGTTGAGGTGCAGGTGCTTGAATAGCCTCAAGCATCCTCTCCTCAAAATGTGTGAGCCTCTCCTTCCGCACCCTCTTCCTAGCCTGACTGAGAGGATGCTGGAGGCTGGCCCCTAATTACAAGGGAAACTCCAGCCTCACTGGCAGGCTCATCACTGGCCTGGCTGGCTGGGGGCTCTGGCTGGCTGGCTGGGGGCTCTGGCTGGCTGGCTGGCTGGGGGCTCTGGCTGGCTGGCTGGCTGGGGGCTCTGGCTGGCTGGCTGGCTGGCTGGCTGGGGGCTCTGGCTCGCTGGGGAAGTTGCCACTTGTCTCCCTAAACTCAATATATGGAGCTAGGAAGCTCATGGCCGCAGCGTACTTCCATGGTCTACCACTCCCTGCACCTGCTCCACTCCTGCACCGATCTTTCTCCTTATTTTTTTCTTTTTTGTATCCGGTCCTCAACGTCTTCCATTTCTTTTTGCGTACATCGACTAGAAAAAGAGCCATCAGACATAAACGTTGACATGTGTAACCTTTTATTATATTACTCGAAATATCCGCAAATCAATCGCTAGATTTGATCGCTAGACTTGCCACTACACATTCACTGTATGGATAGCGAGTGGCTGCCAGCCAGCATTTCATCATTGAATGTCAATCGTGTGAGCTAGCTAGACTATGCAGCTAGCACAGAAGAAATTTACGTCATGTGAAGAAACTGAATTGAAGTACAAAATACACACCAGGGACGCCGACAACCTCAGCAACCCTGCGCCAGGCATCATTTTTTTTGTTTACATCTCTGTAATCGAACAAAGACGTATTGTACAGTACTGGGTATGAGGACACACATAGGATGAGTAGCTCTTCCATCTTGAAATTGTCAAACCTAGAAATGTTTACCATGAGCAACAGTTGCTACGTGACAAGAAACCAACCCGATTGGCCATCGCTGGCGGTTTCACGCTCGTCATTTACATAAAGTTCAGAAAATCCAACTTTCGCCGCCCCGCTCGCCTTCCCACAATACCCTACGCGAGCGTCGACGCCCCGCTCGCCTTCCCACAATGCCCTACGCGGGCGTCAACGCCTGGTTACATTGAAAATGAATTGGAAGCCGACGCCCCGCTCTGCCTGCCCCGCTGCAGTGTGAATGCACCGTTACAGCAACGGGGGCTACGAGCCATTGCGATACATCCGTTGTTAACATTAGCGCATGTTGCCGCCCCTCTCCTCCTCATTAGCATTTAAAGCTACAGACACCAAAACAGCGCGTTCTGAGGAAAGCTCATTGTGGGACTACTCGTAGTGGCTATAATTCTGCACCATGGCTGAATTTCGGGAAAGAGACTTCAGATACAGTATTAGGGGACCACTAAGGCCTATATAAAAGCATCCAAAAACAGCATTACATGTCTCCTTTAAGGTATGATTCGTTAGGCATGGTACAAACTGAGGAAACTGTAAAATTGTGTACAAATGTATTTATTTTTGGCTAAAACATTGAATGCCAAGCATTGGTTAGGGTCACAACCAAAAGCCCAATTGTGTAACAAAACTTGAGAATGCCTTTGCATAGACCTAACCATAAAAACGTCCATCTCTGCAGCAATCCATCAATCAGGTGTTTATGGTAGAGGGGATTAGAAGTTATTCCTTACAAATACATAACAGCCTGCCAGAAATCCTGCACTTAATCTAATCTGGTCTAACTGACATGAATGCAGAAAAAAAAATATAAAAAATCCAATTTGACAGTGAGTCTACCTAAAGGATGTCCGGGGGTCTGAAAAGAAAGTAGAGGCATACCAAAATAGACCCAGTTGTAGACAACGTTTACAAAAGTACTAAAGGGTCTGAATACTTTATATATTGCATTGTGTAGGTTAACAGCTGAATAACAGGGGTAGGGTCAGAATACCGCCATAGCGTTTCCAGTTGTTCTTCATTTAGAAACACCAAGGGGCCCATTGTCAGTTCTTCCTGCTAATCAATGCCTTGAAATGGCAATTCATAAATTCCAGGACCGCTTACCTCAAAACAAATAGCGATAGTATAGCAAAAACAATTATTCACTCCACTGAATAGATAGTGTAATAGTCTATAAAAACTTTATTTGAACATCAGAATGGGTCCTGATGTGACATGTTCTGAACTGTCCCCTTCTGAAAATGCATGTCTTTGACCTGCCAAGGTGGATACATACTTTTGTTTTAAGTTGTTTATTTAACAATTCTTTTTGTGTTCTCAAAATATTTTTAAAGCATACCTTTTGTGTTCTTGTTTGCACACTGCTCACTACAGAGTCCATCACTGGGAAACGTGGCATCACAGATGACCACGTCACAATGGACATATACCTAGAATTGGTGAAGACATGAGTCCATAGAAATTATCTCAATTACTTCACTCATCACCATGTTCTTGTATTGGTCCATTATTAAAAGGGCAGCTCACATCAAGCAATCTGTACACAATGTAGAAACTGTTCAAAATGGTCTGTCCTGGCTGCTAACATGGTGCAAGGCAGTTGCTATGCAATGTACATACTAGCAGCCAGCATTTTCTCATCACAGGCTAACATTGTATTGATTTCATTACATGGGAATTTGGTTAGCTAGCTACCTTTGTTTGATAGCGAGCTAACCATCACAGTTTGCCTTATTTTCCTCA
Organism: Hypomesus transpacificus; assembly: GCF_021917145.1. Lineage (NCBI taxonomy): Eukaryota > Metazoa > Chordata > Actinopteri > Osmeriformes > Osmeridae > Hypomesus > Hypomesus transpacificus. The sequence continues at coordinate 3,816,341 of NC_061085.1, forward strand.
GACGCAGAGTGATACTGAAACTGGTTGGGAAATCAGTGCTTGATTTGAGATACCCGTTCATATACACACACACACACGTGTGTACATAGCATAACATCTGCCTTGCACCATATTCAGGCAAGCCAGGGGGGCTTATTTAGATTTTTTTAATGACTACCATTTAAAATGGGAGTCTTTTTACTTTCATATTGCCAGACTGACCATTTTATCAAAGCTTCAGTCTGTGATATACATTACCAGTCAAGTTTGAGAAGTTGTCCCATTCAATTGAATGGGAAATGTGTCCAAACATTTGACTGGTACTGTATGGTTGTTAAATATTACAGATAATGGGTTGGCATGGGCTGAATAATGCCCCTTGGCTGTGATATAACCATATACCATGGCCTGTCGCGAACTACAAATATGCCATTGTAAGACCAAATCAAATTCTGTAAATTACTGACCAGGTAACTTGGGTTGTCCTCATCCATGAAGGAGAACATCTGGACTTCAAATCGCTTGAAATGAGAGGGGTACTGGACTCGAGCATCAGCTGACACAGGGTGGAATACAACCTGGAATGGGTCTTCCGTGTTCTCACAGCTGGCAGGGAAAGGAGAGTGGGGAGAGGTGGAGGTCAGAGTTTTGACAACAAAAACATTGGGAAAACCTTTAATATTATTTTTAATAATTTGGCTGGAAAATATATGGAAAATAACCCATTAATGATGAGGTTCCATCTGGGCTGGGATTTCCTGTCCTCTTTGAGGGTAGCCCAGCAATACTCCAACTTCAGCACCACCCTAGGATCAGAGTTCATGGGCACCTCCACCTCTACCTCAAAATACAGCGGCTCCCTCAGATTCATCACAAGTGGGAATTCCTCCATCTCTTGGAACAAGTTGTAAGAGATGTCTGAAGAAGGAAAGGTGCCCACTGAGTCAATTTAGACTTGCAGTAGGTTTTTCTAGACAAGTTTGTCTGAACTAAAGAATAATTCAGTAAACTTGTACCTTCAGCAAGTCTCATTATGACCCGCAGTTGGCTTCTGGTGGTAAGAACATGGGGGTCATTGTTGCGTGGGTTGGTGAGGAAAGCTGCACTGCGTGTTGCATTTACCATGTAGTAGCAGAAAACTTTCAACCTACAAACAGGACAGGAGTTACATGTGTCACAATCCAAACCAATCAACATGATCTACATTGTGTCAAGCACTCACATATATTGTGGCTCTTCCATCTGGAATCCATTTCCTGCAACCGGTTTAGAAGGTAACGAGATTTCATTCTCATACAGCATGACACTGGATATAAACTGCAAAAGGAGGGCAAGTTAATGAAAATTACACAAACAAATCTGCTCATTGCCAAAGACTCCAAGGTCCTACTTTTCTAGTAGTGCCACAGGAGCGTCCAGTGAAAAGAAAACGAGCAATGCGGTCATCGCTGTAGGCTGGTCCACAGGCAGGGTCTTTTAGGGTCAGTTGACTGGGAATCATACTTGGAACAGATTCAATCTTTGCAGCCACTGCAGCAATCGTCCCATTGGCAAAACATTCTATACAAACAAAGGCCAAGTTGAAAAATAATTCACAAGTATAAAAAGCAGCTGTGTTATATTGAAGGTATACCAGTCAGTCCAGAGAGGAAGCTGCAAGACAAGGAGAAGTGTTGGATGTTCATAGTGACTGGATCTCTCAGAGACATATGTAGCTTGCTTCGGATGGACGATGACTCAATCACCTGACCAGACAAGAGTTACTCCAGACAGCAAAAAATGTATTGTGCAGAACCTCACCATACCAGTTGCAGAATTCCTATGAAACAGTCAACCTGCTCAAGTGCACCATACCTCAAATACAGTATCAGGGGCATAGAACGGCACTGTGATAAAGATGTGTGCACCCTCTGTAACAATGCGATACTGCTCAGCAATCTCAGGTGTCAGCAGACGCTGCCCGACTACAATTTTTAAGTTCTGGACTTGATTCCCAGACTTGACAGTGACATGAAAGTTCTCATGATCACAGGTTCCAGTGATATAAGCTGGAACTACAGAAAGAAAGCAATTTAAGGACAAGTCTGCATGATCTACAAATAAAAATTATATGAATATTGGAAGACATTTACCAATTCCCTTCACTGACACTTCTGTAACTGCAGTGTAAGTAAATGAAGAATACTCAGGCAACACCGCCAAGCCAAAGACCATGTGAAGAGTGTAGATGACATTCCGAGCATCCATCTATTTAAAATATAGAAACAATTGTAACGGCATAATTTCACAAATCACCACATCAATCATCATTAAGTAGGCTACATGTGTTCCTTTGCAGTATAGAGAGAAACATACCTTATTTAAGACAGCACGGTCAGTGAAGGGCACGGTAAGTGCAATGGACTTTGACCCATTGGGGAAACGGAGTTCTTCAATGTTAAAACCTCGATCATTACACTCAGCTACAGAAAGGACCCCATCAAGAAATGTGATGTTCATCAGCTCCACATCTTGGAGGAAAGTCCCCAATTCCACCTTGAATACCCCCTCTTCAGGAACAATACCTGAGCAACACAAGAAGCAATATTGTGCGAGATCCTAGCATCAGTCCTGGCTCACCATATGGCAAAATGCAAAACATAAAGACAAAGACTCACGGTCAACCAGTTGTAGAGGACTGATTATAGGGGGAGTGGTGATTGGGAAGAGGACTTTGTATTTAGTGTCTTTAGGAGGATCATCCTCAGTCCACAGAATCTCAAGCATGGGCTCAATAGAGTATGTGGTGAGGTACTGACCATTTTTGACATTGCTCTGCAATGAACACAGGTTATTTATAGTACAAGTAAGCCAGATGCAGGAATTACATCAAAACAATATATCCCTAAACAAATAACCCATCATCCACTGACCTTAAAGTAACCTCCAACAGCACCAACTGGAATCTGAAGGATAATATGCATCTTGTTCAGCGACAAGGAGTATCCTCTGGCCATAACTTCACCAGGGCTCAGCCTCATGCCTTCCACCCCTAAGAACACTTCCTTGAGCTGGAAGTTGCAGGAAGATACCAGAGGGTCGATGCGCCGGGGCACAGACCAGGTGATCATATTTGGCGTAAAGGAGACACTTCCTAAAATCAAACACCAAATCACAAACAATTTAATTTAACAAAGAGCTCAAGTTCTTTTTTTTAACCGAACAGGATAGGGAAGGGACACTATGAATTATACCTGGTGTTGGGCAAGCAACAGAAGAATCTATTTGAGTAGACAACAATGTATTCTCCAAGATGGTGGAGGTTTTGAGCACAGCCATTGGTACCCCTGCTACCTGTAAAGACATCAAGAAAACTAGACATGGGACCATCAACAAACTTGGGAAGTTTTGTGCATACTAAAGGGCTTACATTCTGGAAGAACGTTTCAGGTGCGTTAAGTGGGCTTCGCAGAACAAGTCGTGTGGGAGAGTTGGTTATACCATAACCAGTTCTTTGGACTTGGTCAATCTTCACGACCCTTTGTTCCGGAATCGTGAAGACCACTGTAGTGACACTATAACCTGAAGCAGTAGCAGTCTGTTGCAAGAAAAACATTAACCATCTGTCATGTCATGATTGCCTGTGGTTGGAGTAGTGTGAAACAGCTCATTAGTAACCCTGCCCAGGACATCGAAAGACTAAATATTCCCTTTAATCTGTATTTTGTGGCCTAGTCATTTAAGTGAAACAATACATTTCCCATATGTCATGCCCCAACATTTAAGAGTGCTACTCATGCACAGAGTCTGTCCCAGGCAATCTTAAATATTCCCCACTTGTGACACGTTACCAACATATCTGACAGTAGCAAGCATTGCCTTTGGATTGGCTGCTCTTCGGAAGCGTCCTAGGTTTGTGTAGCTCTTAGCGTTGGACTGTTCTGGCGGGGGATTGTCGAGGACAGTTCTTCTGACAGAGACCTAGGGATGATTTCACCATGTCCAATTAGTTGCAACCCATTTCAACCCTTAAATTCAAAAGCATGAGCCCGGAGGCTACAGAACCCACATTACCTACTTAAAACAGAGAGTTAGTAACCATTTATAGTTTTTTCCTGAATTCACTTACTTCCATGTAGTTGCGATCGCAGAGAATCTCTCGGAATGCCCAAGGAGTGTATGTACAGGTCTTTTCTACTGCGTATGTTTCATCATTGGTAATGTTGTTCCCTTTTAGTCTGAGGTATGTGACTGTGGTGAATGTTTCATCATCCTAAACGGATGACAATAACATAATTCATGTCTACAAAAGATTAGCATCATTTTCAGCACAAGGCAGCCACAGCAGCACACCCAACTTTACTTTCCTAAATGCAATTGACTGTTTTATTTTATTTTTATCTGAGTTTGTATACCGAGTTTTGGACAAAACAATTTTGAAGGGAGGCAAAGATCATGGCATTTCCCATTGAATCCATTTTTACACTGAATCCACACTGAGAGGCCAGGTTTTGTGTCAAGGCCAGGATGTGAGAGGCATCTGAAAGTGAGTCAAGATGACACTGTAGTAGTAATAACATACATTAAAACAATGACTGGTTTGTATCCAACTAAAACCACCATGACAAAATGACATGTAAATGTTAACTTACTCTTTGCATTAACTTCCAGAGCTTTCCCCTTGAGAGGTCCGATACTCAAGCGAAGCATATTGCCAAGGCATACGGAGTCAATATCTGAAACAGGGAATGCTTCAGATATTTTGTTTTTTACCGTAAACTATGCAAGCCTTGATCAGTCAACACGACTGCCTTACTTGGAGAGCGCTTGCTTTGCGCTTGTATGCTCACGACTGTAATCATGAGGAGTAACCTGAAAACATTTGTAATTGTCAACATTGTATGCAAAACCTAAGGTTGAAAAACTAGTCTGTCATTATACAACACCAAGCAACAAACAAACCCTATTCCGAGATAACGGGCCATAGCAGTTGAGCTGAACTTCTTGCCGCGTTTGTGTATTATCAGAAAATATTGAATAAACTCTGGTTGTTTGCAAAGAAATAATCTAGAGAAACCCTTTTTTTATCCAGACGTTCTTTTTTATTTAGACACAAGCGAACAGGTGAACTCCATTACCGTTTAATTAGCTGGCTGATCGGGTCCTGCTGGTAGGTTGTCCTTAACGTAATAGGCCCACATTCTGATGAATTTCTATCCATGAAAAGAGCTGTCAAGATAGTCGGTCTGTTCATAGAGATTCGATTATTTTAGCATAGCTTCTGTCCCAAACTGAATTCAAAACACAGGATGACAATAACCACTGTCTAACTGTATACGCCCCAATCTCATGCCCCTCCCTAAGCAATTCACTAGAATGCCTGGAGCGTTGACTGTGGGACAGTAACATTGCGGTTGGAATTGTGTGGCGCGTGCCTTGGTGTCGCGCGCTGTGTCCAACAGTTCGAGTCTATCGCGCGGTGCACAGTGTACTTCAAGCTCATTCAACACCAGAGAGTAGGAGACCTCGAGCGCTGCGAAAAGGACTCCAATGTACTTGGATTTCAAAATGATATGAAACATACTTGGTGAGATTCTTAAAGGAATACTGTAGGATCAGGTAGGTGCTCTAAAATTATTTGCTAAGTTGCCGTTCTTTACTTTGCAGCGTTAATTGGTTCTTTAATGTGTTTGCCCCAAGAACATTCCTGCACTGGTAACAATGGAAATACAGTATAACATTTGTGTGGAACAGTCTGCTTGGTATTTTGAACCATATTAGATACATAATGTGCAGGGACGGACTGGGAGTAAAAATAGGCCCTGGACTTTGATCCAGACCGGCCCACCAGAACCAGTCCCGTATATGCCACCACAGCGAGCGCCCTGCTAATGCATGCAAATTCTGTGCCTTATGTGATGCTAGTTAGGGACTTCCAATCTTAATGCAAGCGCGCCTAGCGCAATTTGGCTGATTTGAGCGAAAAATAGTTTTGGGAGTTTATGTAAAACAAACGAACATAACCGTTTTTTCAATTGATAAACATTGTCTAGTGAAGGTAATTACGTTTACGTTTCTTAGCCTGGGTTTCCATCTTTATATTGTCTCTACTTGCTAGCTTTCGATCTGTCAGTGTCACTGTTGCGTATAAGCGACACTAAGGGCTGCATAGACGTTCATTTGGAATATACCAACCTGGGGGAAAGGGGGGCCGGCCAACCGTGTTGCTGGCCAACCGTGTCTCTCAATCTTCTGCCGAAATTTTTGTTTGTAGTAAAACAAATTATAAGGCAAGCGGCCCTCCGGTCCAGAAGTGCTTTGGGCCATTGGGAATGCTCCCGATGGCCAGTCTACGGTAGCCCTGAAGTGCAAATGACACCCCCTAATATGAGTACATCCCCCAAATGAAAATACTCCCCCCCAATACGAGTCAACTCCCCCCAAATCGGATGACTTGTTCACCTCCCCCCAAAAATGAAAATACTCCCCCCCCATACGAGTCAACTCCCCCCAAATCGGATGACTTGTTCACCTCCCCCCAATACAAAAACGCGCTCCCCCCCAATACGAGTCAACTCCCGCCAAATCGGATGACTTGTTCACCTTCCCCCAATACAAAAAGGCGCTCCCCCAAATGGAAACGACATTACATTAACTCAAAAACACATTACATTTACTCTGAACGGAAAGGGTAGGTACTACACTTTAGCGCTGATTGGATGCTGTAGGCTAACTAACAAGAAATATGAAATTGATCGACAGAAGTACAAAATGCAATAGCCTGGCAGAGTTACGTGCACCAGAACATTTGTTTGGCTATCGAAGAATGTAGCAAATAGTAGGCTTCTTAGGCAAAAGTATTTCGAGTTAAATGTAAAAATCAGGGGAGTCAGGTGGCTGAGCGGTGAGGGAGTCGGGCTAGTAATCTAAAAGTCGCCAGTTCGATTCCCGGCCACACCAAATGACTTTGTGTCCTTGGGCAAGGCACTTCACCCTACTTGCCTCGGGGGGAATGTCCCTGTACTTACTGTAAGTCGCTCTGGAAAAGAGCGTCTGCTAAATGACTAAATGTAATGTAATGAAATGTAAAAATCGATAGCCAAACAACTATCCTGGTCCACGTTACTCTGTCATTGTGGCATTTCATTCTTCTGTAGTGGACTATTAGTTTTTTCTTCTGAAAAGTCGTGATTCCTTCAACTGCGTTTTTAGCGTGCGCATAGGCTACTTATATTGTGAAACGTTAACAGCAGATCTAAGATTATTTCATAGGAATGACCCTGATTAAAATAAAGAGTAGTGTAATGACTCTGAATTGTAAACATTCATGTTTCCTCTTTCCTTCAAATCAAAACGAATAATTTCATGATAATGACAGAGTTACGTGGACTAGTTGTTTGGCTATCGATGTTTACGTTTAACACTGCAATTTATGCTTTTGCATACATAGCCTATGCTACATGCTTCGATACCCAAATAAATGTCCTGGTGCACGTAACTCTGTCAGGCTATTGCATTTTGTACTTCTGTCAATCAATTTCTTATTTCTTGTCAGTTAGCCTACTGCATCAAATCAGCGCTAAAGTGTAGTACCTACCCTTTCCGTTCAGAGTAAATGTAATGTGTTTTTGAGTTAATGTAATGTCGTTTTCCATTTGGGGGAGCGCGTTTTTGTATTGGGGGGAGGTGAACAAGTCATCCGATTTGGGGGGAGTTGACTCGTATTGGGGGGGGAGCGCGTTTTTGTATTGGGGGGAGGTGAACAAGTCATCCGATTTGGGGGGAGTTGACTCGTATTTGGGGGGAGTATTTTCATTTGGGGGGATGTACTCATATTAGGGGGTGTCATTTGCACTTCAGGGCCACCGTACCAGTCCGCTACTGGTAATGTGCGAGACCAGTAGTTTCAATCTACTGTCAATGTTTTATTTATTCTGCATAGTCCCGGCCCATACTTCGATTATTGTATGAACAGTCCTATACTTTAGCTAAGTGAGATCGCAGAAAGCTCTTTATAAAAAAAAAAATCAGACAAAGGCCAATTTTTCGTTGAAATGCTCATTTAAATGTCTACAACTGAAGACGAATATATTTATTGTAAATTCAAAATCAGTTGCATATTTGTAAATGTTATCCAGGAGTACAAATACCAAACGTTAAAAGAAATTTGCTTAAGCCTGTGTCCTTTTTCTCCTCAATAGAACCTTGGTGTCAAGACTAATTCCCTCAAGCTGCTGCACACTCATATTCCCACGACTGTTTTCGTATCCATTCAACCTATGGATTTTCAGCAACATGGGGTATGGACAAATCCTCCATCGTTGTGGGAATGAGGAGAACCAGGTCTACCTCAATGTGGGAGGCATCAGATATGAAGTCAACCAAGAGACTGTACTCCGCTTTCCTCACACACGCCTGGGCCATCTGCTGCGCTGCCAAAATGAAGAAGCCATCCTGGAACTCTGTGATGACTATAGCCCCATGGACAAGGAGTATTACTTTGACAGAAATCCTAGAGTCTTCCTATGTGTTCTCAACTTCTACCACACAGGACATATCCATATGATGGAGGAGTTGTGTGTCTTCTCATTCACTCAAGAGATTGAGTACTGGGGCATTCAGGAGCTTCACTTGAGTTCTTGCTGTAGCAATTGGTACCAAGAAAGGAAGGGGTACATTGAGGACAGGGACTGGGACATCAGAAGTGATGAGCAACAGGTGCCAAGCTTCGACTCGTCTTTTGAGGAGCTCTCGGCCTTGGATAAGGACATGGCCAAGTTCAAGGACGCCTGGTGTGCAGAGATCAGAAGTTACATGTGGCTGAGGCTAGAGGACCCAGGTTATTCATGCGCTTCAAAGGTCATTGCTGTGGCGTCTCTCAGTGTGGTGCTGACTTCCATTGTAGCCATGTGCGTCCATAGTATGCCTGAGTTCCAGCTGGTGGATGAGAATGACAGACCTGTAGAAGACCCTGTTCTGGCGATCCTCGAGGTTGTTTGCATAGTCTTCTTCTCACTCGAGTTTATCATCAGGCTCATCGTAGCCCCTTCTGCCAAAAAGTTTCTAGGGAGTCCTTTAAACATCATCGACGTTGCCTCCATTCTACCGTTCTACGCCACATTAGCATTGGAGACTGTGGACGAGGAAAACGCAGAGGAGAATGAGGACCTGGAGAACATGGGTAAGGTGGTCCAGGTTCTACGACTGATGAGGGTCTTCAGGATCTTGAAGCTGGCCAGACACTCTGTTGGTCTGCGGGCACTGGGTGCCACAGTCCGCCACAGCTACAATGAGGTGGGACTGCTTCTGCTCTTCCTCTCAGTGGGTATCTCCATCTTCTCTGTGCTTATCTATTCCGCTGAGAAGGAAGAGGAGGGCACCGAACTAGGCACCATCCCCGTTGGCTGGTGGTGGGCCACCATTACCATGACCACTGTGGGCTATGGTGACACCTGCCCTGTAACGTTGCTGGGGAAGCTGGTAGCCACTCTTTGTATCATCTGTGGTCTTTTGGTTGTCGCCCTGCCCATCAGCATCATCTTTAACAAGTTCTCCAAATACTACCAGAGGAACAAAGCCATAGATGAGGGCCAATGCCTGAGTAAGCCTGAGAGACAGGACCCAGACCTCCCATATTACAACATAAGAGACCTGTATGCCAACAGCTTCTACCCTTTTATGGGAGGCATCTCCTTTGGGAGCAGTAAGAGCAGTGCTGGGGATGAAACGAATGCCTTTAGTCTTCAAGACATAGAGGAGGTGTGTGGCACTGACACTTGTAAAAATGGGCCAGCAAAATGAGTCTTGTGACTGTTTACATCATCTGTCTTTACTCGTTTAGAAGGTCACCACACTGGGAAGTACAGTGCAGTTCTCTTCCATCATTACCTCTCTGTCTGTCTTCCTTTCAAAACCTGTTGAAGATGTGTGCCTGTGGAATTTAGGGCTCACCAAAAGACATAGAAAGTGAGGGAAATTCTCACATTTTTGCTAAGAGGTTTCTGCTCATGCTAATGTATCTGGTGCATGTATGGTTTTGAAGTATTTAAGGGTTCTGAGTTAAGGGTGAGATATACAACGTCGAAAAACAGAAAATATATATTATTGTACATAAGGGATGTAATGTATTATGTAGAACGGTTCATTACTTTGGGACTGCAGCTAGATGAACAAGCAGCAAACTGTTCCTTAGCTCTGAAATGCAGGCTATAATGATTAGAGACATTGTCTTATACATTCATGTTGGCATGCTAGCTCCCATGGTTATGCTGTGTGGACATACTAATCAAATAAACCCTGTTCGATAAGCCAGATGATTTATGTATTGGTTGTGACATCTGAGCCCTTAGTTTCAATAGTTTATTTATTTATAACTGTGAAGCAAGTCATATTGTACAGAAGGATTTTCCTCTATATGTTGTCTGGAGATAAACATGTACAGTATCAGATCAACTTTTTCTACAGGTGTTCCAGCTATGACCAAAAAAAATGTAAAAGAATATATATATAACATTTGTGTAACTATTACCGCAGGAAACCAATAAAGAAGCCAAAACTACAGGGTCAAAGAAAGGATATTTAGAATCCTAAAATAGGAAAGTGTTCCATTCTGTAGCAAAGCTCTACACGGACAAGGACCTAGCTACATTGCTAACTCCCTTATAAACTACACACCAGCTAGAACACTGCGATCATCAAATGCAGGCCTATTAGAGGTCACCAGAAGCAGTCATATGAAGATTGGTGATTCGGCCTTTGCTAATTACGCCCCAAAACTATGGAACAAATTACCCATATATTTTAGGGAAGGTAGACAATTTTAAAAGACAGCTTAAAACCTACCTTTTTACCGAAGCATTTAAGTAATTTTATCTCAGAAGGGTTTTACTACTTTTATTAGTTATATTATTGTTGCTATTTTAATTATTACTTTTATCACTTGTATTATTGTTTTTATTGATTTATGTAAAGCACCTTGAGCTACAATTCTTGTATGAAATGTGCTATATAAATAAAGTCTTACTTACTTACTGTAGTTTCCTCTGCAATTGAGGCTAATATTGATTTGCAGTCATCTCTCATCATCTTTGAATGGAGGAGCTGCTGTCCTTACTGACAGGAATGTGGGAAAATTGTCCAGACCTGTGGGTCTACAGACGATGCATTTTGCTTAAACAGACAAAATCAGTTTGGCTAAATCAGGGCCAAATGTTTTGTTAATTCGAAAAAGAAATCTTTAGTCGAAAAACTAAAGCTTGACATTGAAAATGTACGTTTTGGTCGAAAACTTTACAAATAAAACCATGTATTCAAAGAAAACATAAGTGTACCAATTTATTTTCAGGTTGAATAACATTTCGATTACATTTTGGAATAATTTTGAATAAGTTATTCATTTTCATGTTTCACTTTCATATTTTCACATAGTATCACATTTCTGGTGTTTTACTTCTGCGTATCTATGACACGGGTTTACACATCTATTTTGCGTGCCATATATACGCCAAATCGCTGTTTTGCGTGCAGTTTATACTCAAATTCCTCCCATCATTTCTATCAACAGAAAATGCGTCTCTATCACACGCAGAACTTTATTATCCATTATACGTCATCCTTCAGACTCTGATTTTACGGATATTCACGATATCGAAGTTTCCAAATGTATTTGTTTTTGTGGGGTGATTTTCACCTCAACCACCTTTAAATAACTACCAATAATTATTATTTGCCACCAACACCAAGCAGCATTCTTGTAAATATAAATGAGAAAAAAAGATAGGCACACACACACAGGAAATATAAGGTTCTTGCCAGCTATGGAAGGGTGGGCTGTGGAAATTTAAAAAAAAAAGATTTCTGATTTAACTCTTTATAACTCGAGACAACTATCATCTAAATATTTACCACACACGTCTTAGTGATCTCCGATTTGGCGTGTATATGGTACGCAAAATAGATGTGTAAACCCATGTCATAGATATGGAGAAGTATGAGACTGTTGGCGGAGCGGACGCCATGCCGACTGCCGAGTCTTCTGCCTCTTTGATAGGCTGTCACTCATAATACCTGCCTCTGAGTTGAAGCCACGCCCCCTACGCAAAATTGGGGCCAAAAAAAAAAAAGGTTTACTCAAAAAAATTATTGAAGTCGTAAAAAATATGTTTTGAATCTGAAAACATGAAATGTGAAACTGTGAAAATATGAAAGTGAAAAATGAAAATTAATAACTTATTCAAAATTATTCCAAAATGTAATCGAAATTTTATTCAACCTGAAAACAAAATTGGTACACTATGTTTTTTTTTTTCAAGTTTTCGACCAAAACGTACATTTTCAATGTCAAGCTTTAGTTTTTCGACTAAAGATTTCTTTTTCGAATTAACAAAACATTTGGCCCTGATTTAGGTCCATAATCAGGCACCCTATACATCAAATCAAAGCAAATATTTGCAGCAAACGCCATTGATTTCCCCTCTGCTTAAATGTTTGTCACTGCTTAAATTAATTTGATCTGAAGTGGGAGAAACACCTCCTCTGTGTTTTAGGTGAGTAGTGTTATCAATTTTGTTCTCAGGGGACTTTTACCATAAGATTCACATGGTAGTGGGATGCTCTTGGCACACTTCAAATCTAACTGCAATAGAGAGTGCTGATATTTCATTACTTCAAACTTTGTGAGGCTTTTAGCAAAGGTACTTCGATGAAGTGCAACCAGGAACCTGGCAAGAGTATTCAACATGTTATGTCTTTATTGCAGGCACAGTTATAATTTATCCAGCTGCTTAATTTCTGTCAGGCAGTGTGTGTTGACTGTTGAAGTTGCTAAGACTTTTTTAAATTGCAAAAACGTTTCAGTGGTTATGAGGTGTGGAACTTAAATATGTGAACTTAAACGGAAGTTGAACATGTTTTCGGTTTTAATCAGGGAATATTTTCTGCTCTATGAGAGTTATTACTTATTGCTAAAAGTGTCTCTCATCAAATATAGCATGTGGTATATATATTCTGTGATGTGCTATGTCTCATCCAGTTAACAAGGGATTCTTCTCTCGGCCTCAAGGCACAACCATTTGTGCACCCCCCCCCCAAAGGATGTGGGTCAACATAGACATGGGTCCATATGGATTTTTAAACATTAAAAACAACCTTATTTGGAGTGTACTGTTGTGGGCTTATATAATACAGATACTGAGAGAATATTGTGGAGACTATATTGTAGTTGAGTTCTGACTTTTGAAAAGAGGAAAGCGGCTTTTGACAACCTTTTCTTGAAGGTGAATCACTGAAGGGTATTTCAAGTGCAGCTACAATACACATTTTAACATTAGGTTTGTTTCCACGGTGTTAGCTACCCTGCTTGTGCACAAACCATATCAGCCCTCTTGTAATGAATGGATGTGATGGTGCATTAAATTAACATAATGTGAAGTTTCATTAACTATAGAAAAGTACTGCCAAAGACACTGCAGTCAGATCAACCGGTCATAAAGGTTCTGAAGGGGGAAATAAAAAATGAAAATAATTCATGACCACTATTTCCATTTAAATGTTTATTTAAAAGTAATGTCTAACGGTACAACTCTCCAATGCTGCCCTAGTGGTCTAATGACCAAGCAAGTAGGAAAGTGAGAAGACTGCATTAGATGTTTCCCTGTTCCAACACACCCGATTTTAACAAATCGTTATTAGGCTTCTGCAGAACTTGATGAAAACCCATTTATTTGAATCAGGTATATTGGAGCAGGGAAACATCTAAAACATGAAGTCCAGAATACTCTTATTCATGCACAATTCTTAACTATTCCAGTTTCCTTCCACAGTTCCATGTCAATAAAACATTATAGTTACATTGTAATACATCAAGTTTTACAATGTTGTACATTCACTGTTCTTTTTTCTTATTTATTTTGTTGGGGAATGAAGGCAAGCCTGATATCAGAAAAAAAGCAATTTATCCTTACTTTCCTGATTTTTCCTCGGTTATGGAGTTAAAAACAGGAATTCATTACTGTAAAAAGTGCCCTGAGGTCTGTAAAGTTGTTGACATGGATTTTTTAGATTGCCTTCATTTCTTCAGTGACCTTTATATTGCAATGTGGGCTAGGAGGGTTTGTTAATCCAGTAAGAAGGAAATACCGAGACTTTACAGCATAGCCTGACATAACTGAAACACCTATTTAACTGGTCTCACCTTCTCTCCTTTAACTGGAAAGTTGAGGGTGGCTTATCTCATTACAGACTGGAAACAATGATGCATTTTCAATTAGACTCTTTGGCCATGTACATTGTTCTCCATTAGAGGCATGTCTAGGAACCCACACAAACTGAATGGTTGGAGATAAGCACCAAATCCCCTGTCCCAGGTGGACTCTTCTATCCTTCATATGGGGGGGGGGGGGGGACACAACAAGCACATAGAATGCTATACTCATCGCCATCCAGTTTTAATACCCTCTCTTGGGATCTTTTATGCTTCCGCCAGACTGGTTCAACTATTATTTTGGATAAATTAAAGGGTATAGGAAGTTGAGAATAAAAAAGTTGCAAGGTTGTTGTTTTATATTTGTCACAGCTGGTATGTTTTCTGTAGCCAGATGTAAATGCAACTAAACTGAAGCTAAAGGAGGAATGTTTGTCATGTACACTAAAGTAAATACTATGAGGCAAAACCTCATATTTCATCAAATATTTTATTCCTTTACCTTTGCTGTATATCAAATGCAGGTCATGGACAGACTGACTATGCAACATATTTCTTACAGTGCAGGCATCAGCCGCCAGGCAAGGTATAAATTGACACACCATCAATCTGGCATAGACAATTCGGCAGTCAATCTGAACGACAGAGAGCTTGGCTGAGCCAGGTCAGGCCAAAACAAATAGAATGAAAAATATCTGAATGAAGGTGATGGCTGTTAACTCAAATGATGGAGTGGAACTCTCTCCATGGTGGTCTGATATGGAGAGCAAGGCATTAATGGAGGCTGTAAAAGTGGGTGGCAGCACTCTGAGCCCTTGCTAATGACTCAGTGGAATAAGCTGATGGACGCAAGTGAAAGAGAAGAGGTGGGGCACATGAAGAGAAATGAGATGACAACCACACCACATTCTCCTTGAGTGGAGGTTCAAGTGATAAAACAACAACCACACAGGCATGAATGAGAAGATACCACCTAATTCCACCAGCTAAGATAATTCACCATTGGAGTGGATATATTTACAGTAAAGGTTTTCCATGGACAGTTGGTCTGGTCTTTGCACAGCCTTACAAGCAATGTAGTAGCCTACAGCATATCATCTAAAAGACTGCATGGTTGAGAGTAAGTGAATGTGTTATTTGTTGCCTGTAACCCTCCAAGCTGTTTACTTATGATCCATGCATCCATAAAAACTCATCAGAGCCAAGAATTTAAAATATCACCAAAGGATTTTAACAGGATTTGGATTTTGCAACCATACCATGTGAAGTATGCATGAGTTATGTACAGGAGATAGTGTGTGCAAAGAGATGGTTGTAATTAGACACAGTCAACCTTTTAGAACACCTAATAAATCAATGTAGTGTCAAATCCATGACAAGCAAGATTTTCTATTGCTTTTATACAGATAAATACCATTATCTGTATAAAACCATTTAGTGCTCCATCCATGAAGGGCATACCCAATACTTTTAAGTTCACTTGACATAACCAGTCTAAGTGTCTTAATTTTTATTATCTTGGCACTTAACAAATGACATAATCAATGAAATACCACAAAACTATAGTAAAGGTGTTGGAAAGTACATGCCCTTTCCCCACAGAAATTCAGTCACATGAATCCAGGCTTGTGTAAGACTATGGACACCTGGGTTCCATCTTAACTTGCATCCACTAGATACTGATGTTCATCAGTCATGTTTTTGAGAGGCATACAAGCACGATTTGATCCATGAGAACTGTTAATGTTACTGGTGACAAGCCATCAAGTACATAGCAGTTGCATTATTACTGACACAGTACCATTGACACTGCTATGGGGGAGACCAGATACTCCAATAAAGTAAGAGCACTGGATCGTGAAATGTGTCACAGCTGATTTGGAAAGATAGTGAAGAGATACATTTTATTTTAATGCATTATGTCCCCGCATCCCTGTGCCCCCAACGTCATTACTTGTTTTTATATCATCGTTGGAGGAACCTTGACACTCAGGTGGAACGAATCAAGTCGCGAAGTCATTTTCCGCTATCTGTCCGCTATATGTGCTAACTGTCATGACTCAGCATGATTTTTAAACCGATAGTGCAGCTTTTGTTGCAGGGTGTCAACATGAATTACATGTACAATTTTTTGCAGTTGATTAGGCCTGTAGTGCAAATGACCAGAGTGTCATGACTGTCAAGTGTAGTAATTATTCATCAAATAATTTTCTAATGCATTCAAAGAAAATTGCACTCAGTTAAATCACTTCTATATTGCCACAGCCTAAATAGAGGCCCTAAATGTCACAGCAACATTGCTAATATTCATGCTACTAATTGTTCTCATTATCCATCTTATTAGCTTAAGTTTTCTATTTTCTTCTTTGCTGCAGTCTAGTGCAGCATTTGCCAGTCCTTATTGTGACATCAATAATGTATACTACATGCGTTTCCCCAACTGTACACATCTGCTGATGGGAAATCAATGTGACTGTAGCCAATGAGAATGGGATTGTTATCTGAGATGTTGGAATTGTATAAATCAATATAGTTTAATGACCCAAAGCGCTCAGAAAGATCAGCACAGGGGGGGGGGGGCAGAGGGGGCCACGGCCCCCCTGAGAAAATTGCTGGCTCCCCCATCGCGAGTCGCATATTGCGACAATTTTATTTTCATTAATGGAAAACAGGATTTCAACTTCACTGTAGGACAAATCAACCTAAAAAAATAATTAATAAATAAATAAAACAAATTTTAGCCTATAGAAACCACAGCATTTCGTCATAGAAATCTACGTATCTACACACACTAAGATCCTATCACGTATCTCCACACTCTGGTCCCGGAACCACCCCTGCGTCACCCCTCCCTCCCCCCCCCCACAAGAGGTTGCACTGGGCCAAGTAAGAGTCGCCTGGCTTTGCCCTCCTACGTACTTCTGCTAATTTAGATTTTCCTTCTGTACTAGGTCTGGCCTTTCGGTTTTCTTCCAGCCACATTTTTAGCGGTCCAATCAGTGAACAGAGGGAGTGGCTGAGAACGATTACGTCATTGTCGTTCGCTAGTATGAGTTGTTCAGTAATGGCGGTGGAGAAAGATGCGAGCGAAGCCATTCAGTCCGTTGTGGCAACAGCCGAATATCCAGAAGTTAAAGCCAGAGCAAGAACAATCTTTGAGTTTTCTTGGTGGCCATGATGTTGTGGCCCTCCTCCCTACGGGGTTCCGGAAAAGTTTGATTTTCCAGCTAACTCTGTTAGTGGTGAAGGAGTTGGCTAAGGCGAACGCTAGCGATTGGTTATGGCAGATCCAGAGTGGCTCTGAGAAGATCCAATATATAAACTTCAACAGAGTACCTGCCTTCAAGGAAGTTAACAATTGTCAATGGAGCGATCCCAGACTCTCTGTATAAATGAAATGTACGAGAGTCTGGTAGAACCAGGCTAAGGTGAGAGTGCAGTCTATAGCCTAAAGGCCAATTTATACTACTCCGTTTTCACGGACACGGACACAGGGAACGCCCTCTCTGACGTGAAACGCCCTCTCCGAGCCCCTTGGAGAGCTCTACGTGCACCCATAGACAAAATAAAGAGTAGACGCCGCATCGACTGCTACTGCCTACTGGCGCTGACGAGCCGTGGGGCCGCCATCTTAGAAAGGTCAACCGCTCCACTCAGTGTAATCTGTTTGGCTGGGGCAATGAGCTGTCAGCGCATTTAATTAATCATACCAAACTGAATACCGAACTGATTTTCACGCATTTGCTTTGCTGCAAAGGTCATACATGTAGCTATGATACAGGACATGGTTATTCTTTTCACAAAATAAAACCAATAGTATGGTAATGTTAAATTTTACTTGTGAAAAGTAATCCCCTGAGCTCTGTTTGCGATTTTCCGCCGATTTGAGCAGGAATATGCTGCACAGTGCTGGTATCTTGTTTATTCTGATGCTAAGCAACTAGGAATATTCCCTTTCCAAGACGGCGGCCGCATTTCTCGCCCAGTAGCCAATGCGGCGTGTACTCTTTATTATGTCTAAGCGTGCACCTCCTGATTTTCCTGACTCTCCGTCATTTTACGCATACCCCTTGGCTGTGATTGGTCCGTATTAAGAACCGCTTGCGTCAGGGGTGGGGTTGCCGTGACCAACAAGACAAACAGAATCCTTTGACCGCCACTGCTGTGAGTTTACAATCCATATTTCACCTTAACAGTACATGTAAATCAGCATCTGAATTAAAATCTGACGAGAAATGGGCAGTGTAGTTGCTGAAAATGTGCTTATTTTATTGATGAAATGGCTAATTTGTAAATTTGCTCCGACCTTTCGATAACCTAGCAAGCATCGCAGTGCAGCGCCACCTACTCTTCTGGCAGTAAATTGTTTTCAGCGCCCACAGCCTTCGGAGCACTATAAATACCACGAATCCGTCCGACTCTGTCCGTCTGTAACGGAGTTGGAGTAGTATAAATCAGCCTTGGCCGGGTTTCCCATATTTGTTAAGAAGCTCTTAACGCTAAGGGCTTCTTAAGAACAATCTAAGAGCGAATCTGGGAAACCCGGCCCTTAACGGTACATAGAAGTTGAGGGAGCTTATTGTCGATCAAGGCTAGCCCAGTTGGACGCTGCTAAGTGCAGATAGAAAAAAGGACAATTATTATTATTCGGGCCGATCACACAGAGAGCGTATTTCTTAAACATTGCGCTTAAAACCCCATTGTTTCCTATGGTACGTCAGGCATATGTCTGGGCGTTTTTGAGGCAGACGCTTTTCAAAATTATTGTTATGTGTTTAGATTCCCTTGCCCCATTTGGCCACCCTTATGAAAATGTCTGGGGGCGCGACTGTATATGAGGTCATCTTTATCCTTCCAGTAATGGCAGTTAAGGCAAACAACAGACTCGTCTGAGCCTGACCTTGTCATACTCATAATTCTAGTCAGAATATGGGTCTGATAACTCTCCGTTGGGCTGTGAGTATGGGGCGTGTTTCAACCGAACTCGTAAAACAAATGCCTCTTTGCTCAATTGGATAGACCTACAACCAATCAGAGCAACGTAATATGTTGTTTGTTGAAAACAAATTCAACCCAAGCGCTCTTTGGTGACGTGGTTGATTACGTTACTGTTGATCATTTGTCCATCATCGTATAAAGCCCGCCCTGACAATTTCATTGGTCCGAACAGCTCTTGTTCGGTATAGTTTTTCCGCAACCGAGCTACTCCAGACCCAACTTCCCGACCAAATGTTTTTGTGGGCGGGGCTAAATTGGGCTGGCAGCCAGGCTACTGTTAACTGATTGTGTCTATTAAAAAATCTCTCAATCCCAATCCTTAAACCACCCAGGGTCTCATTTACTAACATTGTAACCGCAGCTTAATCTGCGCCTTTGCCCAACCGCAAATAGGGCATGGTGTATTTCCGCTTTAGTGTTAATTAGCGCGCCGTTAAAAGACGGGAGAAATCGCCAGCATGTTTATGCCACTATGGGTGATTCGAGGAGGAAGAAGGTTCAGCGAACAGGAGATAGAAATATTGGTTCACGAAGTTACCGCTAACATTAACATGTTACACAGAGTCAGATGGCTGAGCGGTGAGGGAGTCGGGCTAGTAATCAGAAGGTTGCCGGATCGATTCCCCGCCAATATGACGTTGTGTCTTTGGGCAAGGCACTTAACCCTACTTGCCTCGGGGGGAATGTCCCTGTACTTACTGTAAGTCGCTCTGGATAAGAGTGTCTGCTAAATGACTCAATGACAATGACTAATTGTAAATGTAAATGTAAGGAAGAAATACACTTCTCCTCCCATTTCTTTGTGGCACACACCCACTTTCCCTTATACCCTCCCAGCAGCGGTTATCTGTGTTTTTACTCAAGTGTGCTGCCTTTGTAAATACGTTTTTTTCTTTACCCGCTATTTTACGCCTGAGATGGGCGCAATCCTGTTATCAGATGAGGCCCCGAGTTTCTTCCTCTGGGAAAACCTTTTTCACCACCACAAAGATGAAACTGAAAAAGGTCAGTCAGTATACATGACTGTCCTGAGATTGTCAAATCATGCCTGTCAAATCTTCCAAGCATGTTTGTGCAAGCAGACCATCCTTCCTTGTGAGTGGAATCAAGAGCAGGTCAGTCCCCTCACAAAGCAAGTCCAGTGTCAAAACAGTTCGACTGACAGAGGTAGAGTGAGACAAGTGGAAGGTTTTGCATCAAGACTTCATCAAACCAAATGAGGAATGTGAAGGCTTGTGTTCCAGCCCATCACCTGAACAGTGAATTGTCTTCAGATAGCTGAATCAGATCCAATCTTTTAACTGTGGAGAAATGAATAGTAATTTCACTGACCATTGCAATGGTGTTTTGTGAGTTTGAGTGGCAAAAATGAGTTATCTCATTGATTGTGAATCCTATGTTGATCAGATAAATCTTAGCTGGTAACAAGAGCTATGTCACCTCCAGTAATCAAAGACGCTCTAAAATGAACATCAGAGTCTGTTCAGTATCCTGTTCTCAGAGAGATTTACAATGGGACCAACGACCCTCCTGTCCAATCTGATATTGTTTCTCCCGGTCTCTGATGAAATCAGCTCAGAGCAGATTTATATTATCGCTGTTGAGGGGGGAAATAATGTGATTGCTTGAAACAAACATGCTAGAAGTCAGGTCAGCAACTCTAAATTCAATCAGCAAGTTTTTTATGCTGAGGAACCATGAACTGCATTCATAGTTCCAGATAACGCGTCAAAAACGTGTCTCATCTTTTGTCAGCTTGCTTTTACTTGACTCTTTGGAATACAAAGTTGCTTCTGTGTGCGGAGTCGTTGTTGTTGCAACTTACCAACACCATTGTTTAGTTTTACCTGAACTATTGAATTTAATTTAGAATTAATCAAGAGAATTTCATATGAGTCAGATGGCTGAGCGGTTAGGGAGTCGGTCTATTAATCAGAAGGTTGTTGGTCCAATCCCGGCCATGCTAAAGGATGTTGTGTCCTACTACTTGCCTCTGGGGAAATGTCCCTGTACTTACTGTGTGTCGCTCTGGATAAGAGTGTCTGCTAAATGACTAAATGTAAAATGAGAGTCTAATGTAATATTTCAACAACTCCTATCTTCAACCCATAGCTCTACAGTATGCTGTTCGTACTGTTGATGGATTTACTAGGATAGAAATGCAGCTCAAAAAGCTTATCTAATATTC
The DNA here is from genome assembly GCF_021917145.1 of Hypomesus transpacificus. NCBI lineage: Eukaryota > Metazoa > Chordata > Actinopteri > Osmeriformes > Osmeridae > Hypomesus > Hypomesus transpacificus. The sequence goes on from NC_061085.1 coordinate 3,837,685, forward strand.
TCCTATTCAATAAATGTATGTATTCACATAGACAGAGGGGAGTCTTGAGCCACAGTGGTCCTGCCCCCTGAAGTACAACAATTTTCTTCTTCCTTTGTTCAATGTTACCCCCACACTACTTATGGACATCTGGCCAGGGGCCAGAATCGATTAAGAGTCTGTAATGCAGATGGATCTTAACATTTCTGAATCCAAGCATCTCATAAAACCCCACCCCACTCCTGCCCTGGCTGGTCTTTGCCTGGACCCCTATCTGAGGTACACCCACAATCCATCAAGTGTTGGTACAGCAGCACCGCTATATCACGTCTGCAGGGGAGGGACGGAGACAGGTGGATGGACAGCTGGGGCGATGGCGCAGTGAACGGAGCTGTGGGTAAATCATGCAGATAAATCAGAAGCTCTGGGACACTAGATCAGTCCCCTCTCTGGAGGGTGATGACTGGATGCTGATAAATTTGTGATGGATGGCAGATTCACGTTCGATCATAGGCGGTAATGCATCAATGGAGAGTCTGCCCCTAAAGTTGATGGCTCAGTGAGGGGAGTGGTAATTTTCTTGCAAATCAGGGCAGAAGGAAACTTATATAGGGGATGCTTCGTGGATCAGCTGTAGGTGTAGCTGTGCTTTTTGTACTTTTGTATTTGTGCTTCTTGTGACAGATCCCATTTCAACACGTTAAACAATATGGGAAAACAGTAGTCTGTTGTCAGATTGAACCTCTTTGTTATAGCAGTGAGTCAGCAAGAATGACCTTACATACCCTGTACCCTTCCTGATGGATTTGCAAGAGTCAGGGAATTAGGCCTGAATAGGCCATACTTTTAGTAAGTGCATTTGGCACTGCGACAGCAACAGACACATCCACAAGGTTGGTCTCATCAAGCCCTTCAAACAGTCTATCTGTTCCACAGCGAAGACATTACCAAAATGAATGAAACTACATATAGTAGTAGGGAGATAGAAAATTGAAGAGGGGCCCGAGGGCCCAACCAAACACCTGTTTAGTGTTCATAGGAATTGTTCCTTTAACATTCATAACAATTCCATCTTGAGAACTAAGCAAATGAACTCTGTCGTACGCCTGTCCCTCCCCTATGCACAGTTTTACAGCTTTCTGATTTATGGTCTCTAAAGAATCCCTGGGCATTGCCAGCAACACAGCATAGAGCGTGACATTGGAGGAACAAGTTATTTCTACCCCGCAGTATCAACGAGGACAGAGGACGGAATGTGGGACAAGGTACCAGGCTGGGGACTCTTCTCTTTAAAACATGTACAACATCTCATGTTTTACAGATACAGAAGGGCAAGGTAGCCACACTCTGTCACTCTAAGACATGGCAGCACTGCGGTCCATCTCACTCTGACACAAGAAAGCGTTTCAGCCTTGCGTCTCCTGCCAGCTCTTCGTCTGTGCTCTTGATACATTAAAGAGGAGATGAATAGACTGGAGGGCCCTCTGTCAGAAAGTCAATTTGCATAACCATGTGAGAGTTATGCTGCTGACGCCAGCCAAAATGTGGACAGATGCATTTAATTTAGCTAAGTGAGTTGATATGTGAGGGAAGACCAGCAAGAGAGTTACCTTCAGTGTGTATCACTCTAGGATCTGAAGTCCTAAGGGGGAGAGAGGAAAAGAACAGTAGGGGTGAGGAGAGGATGGGTGAGAGGAGGGGAGGAGAGAACTGAGAAGAGGAGAAAAGAGAAGAGGGGTGAGGAGAAGAGGAGAAGAGGAGTGAGGAGAAGAGAGAAGAGGTGAGCAGAGGAGGGGTGAGGATGGGTGAAGAGAGGAGGGGTGACAAGAGAAGTCAGCAGGAGAGGTAGGGGGAGGAGAGGAGGGGAGCATGGGCGGATCTACAGGGGGGCAAGGGGGGGCAGCTGCCCCCCCCACTCTAGAGCCTTGCCCCCCCAGCTGCCCCCCTAGCTTTGGTGATCCAAAAACTGTACTTGTAAAAACAAACCGCCACTATGTCCACAAGCTTCTCAAAACATTGAATTGAACAATACATTTACCAAAAGAGAAAATTTTAATTGTAAATTTTATATGTATTCTTAGCCCCCTGCCCCTCAAATACTTAGCTACGTCCCTGCATCAAACGTGCAGAGCGGCGTTCACACAGTCTGGCTCGCACACAGCGAGTCTGCTGCGGTGCGGTGGCACTGCATCCCGGCAAAGACTGGAGCGACGCCCGAGCCTCTGAAGGTGAAGTCAGTTTCCCCAGGTGAAGTTTAAACACATGTTCAACTTAAAGTTAAATTAGTAATGAATGTAATGTATGCTTAAGACGATTCAGTATCAGAAAAAAACAGAAAGTCTATCACGTTAGCCAAAAGTCAAATCGCTCCCTCATGATTTGTAAGAGCACTGTAAGAGCCGATTCGTTTTGATTTTAGTAAAGACAAGAACAGCTTTTTCAGTTTCAAGTTTTATTGTTAGGTGCACATAGATTTGCTGAGATATGACCCAACTTCCTGTTTGCTGGCTTAATGGCACATTTTGATTGGCTGTACCGGGCAAACGGTTCTGAAAATCAGAAAATCATGTGATGGCCTTTGTGAGGCTTGGTCTGAAAATAATATCTGCCAAATTTGGTGAAGATTGGACAATATGTGTGGGAGGAGTAGAGAAAAAACGTTTTTTAATGAATTCAAAATGGCGGCCGGATCAATTCGGCTATTATCACAAATGATGATGGGTCACACACGGGACGTCCCAAGATATCATGAGACAAAGGAATCACTTAATAAAAGGCAAACAAATCAACAGTTATTGGCCAAAACAAATTTTTGCTTCCTGCGGCCACGCCCGGTGATCACATAACACCAAATTAATTGGACAGCCTCAGAAGAGGGTTCTGAGGCTCTGAGGTTCTGAGGGTTCATCATACCAAGTTTGGTGTTAAATTCTCAAAGATTTGCTAAGATATGACCCAACTTCCTGTTTGGTTGCCGATTTTGATTGGCTGTACCGGACAAACGGTTTTGAAAATCAAAAATCGTTTGATAAATTCTGTGAGGGTTGCTGTGACGAGGATGTGTGCCAATTCTGGGGAAGATTGGACAAAAATTGAAGGAGGTGAAGCAAAAACACTTTTTTTCACAAGATTCGAAATGGCAGAAAATAACCGGAAATTGACGTCATAGGGTGTATTGCACTCGTCTTGATCCAGGGAATCCAATGGTACCTCATTTTTGAAAATCGGTCATACGGTTCAAAAGTTACATGTACATTTATGCATTTAGCAGACGCTTTTATCCAAAGCGACTTCCAAGAGAGAGCTTTACAAAAAGAGCATAGGTCACTGATCATAACAATGAAGTAGTCCCAAACATTGCAAGCAGCCAAAACATGAAGCATACATTGTGAAAAAACTAAACAAGTGCCAAAAGGGAAGACCCACAAGAGCATGCAGTTATACAAGTTACAAATTAAAACAACATGAACCACAAAAAGTGCAGGATAGAAGGTCTTAAATGTGCACCTATAGAAGAACAATCAACAGTAAAATATTTCACAGCGAGTACAAGACTTAACTTCGTTATAACTAACCTACAAGAGCAACAAGTCACTCAATAAGAGTCATTGTGATCCTGGAGGAAACTAACATCAGGTCCAGCCAAGCATTCCTAAGTGACGATGTACTCCCGGAACAAGTGCGTCTTGAGCCTTTTCTTGAGGTGGGGAGACAGTCAGTGTCCCTGATGGAGGTGGGGAGCTGGTTCCACCATTGGGGGGCCAGGCAGGAAAAGAGCTTGTGTTGGGACCGGGCAGTCGTGAGCGGTGGGACCACCAGGCGGTTGTCTGAAGAAGACCGTAGGTGACGGGTGGGGGTGTAAGGTTGCAGGAGAGACTTGATGTAGTCAGGTGCAGTCCCGTTCACTGCCCGGAAGGTCAGTACCAGGGTCTTGAATCTGATACGGGCGTTGATGGGTAGCCAGTGGAGAGAGATGAGGAGTGGGGTAACATGGGAGCGTCTGGGTAGATTGTAGACCAGGAGGGCCGCTGCATTCTGAATCCTCTAAAGAGGGCGGGTTGCACATGCTGGGAGACCAGTGAGCAGCGAGTTGCAGAAGTCCAACTTGGAGAGGACCAGTGCTTGGACTAGCAGCTGGGTGGAGTGCTCAGACAGGTATCTCCTGATCTTCCGGATGTTGTAGAGGGTGAATCTACAAGACCGGGAGACTGCGGCAATGTGGGCCGTGAGGGAGAGCTCGTCATCCATGGTAACCCCAAGGTTCCTGGCAGAGGATGAAGGGGTCACCGTCGCAGATCAGAGGGTGATTGACGGATTGTGGGAGATGGGGGGTTTAGTCGGGATGATGAGAAGTTCTGTTTTGGCGAGGTTCAGCTGGAGGTGGTGCTCGGTCATCCAGGCGGAGATGTCTGTGAGGCAGGCCTCAATCCTAGCTGAGATCCCCGGATCAGTCGTGGGGAACGACAGGTACAGCTGCGTGTCGTCAGCGTAGCAGTGGTAGGAGAAGCCATGGGAGGTGATGATTGGTCCAAGTGAGGTGGTGTACAGAGAGAAGAGGAGGGGGCCAAGAACGGAGCCCTGTGGGACGCCAGTGGAGAGCTGGCGAGGGCCTGACAGTTTGCCTCCCCAGGAGACCTGGTAGGATCTTCCCGACAGGTAGGATGAGATTCACTGGAGAGCAGTGCCAGTGATGCCCATCTCAGAAAGTCTGGAGAGTTTGAAAGAGAGGGGAAGGGATAGGATCAAGGGGACAGGAGGTGGGGCGATGAGAGAGAATGAGGTCAGAGATCTCTGCCTTGGACAGAGGAGAGAAAGAGTTTAGACAATTAGTTGGGTCAGTCGTGGAGGGTAAGAGGGTAGGAAAGGTGGGTTTAGGGAACCGACTGCTAATGTCTGCGACTTTTTTCTCAAAGAAGGAGGAGAAGTCGTCTGCTGTCAGGGTGGAGGGACGGGGTGGGGGAGGTGGGTTAAGAAGGGTGGAGAAGGTAGAAAAAAGCTTGTGGGCGTTTGAAGCAGAGTTAATTTTGTTTAGAAAGTAGAGGGTTTTAGCACCAGTTATGTGAGAAAAGAAAGAGTTAAGGAGGGAGTGATACTTATCAAGGTCCAAAACGTCTTTGGACTTGCGCCATCTCTTCTCAGCTGCCCGAAGGGTGGACCGCTCTTAACGAATAACATCCGTAAGCCACGGGCAGGAGGGAGAAGATCGCGCAGGCCTGGTTGACAAGGGACAGAGAGAGTCAAGTGATGCAGTTAGAGTGGTTAACAAGAAGTCGGTGGCAGTGTTAGTGGGGTGGGACGAGAACTCGTCAATGGGAGGGAGGATGTTACAATAGAGGAGAAATGGGAGGGGGATAGGGAGCGGAGGTTGCGGCGGAAAGTTACAAGGGGAGGGGAGGTAGGAGGGGTTGGAGGGAGAGAGACAGAGAATTGGTAAAAGTAGTGATCAGAAATTTGCAGTGGGGTTACAGAGGTTAAGTCAGTGATACAGTTACGTGTCAGGACGAGGTCTAGCTGTTTGCCTGCCTTGTGGGTTGCCGGTGGGCTCAGCAGCGTCAGGTCAAAGGAAGTCAGGAGAGACAAGAAGTCGACGGCCTGCGTTCCTTGGAGGTGGATGTTGAAGTCCCCAAGGACTATCAGGGGGGTTCCATCATCCGGGAGGACGCTGAGGAGCATGTCCAGCTCCTCCACAAAGACGGCTAGCGGTCCTGGTGGGCGGTAAAGAACAATTAAGCATGCTTTGATAGGATCAGTTAGCATAACATAATGATGTTTAAATGATTTGGCAGTAACAGGGAGTGGTGTGGATGTGTATTTTATATGTGGGGATAGAAGCAACCCTGTCCCACCACCCCGCCCGGTTGAGCGGGGTGAGTGAGTGAAGGAGTGGTTGACGGAGAGAGCAGCTGGAGTTGCAGTGTTCTCTGGGCGGTTACGTGTGTAAACACATGTCTAAATTTGACCAGTTGTTGGCGCTAGAGTGCTTGAATGGGAGACATGAAACTTGGTGAATATCAAGAGATGACTGTGCTTAATGAGTGTGCCAAATTTCACAACTTTTTACCATATGGTTATAGGGGCTGCCATAGACTCCAATGGCAGAAGAAGTGTAATAATAATAAGAAGAAAAGGTAGAATCACTTAAGTGGCTTCGCGGCTTGGCCACCAATAATAGTAATAAACATCCTAATATACAAAAAAAGTATGCAATATATATTAATACACATTGTACACTAATACACACAATGACCTATACTAACCTTATAGAACTATACTAATCTAAAACAAGACCTATACTAGCCTAAGACAAGACATACTAACCTAAGACAAGTAGGGTACAGTTAGTGCAATAGTGCAATATTGAGCTGAAAGTGACATTGTGTAAAGTGACTAGAGAGAAATGTACCTCTGTAATAATGTAAAGTGACCAGTGAGAAAAGTATCCAGGGCCGTCGTTTAGGGGTGAAAGGTGATGACAATTCTAGGGGCCCACAGCCCAGGCATGGTGTCTACACGTATAAACAAGTTACATTTAAGACCTTTTAATACCACTTCTAAATTACATTTAAGACCAAACTTACAATGGAAATACAAATCTAAAGTGGAAATATGCAGTAATCTTTCCAAATAAACACATTGCTGTCTGTTCAAAATGAACAGTATAGTAAAATGACAATAATCGGTTGAGTTTAAGAACATTGACTAAATGTGTAATTGCTCAGAGATCAGATGGCATTGTTGGCTCTGGATTTCCTATCGTAATTTTCATTTATTTGTTTATTTGTCAGGGACAATGCAGTGCACATATATAGATAATGCTGTAGATGTGTTACATAAAAGGATTTTAGCCAATAGGCTAATTTGCAACCCCAGTCAGGGGCGGACTTACCCAGTAGGCACAGTAAGCAAACGGCTGGGGCCCCCAGGTGCCAGAGGGCCCCCAGCTGACAGGGGGCCCCTTGAAAGACTCCATAAAAATACTGTATGTCAATAATGACTATAATAATAATACAAATCAATTAAAAGTCATAACTTTCCCCAAAAGAATCAACAAAGATACCAACAGAGCGTTTATTCTACTTGTGTCAACGCAGGCTTCCCCTCCCATCCGATACTAATGTGGACTAATTCATCGATTGCAGCTACTGCGCAGCAAAGCACGTCATATCAGTTGGTTTAATATAAGACAGTAGAAGAGTGAAGTGAATCAAAAAAACAATTTGCTAAATGAAACTCAACTCCCTGAACGGAGCACAAAGGGTGGAGGGACGGGGTGGGGGAGGTGGGTTAAGAAGGGTGGAGAAGGTAGAAAAAAGCTTGTGGGGGTTTGAAGCAGAGTTAATTTTGTTCAGAAAGTAGAGGGTTTTAGCACCAGTTATGTGAGAAAAGAAAGAGTTAAGGAGGGAGTGATACTTATCAAGGTCCAGAACGTCTTTGGACTTGCGCCATCTCTTCTCAGCTGCCCGAAGGGTGGACCGCTCTTAACGAATAACATCCGTAAGCCACGGGCAGGAGGGAGAATATCGCGCAGGCCTGGTTGACAGGGGACAGAGAGAGTCAAGTGATGCAGTTAGAGTGGTTAACAAGAAGTCGGTGGCAGTGTTAGTGGGGTGGGACGAGAACTTGTCAATGGGAGGGAGGATGTTACAATAGAGGAGAAATGGGAGGGGGATAGGGAGCGGAGGTTGCGGCGGAAAGTTACAAGGGGAGGGGAGGTAGGAGGGGTTGGAGGGAGAGAGACAGAGAATTGGTAAAAGTAGTGATCAGAAATTTGCAGTGGGGTTACAGAGGTTAAGTCAGTGATTCATCGATTGCAGCTACTGCGCAGCAAAGCACGTCATATCAGTTGGTTTAATATAAGACAGTAGAAGAGTGAAGTGAATCAAAAAAACAATTTGCTAAATGAAACGCAACTCCCTGAACGGAGTACAAAGGATAAATACAAAAGAGGAGAGTAAACAAGTAGTTGCCAAACTGAAACTACAGAAGGAAACTTAATTTTCTCTCCACTGGTAGGGGAGAGGGGGGCGAAAGTAAAATTTTTCAGAAAAATGTAATTTTAAAAGAGAATGTTTATGACATAGATATATTTTTGCTTGGGTCTATAACTTATAAGTGTGGTCTATCAATACCAGATGGTATTTTGTACAAATGTCAAACAACTTCAGTATAATTTCATTTTGAACACAAGTTGCACATTGTTACTTTCGACCCCATCAGTTGGGACGAAAGTAACACAGAGGTGGGTCAAAAGTAACACAACGATACAAGCTAGATTTTTTGTGTTACTCTGGTTTTTTATTACATATACCTGACTATGACCTTGTTAATATGTAACTGCAAATGTTACCGGTCCCAAGGCTGATGGGCCACAGCAACAAATGATTTTGATGGCTGTCTGTCAGTTCCTGATAAATACAGATGTACTTTAATTGGAATGGAGACAGCAGCGTTTCTCTTTGTTTCCCAAATCTTCTCTCTTTTTTTATTATTCAATCACACATTTGTTTAATCACATGGTTTGTTTCACATTACTAATTGGTAATTTTACTAGTTAACACAAAATGATTACACTTACAAAGTTCGCTACCTTAGGTAGGTCAAGAACATCCCACACTAGCACGTTCAAAAGCTAGCACAAGACGGGAATGGTCAATCGGTGCTACACGTGGAAATACACCCCATAACATCTACATAAGTGCATCCTTTCAATAAACAACTCCAGCAATTATATTACAATTAAAACATAATAAACATTGGTCAAACAATCAGGACCCCAGCGCCTCAAGCTTAGCTGTACAATATATGTAATTGCTACTCCTTACATCTCGCCGCAACGGCCGCTACTCATACAGACCATGCCGCGAGGTGCGTTGCTAACTGTTTGTTTTAAACTAGTCATTTTCCATCATACACAACAATATTTTGAGTAATGAAAAAGAAAAATACAAAGTTTATCATTTTAAAGTAGTAGGTAGTTGACTTCATATCAATACTGACCTGATAAATACAGATGTACAATAATTTGAATGGAGACGGCAGCGTTTCTCTTTGCTTCCCAAATTTTCTCTGGAAGGGAGGGCGGAGCTAGCTTGGCTCTGCCCTCCTACGTACTTCCGCTCAATTTGGATTTTGCTTCTGTACTAGGTCTGGGATGTCGGTTCTGAAGCCGGTTTCCAGAAACAATTTTTTTGTAGGTCCAATCAGCGAACGGAGGGAGTGGCTGAGAACGATGACGTTAATGTCGTGCACTTGTTTGAGTAGTTCCGTAATGGCGGCGGAGAAAGATGCGAGCGAATCTATTCTGCGGTTGTGGCAACGCTGCCGAATATAGGTTAAAGCCGGAGCAGGAACATTCCTCGCTGAGTTTTGTTGGTGGCCATGATGTTGTGGCCCTCCTCCCCACGGGTTTTGGGAAAAGTTTGATTTTCCAGCTACGGCAGCCAGCTCCGTTACAGTAGTGGTGAAGGAGTTGGCTAAGGCGAACGCTTGCGATTGGCTATGGCAAATCAGAGTGGCTCTGGGTGGATCCAATAGTTTTAAACTTCAACAGAGGACCCGCCTTCAAGGAAGTTAACGTTTGTCAATTGAGACATCCCAGAACCTCTGTACAAATGAAATGTACGAGGGTCTGGTTAGGACCAGGCTAGGGCGGAGCCCCTCACCTAGCGGAAACTGGGCGCAACACCACTTAAACTAATTAGTTCCGCTTCTCTGGTTCCTAGATATGTTTGCAATACAACACGGAATGAGCATAATGGAACGTTCTTCCTGAAACAGTCAGTGATGAGCCGACGATGAGCCGACGTATCTACGACGTTTGAAATAGAGCACAGAGATGAGAATAAATCCGACCATTTGCCGATACTTATCCGACGTTATGAATAGAACACGACGTTTCGATCTTAAGCCGACGTCGGCCCGACGTATGTGTGCTATCTGGGCTGTTTATGTAACGATAGAAATAACATTTTCCTATACATAGAGTAATTTTCACAAAAGAAGAAACACAGAGTGTCAATGTTGAATATACCACACACTCCCGACAAATAAAAGTGGCTCCTGACACTTGACCTTCATAACACACAACCTCAAGAGAGAAAATAAAAGTTTAACTTCCATGACAACCATTACACTTTGAACTACACACCATTCAGAAGGCAATGAAAACATTAAATATACCCCAAGTAAATGGGTATGTATGTGTGTGGAAACTTCTTATTTACCTATTTAATTTCAGAAACAATGTAGAGGGTATGCTGCAGGTGAGTATGGGTATGGAGTGATGGATGGGGGTTAAAAGGGATGGGGATAGGGATAAGGGTAATACAAGTGAGTCCAATGAGATGGCTGGGTTACAACGGTATTAACAGTAGGGCGTAGCTGATAAGCTGGTTGGCCAAGGGATGGGTATGTGAACACACAACCAGGTCGCCTTTCTCTAGTAGATTGTCTCAGAGGGATTTTTTGTTCAAGGCCTGGTCCCGGGTCATCCGTCTCCTGGTCATGTCTTGGTCATGATTAGGCTGGGGCTGTTCAGCGTTGTTTTCATCCTCGCTGTGTATTCCCTGTCCTTCGTCCATGAACTCTTCCCTTTCATGTTCGGGTTCGATGCGGATTCTCTCTCTTTGCTCAGTCCCAACATTGAATCTCTCTCTCTGTTCAGGTTCAACATGGATTCTCCGTCTCAGGTGAGTTTCACTCAATTCTGGTTTATTTTGTTGTCTGCTAGTAGCACTCCTCTCTGGTAAGTTACTCTCAACTCTCGGGTTTTCTACAGGTATCCACCGCCAGTAACGAGATCTCCCTTCCTCTTCAGAGTCACTCGTATCTGGGCTCTGAATTTGTTCCATGGTCTTCAAAGTACCTAAGTGTGGCTCTGTTCTCTTTTGCCGTTTAGGTGTATTAACGTCTGGGCTCGGAGATGACTCCACTGGTAAGTCGTTTACTTGGAGCAGCAGATTTCGGTGCAGGGTGCGCGTGGGGCGACCTCCTTTCTCCGGACTTACGTTGTAGACGGGGTTGTCCCCGACCTGCTCCTTCACAATGTAGATGTTCTGCTCCCAATAGGGTCTAAGCTTACCAGGTCCTCCCCTTTCATTGAGGTTTCGTACAAGGACCCGGTCCCCGGACTGAAGGGTCACACCTCTACTCTTCTTATCATAGTATCTTTTCCCCTTGGCACTCGACTGTTGGCTGTTTGCACTTGCGATCCTATATGCCTCCACCATCTTTCCCGCCCATTTTTCGGCATATCCTTTTGGGGTTTCAGCTTCTTTGTCTGCTATGAGACCAAAAAGGAGGTCAACTGGAAGACGTGGATGACAACCATATAACAAATTGTAGGGGGAGAAGCCTGTGGCCTCGTGCTTCGTGCAGTTGTATGCGTGTATCACATGAGGTAGATGGTCCAGTTCTCTTTCTCCCCTAGGGTGCGAAGCATTTGTAACAAGGTACGATTGAACCTTTCAGCAGGATTACCCTGGGGGTGATACGGAGAGGTTCTAGAGTGCCCAACGCAGGATAATTGTCTAAGGGTTCTGAACAATTCGTTTTCAAACTCCCGGCGCTGATCATGGTGGAGTTTGGTTGGGTATCCGAATCTGGGGATGAAATCACTGAAGATCCGGTCAGCAGCTGTCTTGCCAGCTTTATTCCTGGTGGGATAAGCTTGGGCGAACCTAGTGAAGTGGTCTATCACTACAAGGATATACTCACATCCACCCGACAGGCTTCTAGGTGGAGGAAATCAATGCACACAAGTTCAAGGGGCGAATTTGATGTAATACTTCCCATTGGTGCTCTTTCATGAGTGGCTGGCTTTTTCTGCTTAATGCAGGAGCACTTCCTTGTGATATAATATTCAATCTCTCTCTTCATGAAAGGCCAGTAGAATCGCTCCCTTGCTAGGCTCAATATCTCTTCAACACCGAAATGGCCCATGTTGTTATGTAGATGTGTGAGGGCTATTTGCTTGTAGGTGGCTGGCAGGACCAGTTGTCGCCGACCTATTGTTTTTCTGTAAAGCAGGCCGTCCTCAATGTGTAACCTGTCCCATTCTCTTAAGAGCCTCCTTGTGCATGTGTCAACTTTTTCCCGGTCTTCTTTCAGTAGTGGTGTGTTGTCCCCCTTTAACTCCATGACCTTTCCTATTGCAGTGTCTGTTCTTTGTTCTCTTATTAATTCATCATGACTGATGGTCTGAAGAGGCTCCATGACAGGTTGGTTTTGGGATGCTATGTTGAGGGCTGCCACCCAGGCAACGTCTCCCAGCTGGGCTCTCTGGCTTCCTTCCCATATAGCACATACTGCTTCCTCCGATAGCTCCTCAGCACACTCTGTCATGAAGGTGTCGATATCAAGGGGGCAGCGGGATAGCGTATCAGCATCGATGTTGGTCTTGCCAGGCCGGTATCTGATGTCGAAATGGAAATCCGCTAGCTGTCCCACCCAGCAATGGCCCACGGCGTTGAGTTTGGCCGTACTTAAGACATATGTTAGTGGGTTATTGTCTGTAAAGATTGTGAAATGGGGGGCGTAGAATAAGTAATTTCTAAATTTGTCGCAAACGGCCCATTTCAGTGCCAGGAACTCAAGTTTTCCGCTGTGTAGGTGGTAATTCTGTTCTGCCGATGTCAATGTGCCGACCCGTAGCCAATCACTCTCATCCTCCCATCCTGGTTCTGGTAGAGGACCGCACCGAGACCTTTTTGAGAAGCATCGGTATGGAGTGTGAAAGGGCGATCAAAATCTGGGTACGCCAGCACTGGAGGTTCGGTAAGCTTGTCTACCAGACATCCCAGGATCTGCTGGTGTTCTTCCTTCCACTCTACTGGGGTTCGGGATGACTGCAGAGGGCTTTTTGTGCTTCCTCGCAGCGGTGTGGGCTGCGGTGTGTGTGGCTTTACCTTAAGCAGGTCATACAGGGGCTTAGCTATACCTGAAAAGTCCTGCACGTATGTACGATAGTAGCTCAGAAAACCAAGCAGTTGTCTGACCTGCCCAACTGTTTGTGGAGTTCTCTGTTTCAGTACCTGTACTTCTAGGTCTTTTGGATCCACCTTCACCCCCTTCTGCCGACACTAACCGTCCAACACATCGGACCTCTTTGCGGAACAACTTGCACTTCTCCGGTTTCAGTTTTACCCCATGGCGCTGTAGGGCTTGAAGGACTCTACGAAGCACTTGTACATGTTCTTCAAAAACATAGCACGTCATCGAGATAGGGAATGCAGCATTCATCTCTTAGGGTGTCGAGCATCTCCTCCATACTCCTTTGAAACGCTGCCGACGCGTTTGACAATCCAAATGGTATTCTGACCCACTTGTACAACCCCCAGGGAGTGGTGAATGCCGTCAGGAACCTCGATCCTTCGGCCATAAAGCCTTGGTAGTAGGCCTTGCCCTGGTCTAGGATTGAAAACCAGTTGTATCCTCCCAGTGAATCAGTGAGGTCTTGGATTCGTGGAAGGGGGTGTCGATCTGACACAGTTTTGTTATTCAAGAGCCTGTAGTCGATACATAGGCGCAAAGAGCCATCTTTCTTTCCCACACATATAACAGGGGCAGCATATGGTGATCGAGACTTCACAATCCATCCTTTCACCAACAGCTCCTGAACGTATTCTTTTACCTCCCTGTATAGTGGTTTTGGGATAGACGCATAAGCCTTTTGTACCGGAGTGTCTTCCTTGAGTCTAATCTCCATCTGCAGGGAAAGGATATAGCCGATGTCCCCACTGTTCTGAGAGAAGGCCCCGGACTCCTCATATAGGACTTCCTCCACTATCTGTTGTTGTTCAGGGTTCAGATGACTGATGTCAACAGGCGGTAGCCAGGGCCCTGTGGGGGGGTCAATGGAGGAGGCAACATTGTTAGTCTCTGCCGGTGCTTTTGCTCGAGTACACTCAGCCTGTTGGGATACATCTGTCTCAAGGATCTTGGTGACATGTTGGATCGTACCTAGAGGTGTCCTTTTTGGTAGGGTGATCTCATGCTTGGAGTGGTTGGAGATGGGCACCTTTACGTATGGCCATCGAGTGTTGTTGATTTCCAGGAGGCATCTCCTACACTCAGCTGTCCTACAGTAATGTTCCCATCCATGGGTTCATATAAAACTGGGGATCCGAGATGAAAAAGTTTGGGGGACTTTTACACGGCACTTGTACTGCCTTTCCCGCTGGGATGATTATGTTGTCTTGCCCACTCTTACTGTGGCCGGGTCGCAGTATGTCCTCTGTGAAACTTGGATGAAATTAACCATGGCCACCACTTGCTCTTCTTCCATTCCAAATGCACTTCGTAGGAGGCTGGTAACTGTAGCAGCCGCATCACCAGAGGATTCTTGTCTCCTAATAATCTCTTCCAGTACATTGGCTCCTAAAAGAGGCTGGGGTAATGACAACTGACTAACCAGGAAAGGGGCTTGTATGGTGAGATTGGGGTTGTCAGTCCCTGTGAGGTTGACAGTGAGCTCAACCCATCCATCGTAGGGGATAGTCTGGCCATTCACTGCATAGACATCCAGGTTTTCCTCAAGAAGCTCCTGTAGAGGTCTCACTGTATAGTTGGGAATGTGGGTGTCGGCCCATCCTCTGTCAATGATACTCACTTTTGAGCCAGTGTCAAATAGAACTGTTGCTGGGTACCCACTGATCAAACACTTAAGCAGGCTTTTCTTTCCAACAAGTGGTGCTTTGTATCTTGTGTTACTCTGACAAGCAGATGTGCGTGGCTGTTTCTTCTGTTGGAGTGGCTTAATTAGTTTTTCAGGGGCAGGGTTCATTGATTGGGACTGGGGCTGAACATCGATCTCTGGCTGTCCCTCGGCAGAGACCGGGTCCCGTTTCCCTGAAACTTGGTGCGCTTCAAACAACCCACTGCCCGGTGTCCTATTTCTTCACACTCATAGCAGTGGTTGCACTCCTGCTGGTTCTGTTCAGTACATTTTCGACAAGTTGTCCTTCTCCTTACTTGGGCAGGGGTTTGACTCGGCAGAGGTTGGGGATATGTGTTAGGAGGTGGCTGGGAGGGAGTACGTGGTAGGGGATAAGGTGATAGTTGTGCTGGTTGTGTCAGTGAGTGACCGACCTGGGCATTTACTAACTGTTGATCAATCAACGTGGTCACCATGCGTGTTAGGGCCTCCACCTGAGCGCTGAGTTGTTGTATGGTATGGAGATTCCTATTGTCTTCCACTGAGGCTTTTGGTTTGTCATTACTCTGCCAGTCTCCTGTTTCCACCTTGGCACTATGTGCATGTGTTGTCACGTTTTTAATTTTTTTTTTTTATGAATTACAGTAATGCAATATGAGTAGGCTAAATACTTGAAAATATCACTAAAAGGGAAACATTTAAGGTGACATAGTCATAGAGCCGAGGACCGTTTTACACCGGATTGCCAATATCTTCGTTTGATCCAACTTTTCAGCTGAGGCTTGTCAATATTCCCTCTTGCAGGGGAAATGAAAAGACAACCGTTTCATTCTACACTTCACTTTTTGTATTTTAAATTGTTCTAAATAAGCAGCGACAAATGTATGCTTTTAAATCTATGCACTCTTCATAAATAGTAAACATGCATTTTTTTTATCAAATATATAGAAATATCAGTTGTAAAAATTACAGTTAATAAACGGACTCATCATCAACCGACGCTAGCAAGCACACCTACAATTTCCTCAAAAATGGTACCCTCTCTAGTTATTATTATTATAGTAAAATTAATAATTATTATATGGATTGAAAATAGTGAGAATAGGAGTTAAGGGGCTCCATGACTGTCTTCGCCTGGAGCCCCCAAATCACTAAATCCGCCAGTGACCCCAGTCCCTGGTCAGACCTTTCTAAAAGGTTAGGCAAATACAATTTACTGCATAGTGTGAGTTACACAATCATGCAGCAGATGCAATATATTAGTATATCAACATTTCACAGATTCATGACCACATTACACACAACAGCACATCACGTAACAATACTTTACAACAGGGACAACAGACACACTGTGTGCTCCTGCCTTTATGGACCTGACTTAGTGGCTACATGTTTGGTTTTCTTTCAGCAAGTGTTTCACCTTTCTATTGAATGTTTTCAGTTTGGTTTGTGTTTTTATGTCAGTTGGTAAATTATTCCATAAATGGGTCCCTATCACTGAAAAACATGATTGGCCGAAAGTGGTTTTGCGCACCTCTACTATGCAGTTGCCACCCACTGTAACATCCACCGTTGTAGCGTTGACATCGTTGCTAGCGATGGAAATGTTGGAGCAGAAACTAGCACTTCGTAGTCTCTGTGTTTTTGCTCTGCACGTGCGATTCCATCGCTCTGATCCCCATTGTCCCAAGTTTGAAAATTTTCGGACACGCAGTTCAATTCATAAGCATTTCCAGGCACCAACCTTAACCAAGAATACTCATTCTTTTCAAGCCATTTGTAATTGAACTTTAATTTCCCCATGTTTCTAAGTTGAGTAGCTATCAACCATTTACATCATGAAAATCTGCGCAGTAGGCAACGCTCTGACCTAACTATAGACAACGCAGCACAACAAAAAAAAAAATCAACTTGACAGAACAGATTGCCTACATTTTTGCAGTGACATGATAAAAAAAAAAAAAGTAAGACCCATCCAATCTGAATTTAAGACAATTTAATACATTTTAAGGCCTTATTTTTAGGAAAAGTGATTTAAGACTTTTTAAGGACCCGCGGCCACCCTGCCAGAGGGCCCCCACAAAAACCCTAGTAGCCTATTATGTAGTAGTGATGGGAAGTTCGGATCATTTTACTGATTCGGTTCTTTGAATCACGTTCAGTAGAATGAACGAATCTTTTTTCGAGTCATTTGTTCTGAAATAGTGTGTGTGTGGGGGGGGGGGGCATTAGCATTTAATTATCACGGCAAACAATTACACTGCACTAAACTGTAAGTATAAATGTAAAGTGAAAATAACAAAACCAGTCAGTATGATGACTTGAGCGAATATCATTCACGTCTTACTTACTTACGCGAAAGGGAATGAGGAAACTGTTTCCTCTACCAAAAAAATACAATGCGGGTCACGTGAAAAAGAGTCGGGAAATGAACGAATCGTTAGTTTCCTCTAGCTACCAGTACAGAGCCTATGCAGGTCACGCGAAAAATGATCCAAAGACTCGCACCCGAATACCGAGTCGGGAAATGAACGAATCAGTTCTGTTTACTTCGACGAGCCTATGCAACAGTCCCGATGCGCGGCCACGAGAAAATGAACGAATCACTCTATGAGAGGACTCATTACTCCCGAATCCTTGTAAGGATTCGTTCAAAATGAACGAATCGTTCACGAACGACACGTTTACGAACGACACATCACTATTATGTAGGCTTTCTTTTCTATGACTAAATTATGATGCATAGGCCTAACTAATACTCATGCGCAGCATCAGAGTTAAAACAAAGCCACAAAATCAAGCAAAATTGAAAGAAAAAAGTTTGTATTTTCCGAGAAATAACACCCTTCTTTAAAAAAATTGTTTAGTCCATGGTTTGCTCCTCTTTTGAAAATGTGTGTGTGACGTTATTACTCAAGAACTGCAGCAGCAGCCAGCTGGTTATCAATTGAGAACTGACAATGCCAAAACAGAAACATAAATCGGGACGCCAAAGAAGAGAAGAGAGGAAGAAATGAGAAGCCAGGAGCACATCAATAGCCCAGAATATCAGCGATTTTTTGTCTCCAAGAAAGGTGAGAGTGTTAAGCTGGCGCCCTAGTGGTTCACGAGAAATTCATAGATGCCACCTACGTCACTTCCAAACAGACCGCCGCCATATGCACTACCGATCTCGCCCAGTATGGCCGCCCACACTGCCGATTTCAATGAGAAAGAGAGACAAAGAAATGCAGATTTTAGGCTTCGATCCTTAGCCTATTTGTTATTCCCAGTTTTCTTTGGTTCCTTGTTATCTGCCCCAGGCTTGTCCCAATTGGCTTTCCATGACAGAGCTATAAACATTTATCTTGTGCATAACCCGTCCCCATACAGTGGGGATAGCTTGAAGGTTTTCAAGAGTAAGGATGCTTATCAATATGCTGTGGCTGGATGGGTGAATGACGTGAAAGTGCGGCACCTGGCCACCAATGACTTATATTTAATCATGGGAAAGTAATTTATTATATAAAAAAATCTAATGGATGATTTTGGTGGTAGTTTAATCTAACTAGGTAGCAAGTTGTTAGCTAAATGGCTAACAGCTAGCTAGCACACATCTTAGTGCCACTTAGCTCGCGGCTAGCTGTCATATTGACAATGTTTTTTTAATGTCAGATGCAGGGCTTGACATTAACCTTTTGAGGCACTTACATTCTATGCACAAAAGTCACTTGTCCAAAACCTTTAAATAGACTGACTGACCTACTGAAACGGGCAAAACTAGTCTGGCAAACGGAGGTTGCTTTTCAGGCATAACGCAGACATCCCAACCTGCAGAGACTCATTTCCGGGAGGTAATAATAATTTGCAGGAGCAGAAAACGATTAGCAGGAGCAGAAAACGATTAGCAGGAGCACAAATATGATTTTTTTTTTTATGGCCGCCCGGAGGGTGTGGGCCGGATCAGAGCCATATACAAAAATGATAACAAATATTTTTCTATAGCTCTGGGCGGGAGCTGCGCAGTCCAGACGCGCCACAACTGCATCGAGTAGCTTACGTGCTAGACAAGCTAGTAGCATAGCTACGGTTAGCTGGTACTGTAGTATAGGTTATTTTAAACATCCACTACTAATGTGAACATAAGGCCAAATCGTTTATCTTTGCTTATTATTTACCAACATTGCTGAATATCGTGTCCATTGTGTGTTAGCTGCAACATCGTAGCCTTGTTAGCGCTAGCCACTATACCCACTCTTTGGTCTGTAGCTAGCCTAGCTGCTAGTACTACACTGCGGTGATCGCTGCTACCCAGCTACCCAGCTACCCAGCTAACACATTGCGGCAACGTCGTAGCAACGTTATAAAGGGAATGTTGCCAGTTGGTCCCATGGACAACGTTGCCACGACGTCGTACCTTGGTCGGCTGGTTACGTTATTTTTAGGTCCGTGGGCAACGTTGCCGCGACGTCGTACCTTGGTCGGCTGGTTACGTTATTTTTAGGTCCGTGGGCAACGTTGCCGCGACGTCGTACCTTGGTCGGCTGGTAACGTCATTTTTAGGTCCTTGGGCAACGTTGCTGCGACGTCGTACCTTGGTCGGCTGGTTACGTTATTTTTTGGTCCGTGGGCAACGTTGCTGCGACGTCGTACCTTGGTCGGCTGGTTACGTTATTTTTTGGTCCCATGGACAACGTTGCCGCGACGTCGTACCTTGGTCGGCTGGTAACGTCATCTTTTGGTCCGTGGGCAACGTTGCCGGGACGTTGTACCTTGGTCGGCTGGTTACGTTATTTTTTGGTCCCATGGACAACGTTGCCGCGACGTCGTACCTTGGTCGGCTGGTTACGTTATTTTTAGGTCCGTGGGCAACGTTGCTGCGACGTCGTACTTTGGTCGGCTGGTAACGTCATTTTTAGGTCCGTGGGCAACGTTGCTGCGACGTCGTACCTTGGTCGGCTGGTTACGTTATTTTTTGGTCCGTGGGCAACGTTGCTGCGACGTCGTACCTTGGTCGGCTGGTTACGTTATTTTTTGGTCCCATGGACAACGTTGCCGCGACGTTGTACCTTGGTCGGCTGGTAACGTCATCTTTTGGTCCGTGGGCAACGTTCCCGGGACGTTGTACCTTGGTCGGCTGGTTACGTTATTTTTTGGTCCCATGGACAACGTTGCCGCGACGTCGTACCTTGGTCGGCTGGTAACGTCATTTTTAGGTCCGTGGGCAACGTTGCCGCGACGTTGTACCTTGGTCGGCTGGTTACGTTATTTTTGTCGCAGGACAACGGATCTTGAGTGCAATATAGGTTTATATAGGCTATATAAATGTAGACACTGCATGTAATTCATGTGCTGCTCAGCCCCAGCATGTCATTGGTCATCAATGTTCTCATATGCAGACACAAAGCGTAAATTGAAAAAAAGACAGAATGTGGAATATAATTTAGTCTTTCATTCTTTACTATAAACATGTACAAAAGCAATCAATGTGTGATAAGTAACATGATTAAGCAAACATTATTTGTATAGCACACCAAAGCTGTATGACACACAATGCAAATTTGTGCTTCAATAGTTTTGTAATACAAAATTGTTAAATGTGACCAAAAGGTAAGCGACTCTTAAGAGTTTCATTTTCAAAGACGAGTCATCACAGAATATTACAATTCTTCCTTAGCAAACCTGCCCCTCAGTCTGCCCCTGAGCAACAACTTTACGCATGCCCATTTCAACGCATAGCTGAAACTGGGCTTCCTTAACAGTTTTTGCAGGGGTCCTACCGTCTTTCACACAATGGATTTTACCTGGAAATAAGTTACTTCAAAGGTGAGTTTCTTTACCGACAGTTTTAAATATATAAACATATTTTCAGAAATTGGATGGGGCATATAGGTTTGAAATTGAGTTGTTTATAGCGTTATATCAGATTCACATTGTTTACGTTAGGATTTCGCTAGCTAGGTTAAACCCTCCAGAAAGTTATTTTGAAATACTGAAAATGCATACATGTTATCAAAGTTTAGCGTCTCACAAATCACCCTCAAAAGAATCAGTGAAATCAAACGTTCAGAACTGTTAGAAAACCTTGTCCCAAAATAGTTTATTTAGCTAGCTAGCCCTGAATTTTCAAAGACGCTAGCGCGTGGCTGATCACGTTCACAGTCGGTCATGGCATGCTCAGCAATGGCGTCTGTAAAAGTATCATGTCACTAATTCTTCCAATTTGTACATGATATTTGTTTTTGGATACGTTTATTCGTTTTAACCTTTAGATGCGTGAGTTCTAAATATTTCAGACATTTTCACCAGAGTACGTAAGTTATTTTTACAAAAGGAAGCTATGTAGCTTTAATTAGCTTCCGTTACCTAGCAACCTAAGATAATACTCGTACCAATGCTACTACTTGCTAGTGTTACTTGTTAGCCTACTCAGTGTTTCCCACACATAGACTAATTTGTGGCGGTGCGCCACAGAATCAACACCGGCCGCCACACATTGCGTTTCGTAAACATTTTTTTTTATCGCTATTTAGGTAAAAACACGCAGCGTATTCGTTCAGCTGCATTTCCTTTCCCTGCTCTCCCTCCGTCTCTTTCACGCACGCGTCTTTCTCACATACACACACAGTCACTACGTCAGCACACGTTAGCAACGATGCATACGCCGTTCTAGTGAGACCGACAGCTACATCAGCGAGCCTTCAGCATTAGTGCCGTAGCTAAAGGTCTAGGAAAGTTGAGGCTACTTTTCGCTAGGTACCGACGGACATGTCTTAATCGAAGGTTCCCCTTCGTTGTTTTGGTGAGAAGTTTCAAGAGCTAGCTACTTACCCGGCGTCATGGAGCCGACCAGTTAAATAGTTATTTAGCACCCTGTATGCAGCGTCGCTACCTGCATATGCAGAAATTATTTGTTTGTTGTTGTTGATTGATTTTGTGAATTATTTCGACCCCCCCCCCCCGGTCTGACATGAAACAACACCCCCCCCCCCCCCCCCCCCCCCCCCCCGCCACATATAGCTTTCTAATCTGTGGGAAACACTGCTACTAATTGTACATTTTGAAGCCATACTGTAGTGTTTATCATATCGTTTTTGCCCATCGGAAAATAGTTGGTTGTAATGTTCAGAATCACACATGTGCGACGCTACGCTGTGGGGCCCTGCTTTCGAACGATCACATATGTGCGATGCTACTCCAATATCAATATACTAATACTATGTACGTAAACTACATTCCACTTTCATTTCTGTACAGGTGATCCGACCACCATCACAAGTACTGTGTCCCTTGGAAATTATGGTAAAGTAATGAATGACCGTTTATAACAGTGACAATAATTGTATGAGCCATGGCAACCCTAAAGGCTATGCTTTGAAGCAAAAGTATGACTTAAAACGTTTGCATCACCAGATGCCATACCTCTAGGTGTCAACTCTGGTCTGGTGGAGGAGAACCCATAGGGGGCCCCGGAAAACAACTGGCAGCCAGGCAAGTGCAAATATAAGACACTCAAAAATATACTCAAACCATTGCCATTGTAAGGCATACCTAATTGTGAGGCATACTTAAGTTGTTCTAATCGTGGGGGGAAACAACAAATGTTGTCTTACTAATGCTTTGTATACCCCATTCAGCTGTACCATCTTGGGCAAAGACCAATCAAGGTAACATTTGTTATGTACATCAATGTTACAGCTAATCTAGAAGAACCACAGTGTATGCCAATCATGCAAACTCTTGTAATCTTGTTTTACTTGTCTTTAATTACAGACACATTACAGGTTATGCTCCGGAAGATGGAGACATTGGAAGAGAACCAGCGAGAGGCTCTCCTGTTCAGGCGACCACAGGGCAGACACACTGAAGAGGTGCCAGTGATGGACCTACAGGTGGCTCAAACACAGGCTGAACTCCAAGACCTTGAGGAGCGCCTTAAGGTGCTGGAGTTGCGAAAGAGAGTGGTAAGTGTTTGGAGATCCCATAAACTATGGCTTACACGCATTCAACGTTTACATTGGTGCTGACAATAAGTTCATGACTTCTAATTCCAGACGCTGTGATGAAGTGGAAGACGGGACTGGGAGAGAAAGCTGTGGAGCTCCGCATAGAGGAAACACTCAAACACACCCTGGCAGCCCATTCAAAACAAGCCAGGTGAATGAATCATGTTTGCAGCTTCCATATCCAATCTTTACATGGCTATGACACAAATCTAGAATCACATAATATTTAATTGATGATGTATATTATTTTAGATGTGATTTTTTGAATGACTTGTATAGCCCCTTTTCACACGTGCGATTATGTTAATCGAACACTAACTTATTTTGTGCTTCCTTGTCGGGGCGAACAGACAGGACTCGTATCGGGGACTGGAAGAAGACTTTAATTCATTTTTTGCACTTGGCACCTTCTGATTTAATAGCCTGATTCCCTAACCACTCAGCCATCTGACTCCCCTTTAGTATAGATAGACCACATATTTAGGATTCCTATATGTTGAATGTATATACCTTCCTGCCAAAGTAAATTCCTTGTCTGTTCAAACTTTCATGGCGATTAAAACACTTTCTGATTCTGAAATGCTGCCTCGTTTATGATTTAGCTTGAGTCAGGCTACACATCACACAAACATATTCCTCCTAACGTTGGCTATCTATTATACCAAAACAAGTAGCCTTCCGGGCAAATGAGGTCTGCATATGAAATATAGGTTACTTCATAATTAAGTAAATTATTAACGTCGCAGTTACGGACTAGCAACGTCACAAAATTACGTTGCTAGGAGGTCGCGGTTACGGACCGGCAATGTCACAAAACAACGTTGCTAGGAGGTCGCGGTTACCGACTGGCAACGTCGGAAAATAACGTTGCCACGACGTCGCGGTTACGGACTGGCAATGTCCCAAAACAACGTTGGTAGGAGGTCGCGGTTACCGACTGGCAACGTCGGAAAATAACGTTGCCACGACGTCGCTGTTACGGACTGGCAACGTCCCAAAATATCGTTGCTAGGAGGTCGCGGTTACTGACTGGCAACGTCGGAAAATAACGTTGTGACGCGTCGCGGTTACCGACTGGCAACGTCAGAAAATAACGTTGCCACGACATCGCGGTTACGGACTGGTAACGTCGGAAAAATAACGTTGCCACGACGTCGCTGTTACGGACTGGCAACGTCATAAGATTACGTTTGCGACAACCTACTGTCGCCCCACAGATGCACGGTCCCGCAACGTCGCCAAAGACGTTGCGGCAACAAACGTTTGGTCATCGTGTGACGTTGCGACAACGTAAGGGCAACGTAAATGTGTTAGCTGGGTAGCCTTCAAATAAAACAGTGCACAAACAATTTAAACGACAGTGCACATATTTCACACATATAACACACTATTGGAGCAACATACCTGTTCATGCACAACCATAAAACAATTGGTTTATGCAGCATCTGAACAAGTAAATAAAATGACAAAATACATCAGGTTCATTATGGCAGCACAGTTAGCTAGCTAACAGAACGTGAGGAATGGGAAATTCCCAGCTAACTAGCTAGCTAATCACAACGTATGAACCTTGTGGTAAACAAAAATACTTTCGGCACATTGACAAAACTGCTTTAAAAACAACACAATCATACTAATCACACAAAATACATGTAATATGTCGAAGTTGTCGACATTTATTACATTTATCAATCGGTAATCGATCAAAGTATGGGGTAATTTTGCACAGTAGATCTACCATTGACAGGCAACCTTCTTCTGTCTAACTACGGCTACAGTACACACACACACAAGCTGCAGACCTGCAATACACCACAGCTCCAAAGGGGGCTCTAAAACGCCAACAACACTAACAACTGTATAATTATGGCAAAACTCATCATAGCGTTTAACTGATTTTTCAACTTCGTTACACCCACCCCTTCTGAATTTCGCTCATAATTGGTAGACGAACAAGGCAGTACATTTACCTTAGTGGTCAACAACAACAAAAAACTCAACATGACATGGTTACACCAATATTCCAACTGGAAAAGTATCCCCGAAGAGATGAAGTGGAAAGAGAGCGGCGCCTTGCTCACTACCAGCTACTGGAAGTAGGATGCAGTCTACACCCCACACAAACCATATCCCTTACATAGAAAAAGGTCCCAACAGGTACACTCAAACATGTCCATGGAGAAGTAATCAAAAATATCGAAATTACCCAAAGTGTACACTGAAAAACACCAAAACTCAACCATATATACACATATCTATATATAAAGACAAATACCTACTTCACTGGATTAGTTGAAACATAGAATTAGCGGCTTTGTCAACAAGTCGACTGGTATCCCTGACAATACCCCATTGAGACATCTGACACAACAGACGGTTAACCGGTCTAAGTATACGTCCAACACGGGATCTGGCTCCGTGAATACTGCTTGAATCAGACTGAATGGAAGGTGGTATTGTAATGCGTACATCATCTGAGTTGCTAGAATGCAAAAACTGTGTGTGAGTACCCTGAGTGTCAGCTGTGGGGCCATTTGTGTGACTGTTGTTAGAGCTCCCAGTCTGTGACTGTGTTAGCAAACTGCCCGCATGCTCAGACTCTTTGTTTGTACTCAGGACATCCCCAAGTGAACCATCCCCCACCCGGCTGTCCACACCCACAGTTGTCATATTGCTGACCCACTCTAAAGTTCTGGTCCTGGCAACTCCCTCATCCACAACAGGCATCATTCCATCCATGTCACTGACATCACTTGACTCCTTCTCGCAGGAGGACACAAAGGTCTGATCTGAGAGATTGTCCACATCCACAGGCAAGAAGTTAACAAGCATCAGCAAGTTTCGGTGCACAACTCTTTCTTGTCCAGGGACTGGGTTCCTAATCCGATAAGTATGAGAGGAGGCATTCACTCTCACAACAACGTACACCGTGGACTCCCATCTGTCTGCCGTCTTACGCTTCCCTCTCTCACGTTTGTTCGAGACCAGTACCCGATCACCTGCAGAGATGGATTTCCCTTTTGCATGGCGGTTATAGAGTTCAGCTTGAAGACCCTGCTCCCTATCAACGTGTCCCTGAGCAATAGCCATGGCCTCCTGAAGGTCTTTTGTGAGCGATACCACATAACTATCATAACTACCGATCTCTGGATCTTTCAAGATATTCTTGAAGAGGACATCAACTGGAAGACGTGGAACCCTACCATACATGAGATAGAAAGGGGGGTAGCCTGTGGTCTCATGCACGGTGCAGTTGTACATGAATGTCAGAGTCTGGAGGTGGCGAGGCCAATTGTGCTTTGCATCAGGCGGGAGGGCTCAAGTCATATTACCCAGCGTTCTGTTGAAACGTTCCACGCTGCCATTGCCCATTGGATGGTATGGTGTCGTCCGAGACTTCTTCACACCCGCGACCTTCAACAGTTCACTTATTAGATGACTCTCTAACGACGCACCTTGGTCTGAGTGGATCCTCTCAGGAAATCCATAAACACAGAAGTATTTGTCCCAAAGTTGCTTTGCCACCTGTTTAGCAGACTGATCTCGACAGGGGAACACCTGTGCAAGCCTGGTGAAATGATCAGTCACCACTAGGACGTCAACAGACCTATTGTGAGAATCCTCTTCAGTCCAGAAATCGATACATACAATCTCCAAAGGCGCAGAAGTTTTTATACTCTTCATAGGTGCCTTTCCTTCAGGATCTGCAGTCTTGCTTATGACACACCTCGGACATTGGCGGACGTAATCTTTGACATCTCGGTCAATATGAGGCCAGAAGAACCTCTGGCGGGCCAGGCTCAGGCTCCTAAATTGGCCCTGATAGCCAGCGCCGTCGTGAACGCCTCTGAGGACCTCAGATTTGAGAGAGTCAGGAACCACAAACTGGTATCTCTTCTTCTTAGAGACCTGATCTTTGGACACTGTAAAGGAGTCCATTGGAAGTTATCAATTTCTCCCAATGTTTGAGGTATCTGATGACCATCAAATGTTCCTTGGATTTCTCTCTCCTGGACGGACGTCGGCCACGTTCCACAAAGTACAACACCCTGGAAAGAATGGTATCACTCAACTGCCCTTTACGTAACTCATTCTCAGAGAACACGGATAAGGAATTGTCATCAGGGGGAATTAGCTGCGGGAGCTGCTGAAGAGCATCTACAGCTCGCATCCTGGTACCGGACTCCCACAGGCTGTGTGTTTCCAGGATGGCAGAGACTGGGTCTTTGCACATTGAGACACGAAAAGCTCTTCTTCCCCCTTGCTGCCAAGATCATCCCGAAAGGTGTTCGACTGTCGGAAGGCTTCCTGGACAGAGTCAGAAGAGACGGGGACTGCTTTTACAAGGAGCTCACTGTAAGCGTCCTGAAGCAATCTCTTTCCAACGACTGACTTCACAAACGGTCGCCGGCTAAGCGCATCCGCCACAGTGTTCCTGGGGCCGGGGATGTACTTGATGTTGAATACATAGGAAGCTAACTTCGCTACCCACCATTGTTCGCAGGCATCTAGCCGTGGTTTTGTCATGATATGTGTGAGGGGATTATTATCGGTCCATACAGGAAGACACGACCCTTAAGCCAGTGACTAAACTTGTCACACACAGACCACTTCAGCGCAAGGAATTCAAGGCGATGAGCAGGGTACGTCTTCTGAGCCCGTGAAAGGGATTTACTGGCGAAAGCCACAGGCCGCGCCACAGAGTTACCCTCCTGCACTTGTGAGAGGACCGCTCCCAACCCATCCAAGGACGCATCAGTGCACAGCACAAATGGACGATTGAAGTCTGGGTGGACCAAAACAACTGAGGACACCAAAGCTGCCTTCAGACCCTCAAATGCCTGTTGGTGGTCAGCTGTCCAGTCAGCAGGTGTCAACCTCCGTGACTGAGGTGTGCGCATTACGCGTTGTCTCCCCTTGCGCTTCTGCTTCTGGCCAGCCAGGAGTTCAAAGAGAGGCCTTGCCATGGCGGAGTAATTAGGCACAAAGTGCTGATAATAGTTTACCATCCCCAGAAATGATCTGACACGAGACTGAGACTGAGTGAGTCCATCAGGCTCCATAAGATCTGCTGTGGTCATGTTGCTGACAGCCTCCACCTTTGCGGCATCTGTAGACACACCAGGTCCATCAATGATGTGCCCAAAGAACTTCACGGACCTCCTGAGCAGCCAACACTTCTTCTGAGCTAATTTCAGGTTGTGCAGGCGAAGGCGACTGAAAACCAGCTCCAGCCGTTTCTAAAGCTAACTCCTCAGTCGGAGCAAAGACCAACAGGTCATCAAGATAGCATAAGAGGCTGAGAAAGTTCTGGTCACTGAATATGCTCGTCATCCTCATGAAACTGCCTGGACTGTTGCACAGACCCTGGGGAAGCCGGTTGTATTCATACAAGCCCATGGGTGTTGTGAATGCAGAATACTTGCGGTCATCTTCATAGAGTGGCATATTTTAGAAGCCAGACGTCAGATCCATTGTACTAAAGAACGCATTCCCACCCATGGCAGCTAAGCAATCAGCTTGGTGAGGCAGAGGATGGGCATCCTTCAATGTCCGTTTGTTGAGCCAGCGGAAGTCTGTGCACACTCACAAGTCACCATTCTTCAAATCAAATTTATTTGTATAGCCCTTTTTACACGCAAGCATTCTTCTTCCATACAAGGACGAGAGGTGAAGCAAACTCACTGGCGGACTTCCTAATTATTTATTTCTCTTCCATCTCATTGAGGACCTGGGGGAGCTTCTGGTATTCGGCAGGTAGAACACGTCGGTAGGGCAGACGGAATGGCCTTTCGTCTGTGAGACGAATCCGATGCACAAACTCCTTGGCTTCGCCACAGTCCAGATTATGGCGAGAGAAGACATCTTCATATTTAAGCACAAGATCAGCCAACTTTCCCTGACCAACATCGCGGCCTGATGCTCCGCTGGGACATGAATGCCTTGAATGACCAGGCTTGAAGCATGTAAAGCAGAGACGGTTAGAGCGGTAGTGGGCTTCCGTAGTGTGATCTGTATCGTTACAGACCTGACAGTTGGTTTCACAGTTAAAGTGGGTCCGGCTGCGGACTTGTGTACCACCAGGCTGCCAGGTGGGCCTTTCTTCTCTAACCTGCTCTTTAGTCAGAAGCTCCCTGAGCATAGACATCATCTCACTGAGAATAGCATTACTGCCTTGCTGTTGACTTGGAGGTAACTGGCCCTGTGGCACAGAAGAAGGAATCTGCTGACGGTTCTGCGACACAGGAGAGGAATAAAGTTGTTGGCCCTGGTGACCTGGAGAGAAGGGCTGCTGCTGAGCCAGGGACGAGACAGGTTAAGGAGAGGGAGATGGCATAACCCCCACAGAGAGAGCTGGGGAGGACAGAGAGTTGCCACTGGCTGTCTCCATGTTGCCTACATCGTGAGGCTCCGTATGCATTTCCTGACAAAGCAGTGCCACCGCACGGGTCTGAGTTGTGCACACGTTCACAGAAGACACACGCTCCCGATGATATTCATCTATCCTCTGCTGTATCTCCTTTGATGTCCACTCATGAATCTGTTTGTACTTAAACACCGACGCAAGCCCTGGATCTGGGCAGTGCTTCACAAACATCTTCGCAATTTCCCCCCCATGTTCTCTGCTTGTCAGCCTTGACGTTTTAACCCCTCTTCAGCTAAGTCTGCAGCTTTATTGAGGCGTATCTAGTAAGCAATGGGATTTTCTCTCCGACTCGGCAAGGTTGAGTAGAAGTCTTGTAAGGGCAGGCAAGAAGACGTGTCACTGAAATACTGTTTCAGTATGTTATATATCACATCTGGGGTACAAGAAGTCTCAAGCAAGGGATCACTCCTGAAGCCTATCTTAACTAAATCCCTGGCTTTCCCCATCAGCCTCCCCATTACCACCTCCATCTGTGACTGGACACCATAGTTTGGTTTGTTGAGGTACGATTTCATCAACTCAACCCATTCAGTCACCGTGTATTTGTCAGTTTTATCCCCCCTGAAAATAACAGGTTCCTTGTCAGATTTCAAAACAACTTTAACGTGTGAATTGTCATTCGATGCATTCATATTGCCGGTATGCTGAGTGTCCTGGTACTCCGCGTTGTGTAAATGAGCACTACCGTGGTAAGCGCCACCAATGGCACCACTAGACAGGAGTGAGGCTACAATTGATTCACCTATCTGCGAACCCAACTGGTAAATCATATCACCAAATAGGTGTAATGTTGCACTTTCACCACTAGGTGTTGAGTGGTGTGGCCCACCCTGCGGCCCCTGCCCCATAGGTGACCCACCGAGATCCTGACTCGATCCTAAGTCCCTATCTCTAGCAGTCAACACAGGTGAAGCACCCACATCCCTCCCAACAGACCTACTGGGCAGTACATTTATTTCCCTTACACCTCTACCCCTCCCGAAAGAGAAATGACTAAGCACAGACTCATCACCCGGAAACTTGCTAGCCATTTTACCCCTAGGCAAAAAGAGAAGAAATTGACATATAAAGAGGAAATAAAAGACAAAAAAATAAAACTCAATTACAGATTTCTGTGTGGATATAAACTGTGAAAATAACAAAAATGCTATCTCGTCAATGATACTTCGACAGTCCCGAGTACCACTATCAAGCTCCAGCACAAATGACGTGTAAAACACGGACTTCCTCCAAATCACGCTGCACCCTCGGTCAGGCGATCTGCATCAAGCTGATCTTGAATCACAAGGTCACGGCACCAGTGTGACGGTGGACTGCAGGGGACTGACGAACACTTGACGAAGATGCTTCTTTATTTCCTGTTCATGCACAACCATAAAACAATTGGTATACGCAGCATCATTGACAGGCAACCTTCTTCTGTCTCATTTCATACAACACATTAATCACATATAGCCTACAAATAAAACAGTGCACAAACAATTTAAATGACAGTACACATATTTCACACATATAACACACTATTGGAGCAACATACCTGTTCATGCACAACCATAAAACAATTGGTATACGCAGCATCTGCACAAGTAAATAAAATGCCAAAATACATAAGGTTCAGTATGGCAGCACGGTTAGCTAGCTAACAGAATGTGAGGAATGGGAAATTCCCAGCTAACAAGCTAGCTAATCACAACGTATGAACCTTGTGGTAAACAAAAATACTTTCGGCACATTGACAAAACTGCTTTAAAAACAACACAATCATACTAATCACACAAAATACATGTAATATGTCGAAGTTGTCGACATTCATTAAATTTATCAATCGGTAATCGATCAAAGTATGAGGGTCATTTTGCACAGTAGACCTACCATTGACAGGCAACCTTCTTCTGTCTAACTACGGCTACAGTACACACAAACACAAGCTGCAGACCTGCAGTACACCACAGCTCCAAAGGGGGCTCTAAAACGCCAACACCACTAACAACTGTATAATTATGGCGAAACTCATCATAGCGTTTAACTGATTTTTCAACTCCGTTACACCTGTAATAACTTTCTGCAGCCTGCATTTCTGGAAATTAACGAGGGTAAAACCTTTTTAATACCTGACTAAATGAAATGTAATACCTTGGATGAAAATATGGACGTTTTTAAGACGTTTACATTTAAAGTTCAGAATTTAAGACTTTTTAAGACCCCGCGGGAACCCTGTAATAACGATATGCCTCGTGCACGCTTGCAACTAGCTGTACACGTCATACTTTGCGACAACCAGTTGCGAGCATAGATTTATATGGTTACGAGCGTGTGAGCTTATAGGCATTGCAGAGGCAGAATCTATGGGCAAAAGTCCGATAAGAATCAGAGACATGATGCAAACTTAACGGAAATGTATTCTGTCACTGTATAGTATTCCTTCCACTTGTTTTTTAGAAATAGGCTATAGGGCTAAATATAGGGCTATTCTAGATGGAACTCATCACATATGTTGCTTTTTTAATTCGTGATGAGTATTATTTCCAACACATTGTATCGGATGAAATAAACTGTTAACATGAACAGCTCCGTCGTTGTTCTCGCCAGGCAAAGAAAGCTTAGTTATTTTGGTAACCGAAATCTTCCATAATGCAGATTTACCATAGCTTACTGTCAACTTTATATTCAAACAAAATGCCACAAAATTCACACTGCCTTCAATTTATCATCAGTGTAGAAATGTGGCCAGTGTTGTATATGTTCATCCTACAAAACCAAACGCCTATTAATGGATATAACGTGATCTAACAAGAGAATAATGTAATAAATAAAAGCTTGAGAACTGTGTCTAAAATATACTTTATTGAACATTTGCCTTTGAAAGGGTCTTATTCACAGAACCATATCAGGGTTTTTCCTACATGAAGAAAATGTTGGCGCGCGCCAAAGCCGTTTTCCCAAGCGCCAATGACAAATCCCGAGCGCCAAAGGCAAAAAAAGTCAGCAATGAAGAAAAGAAAAAACCTGTGTTCATCACGCGTGCAATGCATGTCAGCGAATATGTTCTCAATAGTATGTTTCAAGTAGGCTACAGCCAAACCCTCATTCTGTTTAGATCAATAATAATCCAGTTGAAAAGCGTGTCTTCTCTCGTCTGATCAATACGCAACTGTGAGGTGCGCGAATGGACAAAGCGGCTACTAAACTGTCGTTCCGCTGCGAGGGCCAGCCCGACGTGCACGAATAGTACACCTGTAGCCTACAAATGCAAATTACATTTCCACTCAAAATGCTGACAAAAGTTTGAATTACGATTTCAAACGCAGCCTCCATTGGTATTCTTAACCTGGAATTATAACATATAGTGCAGTGTTTCCTCTATGGCTAAATTCCTGCCGCCACGGTATTAGAAATCAGGCTGTACAAAGATTTAGTCCGTATAGCCTATCAACAGTGATTGTTAGAGTGCATGTCGGAGAATAGCACGGACACGCGCTTCACACCGCAGTTGAGATTCCGTGTGTGCATCCTTGAGAACTGTAAATCGTATAACTTATGTTGTCAGTTCTTAAGCCCGTTATTCTATAAGTCTATAGTTCTTGCAAATTTAAATCAAGTTAACTGGTGATTTTCGTTGTTTGTATTCTTCCCCTGCAATAGCATCTGCTATTGCACATGTCTGTTGATTTGATAGAGATTGCTGCCCTTTCTCAGGTCTGTATTTCAGGTGCATTATTATGCTGAAGTAGTTTTAATTGATAAAAAGTGGGTTTATTGTTAATATTTGCTACAGAATGCTTAGCCTATCAAGATCAAATGAAGCAGGCAGTGTACATGCTTCAGAGTGGCCTACCTTAATCGATAGGCTAGGCTACTGACCATTTACAATAAGTTGTTACGTCAATTAATAATTGGCAGCATTTATGCCATTTAGAACATACTTTATAACTTTATTGCTTTAGGGGAAATAGGACGAAAATATGTGTGTGTGTGTGTGTGTGGGGGGGGGGGGGGGTGCAAAACACTTGGGAATAAATACATTGATTAGAAATAAGAAAAACAAAGAATATATACAGTGCCCTCCAAAAGTATTGGAACAGTGAGGCGAATTCCTTTATTTTTGCTGTAGACTGAAAACATTTGGGCTTGACATCAAATAATGAACGTGAGACCAGAGATCAACGTTTCAGCTTTTATTTCCAGGTATTTACATCAGGATCTGATGCACAACTAAGAAAATATCACATTTTGTTTGAATCCACCCATTTGTCATGTGAGCAAAAGTATTGGAACAGATATACTTAAAACATATTTAAGTGAATAAGACTTAATATTTAGTTGCAAATCCTTTGCTTTCAATAACTGCAGCAAGTCTGTGACCCATTGACGTCACCAAACCTTTGCATTCTTCCTTTTTGATGCTTTCCCAGGCTTTTACTGCAGCCTCTTTCAGTTGTTGTTTGTTTTGTGGGGTTCCTCCCTTCAGTCTCCTCTTAAGCAGGTAAAATGCATGCTCTATAGGGTTTAAGTCTGGAGATTGACTTGGCCAGTCTAATACCTTCCATTTCTTGCCCCTGATGAACTCCTTTGTTGTTTTGGCAGTGTGTTTTGGGTCGTTATCTTGCTGCATGATGAAGGCTCTGCCAATCAGTTTGGTTGCATCTTTCCTTAAATTGGCAGACAAAATGTTTCTGTAGACTTCCGAGTTCATTTTGCTGCTGCCATCATGTGTTACATCCTCAATGAAGATTAATGAGCCCGTCCTAGAAGAAGCCATGCAAGCCCAAGCCATGACATTACCTCCACCGTGTTTCACAGATGAGCTTGTGTGTTTGGGATCATGAGCAGTTCCTTTCTTTCTCCAAACTTTAGCCTTTCCATCACTTTGGTAAAAGTTAATCTTTGTCTCATCAGTCCATAAAACTTTGTCCCAGAATTTTTGAGGTTCATCTCTGTACTTTTTGGCAAATTCCAGCCTGGCCTTCCTATTCTTCTTGCTAATGAGTGGTTTGCATCTTCTGGTGTAGCCCTTGTACTTTTGTTCATGAAGTCTTCTGCGAACAGTAGATAGTGATACCTTCACTCCTGCCATCTGGAGGTTGTTGCTGATCTCACTAACAGTTGTTTTAGGGTCTTTCTTTACAGCTCTCACAATGTTTCTGTCATCAACTGCTGATGTTTTCCTTGGTCTACCTGTTCGACGTCTGTTACTTAGTACACCAGTAGTTTTCTTCTTCTTCAGGACATTCCAAATGGTTGTACTGGCTATGGCCAATGTTTCTGCAATGGCTCTGATTGATTTTCCATCTTCTCTAAGACTCACAATTGCTTGTTTTTCACCCAAAGACAGCGCTCCGGTTTTCATGTTGTTTTCACCTCTGAATACAGTCTGCATAGACAAAACCTATCTTACCCAATCTGAACCTGAGTGTAGACATTCAGTGGTATTTATTGATTGAATAATGTATGTAATAGGACACACCTGGGCAACAAAACACACCTGTCAGTCATATGTTCCAATACTTTTGCTCACGTGACAAATGGGTGGGTTCGAACAAAAAGGTGATATTTTCTAATTTGTGCATCAGATCCTGATGTAAATACCTGGAAATAAAAGCTGAAACGTTGATCTCTGGTTTCACATTCATCGTTTGATGTCAAGCCCAAATGTTTTCAGTCTACAGCAAAAATAAAGGAATTGGCCTCACTGTTCCAATACTTTTGGAGGGCACTGTATATACATATATTTTTTTTTTTTTGCACCAAAGACCCATTTTGACCCTGCATATAGGCTACAAAACGTTTCCATTAGATGTAAGTGGGAAGAGGCCCCAGGGAAGACCCAGGACACGCTGGAGGGACTATGTCTCTCGGCTGGCCTGGGAATATGGAGTTAGATTAGTTTCATAATTCAAACAAACAAACGCAACACGATTCAAACAAACTAAAAATTGGAAGAGACGATCTGATAGGCTGCTGAGGATATCTTTTAGAAAAAATGCATTTGTGGATCAAAGCGCGTCAGGAAAGTTCCAAAAATCCACACGAACGAATGCAAGGATTCACACCAACGAATGCAGGGATTTGTAACTTGTGTTTGTCAGGTTACAAACGAATGTAAAAGGGTCATTTATTTGTGAATTGCGTTACATTTGTGAATCACGAAATACATTTGTGAATCGTGTTACATTTGTTTGAATCGTGTTACGTTTGTTTGTTTGAATCGTGTTATGTTTGTATGAATCGTGTTACGTTTGTTTGGATCGTGTTAAATTTGTTTGAATCGTGTTGCGTTTGTTTGTTTGAATTATGAAACTAATCTAACTCCATATGGGAACACCTCGGGGTCCCCCAGGAAGAGCTGGTGGAAGTGGCTGGGGGGAGGGAAGTCTGGGCCTCCCTGCTTAGGTCGCTGCCCCAGCGACCCGATCCCCGGACAAGCGGCAGATGACGGACGGACGGACGGAAGTGGGGGTGAAACATAATCACTGAGGACCTTCATTG
The DNA here is from genome assembly GCF_021917145.1 of Hypomesus transpacificus. NCBI lineage: Eukaryota > Metazoa > Chordata > Actinopteri > Osmeriformes > Osmeridae > Hypomesus > Hypomesus transpacificus. The sequence goes on from NC_061085.1 coordinate 3,873,215, forward strand.
TCCCACAAAAGCAGTCTGGCTTGATGACACGATCAAATAAAGAATAATGGGTGTGTTTAACAAAAGCTTCTGAAGGCAAGACTATTATCATTTAAATATATATCATTTCCGATTGTGGTTAACAGTTAACGTATTAATCTTCGTCTTTCCTCCAGATACACATGTCAACAATATGCTCGCGCTTAACATCATATATTTGCCATCATGTCATGAACCTTTTTACGAAATATCAAATCTTTTTTTAAATAACTGGAATAAACTAGGCCTATATTAGCAACATTTCATGTATGTGTGACAATCATTTGCTAAACTTGCTACAACAAGGCAGTCAACTCAAGCCATTTCTCCCTGTGCTCTGCTATGGAAGAATTCGAATGGCACTGTGTAGATCTGAATAGTCAAAGGATATGGTTTCAAATACAATTTATTTAGATTATACAATTACATATGATTTAAACAAAGTACTTAAGTCTATGGCTCATTCAGCTCAATGTAAATCGGCTATCGGCCAATGTGAACTTTTGTGCTCGTGCCCTGTTAGTATCCGCAAGCACATTTGCAGACAATTTTTATTGACGTAGGCAAATAAATGGGGTGCTAGTCTACCCATTTCGGAGTGGTTTCAAACTTAGCAAAAATCAGGAACAATTATTCTATGAAAAAGCAAGTAGTATGAGCCAGGTTCGAGAATGGAACAAAAATTATTGGGGGAGATAGTTTTGTAAATGTTAACTGGAGTTAATAGAATAAAAACGACCGGAAGACACGGGAACCTAACCGTAAATGCAATACCACCTACATCCACCGGGGCCGTTGCTTCAAGCTGAGGGGCGAGGGGTGGGAGTCTGACTTCTCCCCAGTCTATTACACTTGGTGTCGATCAGGTCATCATATATCTCTGGCCACTGGATTGCATGGCTTGATGTTAACTTTTTAAGGCTCTTGGCATTTGGACAAATACATTTACGTTTCACTTGTCTATGCACAAAAGTCACTTGACCCCGGATACCCTTAAATAGCCTGACCAAGTGATCGGGCAAAACTAGCCTGGCTAACCGAGGTCGCTTTCTCAGGCAAATGACGAATGAAACAGGCTCAGTTAAAGAAATCCAAGATGCTGGCCATATTCATCAGGCTCATATCTACATTAGGCAGTCTATGGAGCTAAATCAGGGCTAAATGTTTTGTTAATTCGAAAAAGAAATCTTTAGTCGATTTTTAGATTCCAAACTTTTTTTTTACGGCTTCAATTTTTTTTGTTGAGTTTCACTTTATTTTATTTTTCAGTTTCATTTTTATTTAATTTTTTCAGACTTTTTGCCCCGATTTTGCGTAGGGGGCGTGGCTTCAACTCAGAGGCGGGAATTATTAGTGACAGCCAAACAAAGAGGCAGAAGACTCGGCAGTCGGCATGGCGTCCGCTCCGCCAACACAGTCTCACAGTGCGTGTCCACTGCAGCGACGCGAATTGCTTGCCATCGCTCGCCTTCCCACAGTTCACCATGCTCGGGGGCTTTTCAAACAGATTAATGTAGAATGTAGTTCTCCAAAGTCACTGTTGTAGTTGTCATAGCCAAGTGTGCATACTTGGGTTTACGTAGTTGCAACATCGATCAAAATACAACTTGTATACAAAATTCATAACTGTTTAATAGACATACACGTTGGCATGTGTAATTTTTTTTTAGTATATTCCTCAGTCTCTGCTAATCTGTCGATACGACAGGGAGTTCCAGTCGGGCTAGCTAGCTAGTTACCACAGAACGAAGTTACGTAATGTGACTAAACTGAATTTGAAAGCACAAGCACCCACAACTTCGGCAAACCTTGCACCATGCATCGTTTTTTGGTATTAACATCTCTGTACGAATACAGCTATGTATCGTACAGGGCTGGGTAAGCGGCCACACAAACGATTAGTTTCTCCTCCAACTTGAAACATAGAAAGCTAGAAATGTTTCCCATGGTTGCTACTTTACGAGAAACAAGAAAACATTCCGATTGGCCATCGCTAGCAAAAATCGCTCCTCATTTGCATAAAGCTGAGAAAATCTCAACTCTGTCGCGTCGCTACCCACAATGCACCACGCAAGCGATTCGCCTGGCTCCATAGAAAATGACTGGAAAACATGTTGTCGCTCGCATCGCGTCGCTGCAGTGGACACTCACTGTCATACTTCTGCGTATCCATGACACGGGTTTACACATCTATTTTGCGTGCCATATATACGCCAAATCGCTGTTTTGCGTGCAGTTTATACTCAAATTCCTAAAATCATTTCTATCAACAGAAACTGCGTCTCTATCACACGCAGAACTTTATTATCTCTTTATCCATTATACGTCATCCTTCAGACTCGGATTTTACGGAGGTTCACGATATCGAAGCTTCCAAATGTATTTTGAATACGTTTTTTGGGGGTAATTTTCACCTCAACCACCTTTAAATAACAACCAATAATTATTATTTGCCACCAACACCAAGCAGCATTCTTGTAAATATAAATAAGAAAAAAAGATAGGCACACAAACACAGGAAATATAAGATGTAGTCTATACAGGCCAGGTTCTTGCCAGCTATGAAGGGTGGGCTGTGGAGATTTTTAAAAATGATTTCTGATTTAACTCTTTATAACTCGAGACAACTATCATCTCAATATTTACCACACACGTCTAATTAGTGATTTCCGATTTGGCGTACATATGGCACGAAAAATAAATGTGTAAACCGGTGTCATAGATACGCAGAAGTATGAGACTGTGTTGGTGGAGCGGACGCCATGCCGACTGCCGAGTCTTCTGCCTCTTTGTTAGGCTGTCACTCATAATTCCCGCCTCTGAGTTGAAGCCACGCCCCCTACGCAAAATCGGGGCCAAAAGTCTGAAACTGAAAGAAAGAAAAACCTGAAACTGAAAATAAAAATAAGTGAAACTCAAAAAAAAAAAAAAGTCGTAAAAAAAGTTTTGAATCTGAAAACATGAAATTTGAACCTATGTGAAAATATGAAAGTGAAAAATGAAAATTAATAACTTATTAAAAATTTTGCCAAAATGTCACCGAAATTGTATTCAACCTGAGAAAGATATTGATACACTTATTTTTTCTTGGAATACATGGTTTTATTTGTAAAGTTTTCGACCAAAACGTACATTTTCAATGTCAAGCTTTAGTTTTTCGACTAAAGATTTATTTTTCGAATTAACAAAACATTTGGCCCTGATTTAGCTCCATACCAGTCCTCCCTGACGTTTCTGGTGTAGAATGGAGGGAAATACAACATTGTGCACACTGCCAGTGAGCGAGTCTGACTGAGGCTAACGTCAAAACAGTGTAATGGGGACACAGTCTCACTCAGATTGCCAGTTTTAAATAATCGGACCAGCTGGCTAAAAGCAGAATTCCCAAATCTCTTGAAAGCTGCCCTGCTTGACTTTTTAGATGTACAATTGACTGTAAAACTGTAAAATTATGAACTTTGTGACATGACGTGGGTGAAGATATGGTTGCCGCTCGACTATGCGGTCTGTACCGGGCGACATCCCCACTCAAATTTCAAGACTTTTGTGACCCAAATTAAAATTCTGATGCGAGAAATCAATGTGTAATCGCTTTCTCTCTTAAAGGCTGTCCTCTTCGACCTTTTTAAATCTAACTATTTGTATTATCCGTGTGGTCCTTTTGCCATTTTAAATGCTATCCTTTCCCGGTTTTCTGCAACCACGTTGCGGTCGCATCCCGAATGTTTACAAACAAATAATTGGTCTATAGGCGGTCACCTAGGGCGCCACTCAGAGGCCACTCAACAATATACACCGCGTTCCACATTATTATTTAAATTACACTTTGCTCAGATTTTCCTAAATAGTAATGCACAGTCAGTCAGTATCATTTTCAAGTCATCAACTGTTAGAGTATAATTCGAATTCTATTGAACAAACCTCCTAATGATAACAGTATTTTTTTCAAAAATAAAAAACTCAAAATGCAGTGTTCCAAATTATTATGCAGAATTTCAGAGTTTCAAGATTGTTGAAACTCTGTAGGTTGTAAAGAACAAAAAATTGTCATTTGTTGAATTTGCAGCATTAGGAGGTCATATTTACTGAAATCAAGAAAAGTTTGAATCAAAAACATCTTAACAGGTCAAGTTACATGTTAACATAGGACCCCTTCTTTGATATCAACTTCACAATTCTTGCATCCATTGAATTTGTGAGTTCTTTGATAGTTTCTGCTTTAATGTCTTTGCAGGATGCCATAATAGCCTCCCAAGGCACCTGCTTGGATGTGAACTGCCTTCCACCCACATAGATCTTTTGCTTGATGATGCTCCAAAGGTTCTCAATAGGGTTAAGGTCAGGGGAAGATGGGGGCCACAACATGAGTTTCTCTCCTTTTATGCCCATAGCAGCCAATGCCCCAGAGGTATTCTTTGCAGCATTACATGGTGCATTGTCATGCATGAATATGATTTTGCTACGGAAGGCACGGTTCTTCTTTTTGTACCACAGAAGAAAGTGGTCAGTCAGAAACTCTACATACTTTGCCGAGGTCATTTTCACACCGTCAGGGACCCTGAAGGGGCCTACCAGCTCTCTCCTCATGATTCCGGCCCAAAACATGACTCCGCCACCTCCTTGTTGACGTCTCAGCCTTGTTGGGACATGGTGGCCATTCACCAACCATCCACTACTCCATCCATCAGGACCATCAAGGGTTGCACGGCACTCATCTGTAAACAAAACAGTTTGAAAGTTAGTCTTCATGTAGTCCTGAGCCCACTGCAACCTTTTTTGCCACTTGCAAACCTCTTGAGCATCCTACATCTTGAAGTTTGCGAGACTCCAGAGGCACCAGCGGCTTCAAACACCTGTTTGCTGCTATTCAATGGCATTTTAGTGGCTGCTCTCTTAACCCTACGCATTTGTTTGGCAGAAATCTTCCTTATTTTGCCTTTGTCTGAACGAACCCGATTGTGCTGTGAATCGGTGACAAATTTCTTCACCGTCCGATGATCACGCGCAATTCTTTTGGAAATATCCAATGTTGTGATACCTTCACCAAGGTATTGCACTAGTTGCCGCTTTTCAGCAGCAGAGAGATCCTTTTTCTTCCCTATTTTGCCTGAAACATTTAGCTTGCTTAATAATGTGGAACATCCTTCTTAAGTAGTTTTCCTTTGATTGGGCTCACCTGGCAAACTAATTGTCACCGGTGTCTGGGATTGATTTCAATCATCCAAATAGCCCTGAGACACAATACCATCCATGAGTTTAATTGAAAAACCAAAAAATGAATGTTTATGATCCTTAAATACAATCTTTATCTCCAAAAATCGAAAACGGAAGAGGTACGTACCTCCTTGGTGTTATCAGAACATGCTAGCACAGTGAAGCGTTTGGTTAGAGTGTGTGTGTTCAAGAACTTTGAAGAACTAAATAATGAAGAGGCAAAAGCCATCTGGGGCGGAATTTAAGAAGAAAAGAAAGGAAGCGAAACGTGCAAAGGCGAAAGGTAAATCCTTAAATTCTGTTCTTAGCCTAGAATGAATTCCAGATAAGAAAACGTTCATGAATGCGTGAATTGCCCCGGGCACTTTAGTGGAGTTAAGAAGAAAAGATGTACCTTATCATTGAAAGTTTTCCTACTCCCTGTCACATAGTACTTTAAGGATACAAAAAATACATTAATAAAAGGGGGACCACGAGTGAAGCTCGCCTATCGCGCCAAATGTGCTAGGGGCCGGCGCTGCCTGCAAGGGTGGGAAAAATGTGTTTTCTCAAAAGCCCCGAATCTTTCAGGTAAAAATGTGGGTTGTAATTTCCGGAAAATCTAACAATATGAGTTCAACATAATGTTTATAGGCTGTTACATAAATCTCTAAAACAATTTTGCACTGAAATGAATGCAAAAATCTTGATTGAGCGCTATGTGTGCACGCATTAATGTGAAGTTCCGATTCACCTCACATAAAAACCTTGACTAGCTCCTAGTTTCGGGATAAGCCTCGAATGTTCCACAAATGGCTCGGCCACTGGTGGGTATGGGATGGTTTTGGCCATTACACTCCCGGGCGGAAAATGGGCCCCACTCCGGCCCTGACTGGGCTTATTCCTGTTGTGAATTAAAAACGGTTGTAGTGTGTAAGGGCATGATTAAACAATAGCTACCATAGTTTAAAAGTATTTTTGTGTTTGTTTTGTTAAAGCCATTCACATATAGGGATTCCCATGTAACGTTACCCATGCCACCCTGGCAAGACCTCTTGCCACCCCATGTAACATTTTCTAGATCCGCCACTGGTGGGGAGAGGTGAGGCGAGGAGAGGAGAGAAGAGGAGTGAGCAGAAGCGGGGTGAAGTGAGAAGAGAGGAAAGGAACAGTGAGGAGAGGAGGGGTGAGGAGAAGGGGAGTCAGCAGGAGAGGAGGTTTACAGGAGCCAATCTGATAGAGTTTTTAGGGGTCAGGGGTCTGTAAGGATGATTGGATCTCTGGTCCATGAAGGCCAGTGAAGACAGGTTTGACATAAAATTGATTGATTATTCAATAACTGCGTTGTGGAATTGATCCTAATGATTCTAAGGCAACATCAATGTATGCATTGCCCATGAGATGACATGCTAATAAAACATTTAGACACTAAGATCTGCTTCCATGTTGGCCAAGCAGTGTGACACTGACATGCACTCTTACAGGTCACGGTTTGAAAATTATTTTCCATCTCTGTTGATTAAAAATGTCACAGGACTATAAGAGCCTGACTGTAGATAATATAATAGCACTCAGCTTCTTTTTTCTCAGCTTAAACCTCGGCTTTGCTGGACAAAAACATTTGATCGGATTGTTTGTCTTCTGAGACATTCCATGACGATGATCCTGCTTTAACCCTGATCTCACTCAAGGTCACAGCATAGGGTCCCCTGCACTTCAATCCCTAGCCATTCCTTCAACTTCCAGCCCATCTTTGGGTGTGGCTTCCCTTAATCGGCCTTATTAGAAGACAGAGTGCTGCACCACGATATCTGATCCTCAGCCTGCTGCCTCAGCATTCCCCAGAGAGAGAGAGAGAGAGATGGCCAGTTGGAGAAAAAGCTCAGGTTTTTTGAGCACACGCTGGGATTTATGGTCAATTTTCATGTAAAAAAAACACCCAAGGTCAGACATTTTCAGCTGTGCAAACACCTATTTCCTGGTGACACAATAGCACAGAATGACATAAAATCTTGGAACCTTGAAGATGAGACAAAAAGGATGGGCATAGATTTACCCCCTTCACCACCCCTGATTTCCCTCGCTCCTGGCAGAGCTGGTATAAACTGGACTGCATTCACACCCCACTCCTCCTCTCATCGTCTCTCTACAACTGGTGGAAAACATACAGATGACTGTCCGCCACAGACGTTAGTAATGAGTCTGGATGAAGCCTGTGCCACTTTATTCTCTATCATCTCCAGGCGTCTGCCTTGCGTCTCGTTTTTTAAGTGCTGCAGGGCTACACCAGCATGTACTGCCTGTTACTGAGAGCACTTTGAAATGGTTGAGCAATGCCACCTCTGCACAATCAGAGCCAGTCTTCATCTGCAGCGTGGATCCAGGCCAAGCACCACTCCAGCCTGTCCTTCTGGCTGGATCCAGCACCACCAAGCCCCTGGCCACGGCACTTTATTGACTTATAGCTTCTATACACAGGGACAACTTCCTGGAGAGAAAACATACAAAACTTGATCACAACATGCAATTTTTGTAAACAAATATAATTAAAAAAAAATAATGTTGCAGTTCAGTGGCTGTATTGTGAGCCAAAACTTAGAAACCATTAGCTGCTACAATGGAAACTACATCAGATGCTCACTTCTCAAAAGGAATATGTCAGTATATACATCTATTTATTGTTGGTTGTGTAGTAGTCCATCATCTATTGTCAGGTTGGGCTAGGAACAGGCCATGTGCTTAACATTGCATCTCCTCTTGGAAGATTGGAGCAACAGCTCTCAGCTGGTCTCACATCCTGTCAACAAAGACACCTTGATGCAAGTCCTAAACGGTGACAGAAGCTCAAGCTACAACTCTACAGAAAACAACAGTGAGTAAACGTTTTAATAAATGTTTCACAATTAAAATGGCTGTTCACATGATTAGCGTGTTCAGAATCATTGGATTGCAGTTTTATATATGACTTTATGGCATTCTCATACAGACACAACATTTTAAAGGTCCCTTAATTGTAATACAAATGTGCAATTTAACCTTTGAGTTAGATGAACTTTCTTAAAATTCACCATATTATCTTAACAATAAAAACAAGGAATATTTGTTTTTAGATCATATTCAATCCACACTTTTAGAAAAGGGTCTACCAGTACAAAAGAGAACATTGCTTTAATCATCATAGTATTTCAAAGTACTAAGCATCCATAGGGATGTCCACACATAGTATTTCAAGATAGATATTCAATTAAATAAGTGATACAGTGATAGCAAAGCAAGCAAGTGCATTTACAAAAATATATTCCTATCGGAAGTAAACAGATAAAACAGGATCTATAGATGTGGAGTGTGGAAGAGGCATTTCTCCATTTCATGTCCTCTAAGAATCTTGTTCTTTTCGTGAGTGAGATATTTCTCTTTGAAACTGGTCGTGTTTTTCCCCATGTTTTCCATTTGTTATATTCGGCCATTTTCTCTCTTTTACGCTCCCTCTCTCCTTGTTTTTTCAGTGCCAGTCCTCATCATCTTCATCTTCAGCCTCTGAAGACTCCTCGCGGCTGCTGGCCTCTGGCCTTTCTGCCTCTCTAACTCTGTCTCTGGTCTGTCCCTCCTCTGCAGCCTCCCTCAGCGTAGCCTCCCTCACCTTGGCCTCATCTGTGGCCTCCCTCATCCTGGCCTCCTCCGCAGCCACCCTCACTCTGGCCTCCTCTTCCTCTCTCAGGCGCAGGGCGGCAGCCTTCTTCTCCTGCTCCGCGTGGCTCTTCATGTGGGCGCTGCGGCTCTTCACCTTGTAGAACACCCTGGATGGCCCCAAGGAACAAAAGTCAAATCAATCATGATAAAAAGGACAACAAGGAAATATATTTCTGTATATTTGACCATCTTTAATGAGTTATGCTCCAACAAAGGCTCCACACAATCAAATATCAATACTGTGCATTAATACTAGGAGTGTACATTTTGTTTTCAAATGTGAGTGGGACAGCTTTTTGGATGCAGCCATAAAATGTAATTTTATGAATAAATAGTGGGGGGGGGGAACAGGTTTGTCGTTTTCAAAAAGTGGTTGGGACATGTCCCATGTATAATGAAACCTATGCACCCGATTAACACATACAATGAGGAAAAAAACTTTATCCCCTGCTGATTTTGTACATTTGCCCACTGACAAAGAAATTAATAAGTCTATAATTTTAATGGTAGGTTTACTTGAACAGTGAGAGACAGAATAACAACAACAAAATCTGGAAAAACGCATGTCAAAATTGTTATAAAATTATTTGCATCTTAATGAGTGAAATAAGTATTTGAACCCTCTCAATCAGAAAGATTTCTGTCTCCCAGGTGTCTTTTATACAGGTAACGAGCTGAGATTAGGAGCACATTTACCTGTATAAAAGACACCTATCCACAGAAGCAATCAATCAATCAGATTCCAAACTCTCCACCATGGCCAAGACAAAAGAGCTGTCCAAGGATGTCAAGGACAAGATTGCTACAACTCGCTTCTCGCTGGTCTCCCTGCATGCGCAACCCGCCCTCTCCAGAGGATTCAGAATGCAGCAGCCCACCTGTCTTCAACACACCCAGACACATGTCACCCCGCTCCTCATCTCCCTTCACTGGTTACCAATCACAGCCCGCATCAGATTCAAGACCCTGGTACTGACCTTCCGAGCGGTGAATGGGACTACAGCTGCCTACATCCAGTCTCTCCTCCAGCCTTACACCCCCACCCGCCACCTATGGTCTTCTTTTGACAACCGCCTGGTGGTCCTCACCACGCCCGCTCCCAACCCAAGCTCTTCTCCTGTCCCCCCAATGGTGGAATCATTTCCCCACCTCCATCAGAGACACTGTCTCCCCACCTTCAAGAAAAAGCTTAAGACGCACTTGTTCTGGGAGTACAACAGTACTTCAAGATTTGTTGGATACGATGTTAGTTTATTTCCTCCAGGAACACAATGACACTTACTGAGGGTCTTGTTGCACTTGTTGGATAGTTGTAACTTGTTGGCTAGTTGTTGGATAGTTGTAACTTGTTGGTGTAGCAGAGCCAACAGACAAACCACGTACCGTCACACCTTTCCCCTACCCCTGACAAGGAGAAAGGGGGTTTTCCTCCTTGTCCTTATCTCCAGAGCAGGAGCTTCAAAACGTCTGGCCCAGCATGGGGTCAGAATGTAGACCAAAATGGCCTTACAGTATGGAGACAAAGGATTTTAAGGAAGAACTAACTTTTCTGGATTTACAAACATATTCTCAAGGACTACATGGCTCATGGACACTATTTCAATGACAGTAGTTGATTTGTTATAATGTATGCTTTCCCCTAAATGCTGTGTTGATATAATTTGATGTTTTAATGTAACTTCCTTTCCTGTTATGATAAATCAGTCAATCTTGATATCAAAATAATTTTAATCTACAAACTAAGCCATTTATTAATGTTGTATTGTTATATTTTGAAGTATAAGAAATACATGGACATTTGAAATAGCTGAACTCTGAAAAGTTATCAACTACATCATACCCATACGTCAATCTCAGGATGAACGCCCAGGTAGGAGAAACTGACCAATCAAAGAGTTCACTTATAAAAGGATACCCTTTCGCAAGGATTATAAAACCCTGACGTACAAGCAAACCTTGCTTTTTCGCAAGGAATCACCGGATGTGTTCGCGACACATCTGACCTATCCTTCTCTATCAGCAACTCACTGGACCACCAGGAACTTTAACGAAAGATTCCTTTGCTCTAATCGTTTGACAACGACGAACGGAACTTTGATTCTTCTTCTACAAACTGACAACAGTAACTTCGATATTGTTAAATTTCTTGTGAACATTGGCATATTGTGATTTATTTAGTTACGTTTAATTTTAGTTTGCAAATGATTTAACCTAACTTTCGTTAGGATTAGTTAACATAGACTCCCTCCATTGTTCTCCAGAAGCCTATCTCTCTCTCTCCCCTTCCCCACGCGCTCTCAACCCACCATCTTGTATTCCGCTCTCATCATAGTTTAGGACCTACTGTATACTGTTCAACTCAATTAACCTATAACTTCTCTGGTATTTGTTCATATTTACATTTTCTTAATTAATCATTGTTTATAATACTCGCGTTATCCCTCACGTTATCTGATCTGCTCTACTTTCATGGAATTCACTACTTAAGATTAGACTGATTATTACAAGTGCTATTATTCAATATTATTCAATAAGGTTTCCTCTGTCCCTTAAACAAATCAGAGGTGGTGCCCCTAAGAACTAGATACTTTATTATAAATTAAGTATTGCTAATCTTAACCGTGCATACCCTGCTACATTGGCTAGTTGTAACTGAGTTAACTACTTGTACTCGCTGTAGATTTTATTATTATTGCTTGCTTTCCTACAGGTACACTCTGGCACTTTTGGGGCTCATGTTGTTTAATTTGTAACTTGTTTAACTACTTGCTCTTACGTTTCTTCCCATTGGCACTTGGTTGATTATCACAGTGTATACTTCCTTCCTGCAATGTTTTTTCTAGCTATCTCGTTGTTTATGATCATTGACCAATGCACTTTTTAATTTTTATTTATATTGGGAAACCACAAAGACTGTGGCTCGAGATACCGCAAAGACTGTGGCTGGAAATACAGCAAAGACTGCAGCTTGTGTGTTTTGGATTCCCGCAAAGACTGCGGCTTGAATTTTGTTGAGTTACATTTTTATTTATATTGGGAAACCACAAAGACTGGGTCGAGATACCGCAAAGACTGTGGCTCAGTGTTCAGAAGGGTTTTATTTTGAGTTTTTCTACCTTTTCTTATTATTATTGGTGGCCACGCAGCGAAGCTGCGGAGCCACTTAAGTGTTTCTACCTTTTCTTATTATTATTTATCATCTTCCTCTCCCATTGGAGTCAATGGCAGCCCCTCGAACCGTATGGTCATGTTTTGTGCAATTTGGCACATTCATTAAGGACAGGCCCCTCTTTATCTACACCAAGTTTCATGTCTTCCATTTGAGGAATCGCCACCAACTGGTCAAAGTTGGACTTGTGTTTACACACGCAACCTTTGAACCGTATGACAGATTTTCAAAAATGAGGTACTGTTGGATTCCCTGGATCAAGACGGGTTCAATAGACCCTATGACATCAATTTACGGTTATATACATTTTCCGCCATTTTGAATTTTAAGGAAACACGTTTTTTCGCTTCTCCTCCAATTTTTGTCCTATCTTCCCCAGATTTGCACACATCATCGTCAAAACAACCCTCACTATAAATGTCGGAAGGATGTTTGATTTTCAAAACCGTTGGTCCGGTACAGCCAAACACAATCAGCAACAAAGCAACCAAACAGGAAGTTGGGTCAAATCTCAGCAAATCTTTTAGATATCAACACCAAACTTGGTGTGTCACGTGGAAGACACTACAACATGTTCCCATGTGCAAAGGCAATTTCATATCTTCAAAAATGATTGAAATGAAGGAAATATAATTTATCGCTAACGCTAAAATAATGCTTTACACATTTGCCGGTCCAAAACTAAAACTCTGATTCAATCACAAGTTCATATGAAGACTCTTGAGAATGTTTAGTACACAAATCTGACAAAAAGTTGACTGTAAGATGTAAAGTAGATTTTCGCGAATATTTTAAATATGCATGCTTGGCACATTTCTAGGGCTTTTTCCCCAAATCCTCTGTCCCTCTAGTCCTCACCGCGCATGCTCCAAATTCTCAAACACAAGGGGCCAGAGTCCCTTGACACACGCGTGAGCTTGGCGAGACGCACACACAACATTTCAGGAGATTGTGGACTGACCAAGCCCCCACTCATTCCATGGCCTAGTAGCCGTTCTAAGCCCCCACTCATTCCATGGCCTAGTAGCCGTTCTAGACTAGTAGCCATTCTGTGGCTTTTTTGGCCACAGCTAATTCTACTGTTAAAAGAAACAGAAGGTCTTCTTGTTCAGATCTATAAAGTTGAATCAACAAAACACAGCTTGGTCATTTTATCGTCTTCTTTGGCACAATTAAACTAAGGACTAGACTTTTAAGATAGCATGACCAAAGCAATTTGGTGAGGGAGGGTTCCTCCATAGACAGTTGGTGACAGAGAATTTCATACAATAACTTAAACAGTCTTGCATTAAGAGTAGAGTCAAAGAAATTGAATAAATGTGCTAATGGTTGTTGAAACTAATTGCTCTGAGTTGGTGCATGTCAATTTAGGCAAAAGTCCATGATTGGTGATATTTGACAACCTCAAACAGCATGAGTCTGCCACTGGCCCTAATGAAAAGGCTCTTGTCTTGATTTGCAATGTAGCCAGGGTTGGACTGGCCATCGGGAGACTTGGGAGATTTCCCGAACGGCCAGTCAAACAAACGGCCGCTACAGCCACGGCACTATTCAAGAAAACAAAATCCTAATAGTTTAGGCTCACTTTGAGGACGGCCTTAATACCATTCAACTGTTTAACTGTAGCAATCCAAAATCCAAAGGGTGGTGGTGGGCATTTCCCCTGTGTAAACTTGAACGGTGCAATTGTCCGTCCATTTTCCAGATCACGATTGGTAAAAAAATCAATCGTTTTCCGAGAAAAGCCAATTCGTTGGAGCTATTTTAGCTAACATCGTTGTTTCTTTAGCAAAGAAATGGAAAGGAAAAGAAAAGGAGAAAAACAACGGGCACTGCAAGCAAATGCTGCACAATGTATAGGTATAGAATACATGTTCACACCGTCAAAAGACGGAGATAGTTTGCAGCCCGAAGATGTGGCTGTGCCAGAGGCGCCAGGTGCAAGCTGCTGTATTTTCGACATTTAGAAAATTCTAATATCATTCCAAACCATATTGTTAAAAATGTTCTAAAAAAATTATACATTTGGTAATACTGTTACCCAATATATAGGCTATACATTTTAAATGAAGTAAAAGAAATGGCCAAGAGAAAAAGGCACTAATCTAAATATGCACAACATGTTTTGGGCTTTAAATAATAAATGTGGCTCAAATGCAATTGTCTTGATTTTTTGTTCTGTGTATTAAAGCAGGCACAGGTGACACAGGGAAAGAGATGGAGGCTGCTGTGGTGACAGGGTCCAGTGGAGAGACTATGACAGGTGCAGCACTGCAACTGTACACAAGAGTCAGTCTGTTAACTGACAGCACTACTAAAATCTAATATTTTCTGCCCATTCTGCACAGTTTCCACATCAGCACCCATTTCCCAGTTCCTCTATTCTGCACTACTACACTTTGAAACTTTCATGTAGGCCCATACTATAGCAGTTACAGATATACAACACAGATGAGAATGAATAAGAGATCATTTACATTTAGTCATTTAGCAGACGTTCTTATCCAGAGCGATTTACAGCAAGTACATTCTCCCCCGAGGCAAGTAGGGTGAAGTGTCTTGCCCAAGGATACAACGTAATTTGTCACAGCCGGGAATCGAACCAACAACCTTATGATTAGTAGCGCGACTCCCTAACCACTCAGCCATCTGATCTAATGGTATTGGGATGGTGTTCCACTGTTCTGCTTCTCTTTTTGGCTACTCATATTAAACATTTCTGGGCACCAGTGCTTTTGCCTGTTAGTGCCTGCAATGTGGGGAAGAAAACTAGGACAACAATAATGTTTAATGGAACTGGCCTTTCTAACAGTACAACTGGCCCCAGCTTGGCACCCTAATGGTCTAGAACAGGGGTTTTCAAAGTGTAAGACAGTGAGCCTCCCTTGAGAGAACATCAAGTCACGGGGCCTCCCCCATGTTAACGGGGTCATAGAATAATTTTTATAGGGTATTTCACACTGTTCCTTAAGGTGTCCAAATAGGGTATGTAACATTGGTTGGGCTGAAAATGTCCCGGGTGCTGTTCTATGCGCCCTAATGCACCCTGTGAAATAGCCTTTGAATAAAACGAGAGGGTTTCTTCTTTCCATGGTATGCGCATGAATATATAGATGAGCTGCGCGCTGATTGGTTGGTTTACAACGAGTGAAGCTGCGGAATCAAAGCGCAACATGGCCAACAGTAGGCCTACTCACTGAAACATCGAAGGTGGAGACTTGAAATAAAAACGTATAAATAAACCTATTGTGTCTGCACAACACTGTTTTCAACAGACTGACTAGACATCATTTGAAAGGATAACATTAGTTGTTTCCACTTCTGTTGTCGAGCAAAAGGGATTCACATAGGCAGTGCCGCCGCTCCCGCCACGCGCATTGCGCATAGGGCACCAAGTGCTGAGGGGGCACCAAAAATAGCATCAGTCATAATAATTATAATAGGCCTACAGATATTATTTTAGTATAGAAATATTAAGCTCTTTTTAGGCATGTATATCACAAAACAGCCAGAACAAGAGATATATTTAATTGCTCAAGAAAGTAACGAGGGTGCCCCCCCCAAAAAAACACTAAACTTCCCACGCTCCCCGTGGGTGCTCTTCCAGTGGTCATCAGTGGTCTGTTGGATTGCGCCTGACGAGGTTTGACAGTAGGCAAAAAGTCAACTGTTTGGGAAATGGCCTTGAAAAGACAGCAGGAGTAAGGAGCAGAGAAAAGAAAAAATAAACTGCAAGATGATGCCCATGCATCACTTGCAGGTAAGTCCTTTTAATCATTCTTAAATACGGGAACTGTGCTGCTAATGTAATGCTACACTTCGAACTAGCTGACGTTATTGCTAATGTTAGCAAACTCAAATAGGCCTGTTATAACTTAGCTAAATTGAGATTTTACTCTTAAACATGATATATGCATTTTTCAAGTAACTGACGCCAGCTAGCTGTTACTTTACATTATATTATGCTTTTATATAAGACATATCAAATAGTTTATAAATAGCCCCTAAGAAATAAAGGTGGAGAGCACCTTGGCTGCATGCTTTTAGTTTTGAATGTTTATAATTTTTTTGGGTATAAGATTCTTTGTTTGAATATTTGGTCTCTTTCTTTACTGATCCTTTTTCTTTGTATTTCTAAATTAATGCAGGGTAAAATCGTGAGATATGTAGGCTACAAGGAAGAGCACGTGGCCAAGGTAACTACAGTATAGCAACCAAACTATCGTGATTAGATATGGATATTAATTTCATTAATAATAAGAACACTGTGTTAAAAAAAATAGTTGCAAAGGGTTTGAAAAAGTTTATTTTGAACAGAAGTCCTAATACATTTACCCTACATTTAGTCATTTAGGGAGCCACTACTCTCTTACACTCAGACTCTCTTTATACAATCTCTCATTTTAATACAAATCAATAGGCTAATATGATTGATAATTAATTAGCCTACACGTCTATGCTATTTGTGCATGTTTCTGAAGTAAAAAAAAACGAACAAAAAGAACATTTATCTCATATCTATCACTTTACAAAACACATGTTAATGTTCCACCTCTAGGCTGGCTCTCTCTACTTAGGCTAGGCTAATGGGAGCAGTGAGTCTGCGTCTTCGCTGCACACAGCCGGTGGATGCGGGGCTGTAGTGACGACAGGAACAAGCGCATGTCGCCCTCGACCTGCAGCCTTGACCGGTACTTGGTTTTGATCATGGTCAAGGCAGAAAATCCGCACTCACACAAGTAAGTGGACGTGAATGGGATAAGTACTTGCATAGCCTTTATGGAGAGTGACGGTAACTCTGTCTCCACAGACAGCCAAAAGTGTGCAAGCGACACTTCACGGATCTTCTGTTGCAACTCCATGTTAGAGCTTAGGTCAAGTAGGGCCTCCTCCTCTTGGATGCTTAATCCATCACGGAGCTCTGCTGGGAAGATGAATGGATTTCCAACCCATTGATTCGCCTTGGTGTCTCCAAAATATTCCCGAAACTGCTCGAGATGCGCCCATCTCATCGCAGAGGATGGAAAACAGACGCGCATTCAGGGCGCAGGATTTGATCAAGTTGACTATTTTTGCAGCAGGTAGGAGTAAGGTTTCGCCGATGCTGTGGGGCTTACCCGCCTTTGCAATACGTAATGCTACCAGATATGATGCCTCAGTTGCCTTGCTATTGGTGGTGCTGAATGTTTCGACTGTCTTCTTCTGTTTGTTTAGTTCCTTTAACTTATTAGAAAAAAAACTCCAGCGGCTTTAACACCAAACCTTTGTGCTTGGTTTCCAGATGCCTGCGGAGTTTGCAGGGTCTCATGCTATCATTAGCCAGAACCTCTTTGCAGACCACACATTGTGGTTTTTGAACATCGGCTGGCCCTATCCAAGAAAATCCCAACTTTAAATATTCCTCATCATATTTCCTGCGCTTTCTGCTGGGTTCAGACATTTTTTTATCGGTAAAGTTGATGTCACTGCTAGCTAAAAATGTTTTGTGTCAAGTAGGCTATATGTCAGGACTGAGAGACTGATTAAATGACAATAAAATATGTATATATATTTGTGTATTCTATTCCATACATCTACAAAATGATTATTTTCCTGATAAAAAAGAAAAAAATATATATATATAATTTAAAAAATATATATTTGCCGCCTCCCCTGAGACGCATTGGCGCGCCTTCCCTGAAACTCTCTGGCGCCCCCCCTGGGGAGGCGCGCCTCACACTTTGAAAACCCCTGGTCTAGAACCTCCCATAGCTGCATTCAGGGTCGGACTGGGACTGAAAAACAGCCCGGAACTTTGAAACACAGACCGGCCCACCCCCCCACACACACACACACACACTTTCTGCCTCACTTTCTTTTTCCATACTTGTCTCTGTTTCTGCATCTGCTATTTGATGTTGCAAAAGAACAACAGTTAACTATATTCAATAATAACAATCAATTCAACAAACTAATTTCCATGTAATAACCCTGTTAAACGCATTATTAACGGCATTAACGCAAACCCATTTTAATGGCGTAAATTTTTTTAATCGCAAGATTAACATTCTTTTGGGCCTAGCAAACTTTTTCGTTTTTTTCACATGCTGTTGCGACAACTAATGACGTTAGAAAAACTACAACACCACACCGGATCTAGCTAGACCGGAAACAAAACAACAGGCACGCCGCACGCACTTGTTTGGGTTTGCGAGGCTAAGGAGTAGTAGGCTAACTTTACGTTTGAGTGGATGGCGAGGGCGAGACGCCGAAATGGATGCCAATAAGATCCTGAATGGAAAGTTTACTTTTAAAATGTTGCCAAATGGTTCCATTGACAAGACCAAAGTCATCTGTGTGTTTTGTCGTTGTGAACTGAGCTGTCATCGCAGTACGTCCAGTCTGAAATACCACTTGATGCCCAAGCACACAGCTGGTGCGAAATCTCCGTCCCCTCGTCAAAGCCAGGCGATTGCAATGTTGTTTTAAATTTAAAAAAAACATTTGCACTAAGCAATCCGATCCACTTTTCCATGTTGATAAGAGCATTAAAATGAGAAAAAAAAATGGGACAAAAGAGAAATGGGGACAAGGGAAAAGGGACATTTAGAATAGATAAAAATGTGCGATTAATCGCGAGTATTGATCAATACTGATACCAACGTTGGTATTGATACTATTGATACTTTAGATACTTGATTGATCCGCCCACCCCCAGAGCCTGTTTAAGGAGAGCCTGCCCACTCCCTATTAAGCCCCATTGTACCGAATTTTGTTGCAGTTCCACCAGAGTTCCACTGGGAGTGATCGCGGTCGAGTGCAAAATGAATGGGAGTCTATGCAGCTAAACGACTAAATTTGTCTTTTTCGCCTGATTGTCGTTGATAAATCTCAGATTTGATTGTAGTTTTTGTATGTTCAACATAGATTACAGGTCAAAAGTTGAATGAACGAGTACTTATGTCCTTTCAATTTCTTACAGGGTGAGTCTTTGTTGCCCATAACACGCTAGCATTCTGCTAACGAATGCTGTTAGTTAGTGAAGGACTGACTACGACCAGTGATCCCGCTTGATGGCATCCGAAGCAGAACCAGAATGTCAGAGCATTAGCAACATTAGCAACAACATTAGCAACAGGGCTCCCGACTAACTTTTTCCCTTGGTTGCACTGGTGTGCCTAACTTTTTTATTTAGGTGCACCAGCACAAAATTTAGGTGCACCCACATTTTTCCTTGCGTCGCCACAATTTCAAGGTCACCTTTTTTTCACGCTCCATATACATTCATGTATATATTCTGTAACTGATCTTAAACAAGAATAAGGTGTAGGTAAATATTGGTTTTATTTGAAGCACAATTAAAATAAAATTATTTTAAGTGCTTCACTGAGCTGCCAAACTAAAACATTGCAAGCAAAATAAAACATTTCAAAATAGAAAGTGCTACTGACCTAACAATTTCATGGCTCAAAGTCTTATAGCGGGTCCCTCCCTTGCTGTAGCATGCCCTTCAGATGGCCAACACCTGTAATTTGGCTTTCTTGCCCTTTGGCCTCGGCTAAACCAGCTTGCCACACTCTTCCCTAGCATCAAAATCCTAGCTCCATGGGTTAGCTCCATGGCCCAGCTCCGTAACTCAGGGGTGGACAATTAATTTTGACAAGGTGCCACATGACAAACTTGAAATGTATTGGAGGGCCGCATCAACAATAACTTGAACTTAATTCTGCTCACTATTCATTTTCCCCCATTGTAAAAAGCAGTAAAGTATATATTTTGATTAGCTGCTACTGGTTATCAGAAGAATAAGGATATTCTGTAAATAGTTATCTAAATATTTTACATGTTGGTCAACTAGGAAAAGACTATCTAAGTAACATTAAAAACTAAAATAATCATTACATCAGTGTTTCATTTTATTTGTAAATAGTTAATCTTCAAAAACACTGAAAAGTTGTTTTGAAGTATGTTAAAGATATGCAATTGATCAACTTTATACAAAAAAACTACTTTTTTTCAGTTCATTTTGTTCTGTGAGAGGAATCCAGTGGGTTTGACAAGTGCATCGAAATCTGGCTGAATGTCTGAGGTGGATATGCGAAGGACAGCTGACAGGTGATGATCCGGGTCTGCTATTTAACTAGCAAACCATCAGCCCGCGCCCACTGAATCAGTCAAGTTCTTATTATGTCCGCGTTAGTTTTTTTCTTTAGTCCCTTAGTGCAGATTCAAATTATAATCCTTCAACACAGCGACCTTAGCGAACTAAGGACACAGCTTTGACTTTGACCTCAGTAAACAGATACTTAGAAGTCCATGTCTTGTTAAAAACTCGACATTCTGTATCAACATTTCGCAGGGCTCTCAAGTTTTGAAGACAGGTGTGACATTCCCCCCCCCCCCGTCAAGGGGTCAAAATTAATTATTTGCTTTTTACCTGACGTCTTTGAAAGACAGCAATGATTAATGCATCCATGGCCAGGATATAATAATAAAATATTACATTATTTTAAAAGTCAAAAGAATCTGGCCTAATTACGTCCCGCACTGGGTTCGATCTTGCCACTAGTGACATCCCAAGGGCCGCCACTACCAACTACACCAACGAAAAGCTAGATATCTGGTGATGCGGGTGGCCTATTACTTACCTGAGGAGTGAGTTTCACCGATACACACCGGCTACATCTATGAACTACTTGTTCTGAGCAGCTGTTGTCAGTGAACAGGCTGTAAAACTGTTGGTTAAGAGACTTGTGAAAAACTAATGCTAATTATCTGGGATTTTTTTTTTAACAGCAGTCAAGTTGTCATTGTTTGTGTCAAACAAGTTGTGAATTTGTTGTAACATTAAAACAGGAGATCATGACTGTGCTCAAAGTGATGCTCCAGCGGTTTGCTTTGTAGGTGAACAAAACTTTCGGAAGACGTAGCAGAATCACGAAAAATGACAGGATATGCTTTTTTCCATTGGTTGTTGCATTAAATCTTACCGAGATACAATGGTGCTATTTTCCGATTGGGTATTGTATAGACCCTTTCTTTTTTTTGATTGGCTGATAGTGGCAGGCTCGACTAAGAACTCCAGGGGAGACGCGCTTGACTGCCGGTTCCATAGTGAGAGTGGGGCGGCCAGAGGAATTTTGGTTGGGTGCTGCGGCATATTAATTATATTATAAATAATTTTTTCTGTGACTTAAGACCGAAATAAGTGACTGTCACTCTCAATGCGTGACACTTGAGAGCCCTGCTTTCAATTTTCATTTTCTAGGGCTAACCAACAGCTAACTTTCCTGTCGGTAAGGTTACGCAAACGCACATATGTAAATCGCCTGATCACTAGTATTTCAGGACTACATATTTACTAGCTCTCAACACATTAATTTATTTTACATTTTTGATTTACCTCAGGCGGGCCGGATTGGGACAGCCTGTGGGCCGGTTGTGTATAATGTTCAGGTCTGCCATAACTGATTCTCTGGTGCTCAGGTCGTTATTTCAATCACACAGCACGGAGCAGTGTAGGCCTACAGGAATATCTGGACCACAGCCAATCAAACGCAAAGACCCGCCCCATCTCTGTCTCTGATTAGTTTAGACCACGATATGATCCAACCATGAGTGTGAGTTCCGTCAAAGAAGAAACAAACGCTTTGTTCCTGGAAAGGCAGCGGATGCGAGGAGGTTAGGTGCACCGGTGCGACCTCGGAACATTTTTAGTCGCACCCGTTCAAATTTTGGTCGCACTCGAGAGCCCTGAGCAAGCCAAAACTCTTTCTAGCATGTGTATTGACAGGGAGAACCTGTCAGCTGTGTTGTCGATGCCTTGAAAGAAAAGTAGAAGTAACCAGTCAAGCAGTAGCTCTGGTCGTACAATGTGTATGACGTCAATTACATTTTCAAAGGCTTTTTAGAACGGAAAGGCGACTTTAAAAAAATCTAACACTCAGCGGTGTGTATTTTTTTTGCCTCCCCTTTCGAATTCAGAATAAAAATTACTAGACAAAAGATGATATCCAGAGAAAAGTGGATTTTGAGGGGTATAGCCCCATAGACCTCCATTCATTCTGCACTCAACCGTTAGCGCTCCCATATGGAACTTGAGTGGAACTGCAACCAGTTCAGAACCCGGAAGTTTCCCGAGAGTAGGAGTTCTCCCTTTATTAGACATTCTTTGCCACCCCTACTGACTATGTAAAAGTATTGTCAGGCTGCTGTACCATCACAACCCTTACAAAAAAGAAGTATATTAAAGTATACTATAATATGGATAGTACACTTTTAGTTCACTTTTGATATACTTTTAAGTATGCTTAGAAAATAGTTCACTTTTGATGTACGTTTAAGTATGCTTTGAAAATAGTTCACTTTTGTAAGAAATATACTTAGAAAATAGTTCACTTTTTATGTACGTTTAAGTATGCTTTGAAAATAGTTCACTTCTGATATACTTTAAGAAGTATGCTTAGAACATTTTATAAATTTCTTCTGGAGTAGGATTTAAGTTTTCTATTATTATACAGCAAAAACAGTCCAAATAATTTTAAAGTACATTACAGGTTACATTTTTTAGATCCATCTCATTATAATTATTAATGTCTATGAAAATCTATTATGCATTGCACATTGAATCTTTTTTGGTATTGAAGCTGTAACCTTAATTACTGCCAAAACATTCTGAAGCCCTATAATCTTATACTAATTATTATCAATTGGAGTATTAATGGAAAAAACGGAAAAAGCTACTTGAGAAAGAAGCAGACAGAAGGGTTGCATTATGCATTGGAAGGTTATACTGTCAAACGGACTGTGGCTCATTGGCTAGTCAATTCTCATGATGCAGGGCGGTAAATCGTGTTAAATTTGCTGATAAGTTTGCTGTTTGTTAGAAATACAAACGTAACTTCATGAATTTAATTTTTTAAATGTGTCTGCTTAGAATGTAGTGTTTGGTTGCGTGGTAATTGTCATTGTTGTGCTGGTTTACCATTGTAACCATGAGTTAAATGATTGTTACATTTCATAAGAACAGCTGGATTCTTACTTCGTTAACACTTACCCAGTGAATAGCTTCTTTCAGCTTAAGGCCGAAATATGCTTCTGCGTCTCCGTATTCGTATGGGCGGGCGCACGGATACGGACGGATAGACTGTGTTTATGGTTCAGGCAGGAGGACTCAGTATAGTATTTACTTGATACTTAATTCACACGGTACACAACACATCATTTTTACAACTGATTTGGCATTATGATTCTGCTTGCATCGGCTCCCTGCCGCACCCAACGGAGACACAGTCTCGACCTCCGAGCAGAGACGCATTCCCCCTACAACAGGAAACACAGAACCAAGGGTGGAGGCCGGGGAGGCGGAGGCACCAGATTAACAGAAGCAACCTGTGTCGCACTATTAAGCAGAGTGCAGCAATATCCTGATTAAATAGCCCGCCCTGCTAAGAAGGTGTGCCCCTACTGAGTGATGACGCGCTGCCAGTGACGCGCTGCTAATGAGGCGCTATGTCTCGCGTCCCCCTGCATGAACCAGCTCCGCTTGTTTCCCTCGTAGGCTGTGGGTGCCGAAAACAATTCACCGCCAGAAGAGTAGGTGGCGCAACGTTTTTTTGTGTAGACGTCGTTGAGTGTTTATATACCTAGGTTACCGAGAAGTCGGAGCAAATTTACAAATTAGCCTTTTCATCAATAAAATACGCACATTTTCAGCAACTACACTGCCCATTTCTCGTCACATTTTAATTCAGATGCTGTAAAAACGTTACAAGCAATGGCAGTCAAAGGATTCTGTTCATCTTGCTATCACGGCATCCCCGCCCCTGACGCAAGCGGTACTTAATACTGACCAATCACAGCCAAGGGGGTCTCCGTAGCTCTCCATAGCTCTCCGTAGCTCTCCGTAGTTACGACGGATAGTTAGAAAATTCAGGAGGTGCACGTCAAGCTCTCCGAGGCTCTCTGAGGGCTGACGGAGAGCTCGTAGAGGGCGTTCCAATGTGTCCGTTTTTGAAAAACGCAGAAGCATATATCGGCCTTAAGAATCTGCAGTGACATTTTGCGAGGGCTCCGTTCTCGCTAAGTGACTTAAGATCTGAGGCGTTTAAGGGGCCCCTAAACATTTTAATACATTAGTCAGTAATGGTAAAATTAAATTTAGGAGTTTACTTCTTGAAGTACTTACATTAAATTAAAGTGCACTTGAAAGTATTGCAAAGTATACTTTGAGGCTCTTTATGAAGTATACTTCATGAAGTGAAAGTGCACTACACAGGTTACTTTAGAGTATTCCAAGATATACTTTTAAGTACTTGAGGAAGAATACTTGATGAACTGAAAGTGCACTACACAGGCTACTTTAGAGTATTCCAAAGTATACTTTGAAGTACTTGAGGAAGTATACTTGATGAACTGAAAGTGCACTACACAGACTACTTTGCAGTATTCAAAAGAAAACCTTGAAATACCCTATAAGTGTACTTTAGGGCTGTCCCCACTCAGTCGACTAGTCGATTTTCTGGTCGATATGCTCTTGGTCGACTAAGATTTTTTTAGTCGTGCCGTATGGCAGTGTGAGATCTGATTCCTGCTTGTGTCATCATTGCTGAATTAACGAAATGTTCTACCGAAATTGTAGATTATACGTATTATTTTAGACAAATAAAGCAACTCTCAAAATATATTATTTAAAGAAAAGGTGTTACTATTTACCCTTTCGTTAATCTGCGCTTTGTTTTGGTTTGGTATTTTGCACATGGCACGAGCACAATTGGCTGCAGAACTACAAACTCTACCATAGCCTACTTTGTTGGTGTTATTAGACAAAATGGCAAAGAAATCTGTGGAATTGGCAGCATTTCATTAAAGTACATTTACAAACTACCGGGTGACTCGAAAAACTTTGAATTCAAACTCTTCCAACGACGGTTTATTTTTCATAGTTCGACTTCGAATATGGTGTAGCCTAACACCTGAAAAACGTAAGTTGGCCTAGCCCTACTTCGCTCATGCTAACGCGCTGGATTGAAAAATGAATATGCCTATTATAAGATCCAAATCGAATGACATTAACTTCTCTGGCCAAGACAACAAAATCTTTCTCTGTTGCACCGTTCCCCACTCAGCTTCTACGTAAATTTGCATGCTGCAAGTTCATGCAGTGATAAGCGCGCTCTGATGATTTGCATGTTAAACAAACAATATTTTTTATTTGTAGTACATTGTAAGAGATACTAAATACCATCGGCATTCGGTTACAACAGGACTGGTGATACGAGTCTTATTATTACTAGGCTATTAGCGGCTGAATCTGCAATGTCCAGCAGCCATTGAGTCAAATCGCGAAAATGTTTGTATATGGTTTTTTGTGTGAAAAAAAAAAGCATTTCATATTTTGATTAGTCGATTTTCAGACGTTTTAGTCGAGTCTTGGTCAACCAAGGAAAATCTTAGTCGGGGACAGCCCTACTGTACTTTAAAGTGTACTAAATGACCTAAAAAGTGGGCCAATTCAGTTTACTTAGTACAAAAAAAGTATATAAATAAGTACACTGCTAGTATACTTTAAGTAACATGATAATAGTATACTTTTTATACTAAGTATACTTACAAAATAAACTTGAAGTATACTTCTTTTTTGTAAGGGATGTAGGGGTGGGCGATATGGCCAAAATCTCCTATCACGGTATGAGTAATTTTATATCACGGTTACGGTATATATCACGGTATAGTAATTGCAATAGTAAATATAGTCAATTTAATTAAGAAATTGTACTATATTACCATACCGTACTTCATCATCACACTTGATTATTTATTACAAACAAAAACAACTGCCTCACATGAGACAACACTTGAGTTAAAAACAAGACTCAAAGTTACTAGTACGAGCATTCCGATTGGCTGATGCGCAGTCATGCCATCCGCGTGGTGACCTAGTACTCACAGCGCAATATGGATCCGTAATGCCCTCAGAAAAACGAGGGGGGTTCAAAATAATTCCTTCGTTAATAATTTGTTACACAGAATTTTATTATATTAAATATTCATCCAAAATTATTCACACCTTCACAAAATCAACCACAAACAAATAATTTCTGCATATGCAAGTAGCAACGCTAGTGCTAAATAACTATTTAACTGGTCGGCTCCATAACGCCAGGTATGTAGCTAGTTCCTAAGACTTCTCCCCAAAAGAACGAAGGGCAACCTTCGATAAAGACATGTTCGTAGGTACCTAGCGAAAAGTAGCC
This sequence comes from Hypomesus transpacificus, assembly GCF_021917145.1. Taxonomy (NCBI): domain Eukaryota; kingdom Metazoa; phylum Chordata; class Actinopteri; order Osmeriformes; family Osmeridae; genus Hypomesus; species Hypomesus transpacificus. The sequence goes on from NC_061085.1 coordinate 3,899,519, forward strand.
TGAACTTTCCTAGATCTTAAGCTAATGCTGAATGCTCGCTGATATAGCTGTCTGTCTTATTAGAACGGCGAATGTATGCATCGTTGCTAACGTGTGCTGACGTTGTGACTATGTATGTGAGAAAGACGCGTAAGTGACAGAGAGGAGGAGGGAGAACAGGGAAAGGAAATGCAGCTGAAAGAATTCGCTGCATGTTTAACCTAAATAGTGTTAAAAAAAAATTACGCAATGCAATACGTGGCGGCCGGTGTTGATTCTGTGGCTCACCGCCATAAATTAGTCTGTGTGGGAAACACTGAAAAGTATACCGCGGTTGAAACGATATAGCCAAATCTCTCCCGGTAGACACATTTCTACCGTTGCACGGTATATACCGTCATACCGCCCAGCCCTAAAGGGAAGGTACACTTGCAAGCAGCTGGACATAAGCTCTACCTTGGTCCAGTTGACCGCATGTCTCGTCAGTTGTGTTTGACTGAGATTCTAGAGAGAGGTCAATTCAGAGTTCCAATATCCATGGTTTTTCTAACCAGTCCTGGGGAACTTTGAAAACACTGTTTCCGCATGTGGTATGTTTTTTGGGCTACTTCTAAACCTCATGCGGCCGCCGCATTTATGCCTTGGCGTAACCTGCGCTGGGAAAGAGCCAAAGGACATTATAGCAGTGGGGAACCTTCAGGGCCTTCTACGCCTTCAGGGAAGGCCTAAACAAATTATAAATAATAATATATTTAATTCTACTAATAAAGTATTCAATAAATAATTTTTAACAATTATATCTCATTTAATTTAATACAATACATTTTCTCTCATCTATGTTCTATAGTTAAGCTTACTGTCAAGTTCATGTCCTGAAAACATGTTATCCAATCAGAATCGTCTGTCTATATTAAGGCCCAGTTAGCTGTCTCATTCATTGGTTAGGACTTCTGGAGGATCCTGGAGAAGGCCAAGCTATGTTTTCTGGTGTGAAGAGTGACGGGCAAATTGACCAATCACGCTTTGATTTCAAGTGGGCGGGAGCAAAACAAAACATTTTAGGCCTTCATGAAGTCCTAATCTCTTGCAGAGTGGTGAGAGCGGTTGAGAGACAGAGGCAACGTCCACACTAGCCCGGATACATTTAGAAACGCATACATGTCTGCGTTTGCACCTCCCGTCCACACTAATACGGCGTATTCGGACACTGAAAACTGAGCTTTTCGAATATGCTCCCCTAGCCGGAGACGTTTGAAAACGCCGGGTTCGCGTAGTAGTGTGGAGGGGGTCGTCGGAGCTTTTCAGATACGATGATGTTCAGTTGCCATGACACTGGGGTTAGCTTGCGCTCTATAGCTATAGCTAATGTCAAGATGAACATGGAAGGTGAAAGAAATATGCTGCTCCATCTCTATAATTTATTTACCAGTTTAGTTAGTGTACTACTTCAGATACAAGTATTATCACTTAATAGATACGCGTTACTCCTACGCAGAAGGCGAGCGTTGTACTCGGTGTGCCTGAACAGATGTTATTGACGTTACAGTATGGTCTATTTGTTTACATCCGTGTCATCGTTAGCTACAGTAATTAAAGGATTGCACTTGTTTAACCCATTCAATTAATCGTATTGTAGCTTTTTTCCGCGATGATTTTTTTCTCGGCGGTGATGGCCGAGGTGAAGGCCCAGCTGTAGTACTCACGGTTCGCCACTGCATTATAGAATCTGTTGGATGATTCTATGAAAAGTCTAAGCCTCAGACTTTTGCCTGCAGCCTTGAGTAAAATGAAAGTTAACCTTAGCTAGGCATACTGGTATATAGCACTGTGAGATTCATACATCCTGTTTGTGGTCATGTGGCCAGTGGACAAATGAGGCACAAACATGCACACATACCTGGTACACTTCTTGCAGGGAAACACGCCCTCTGGTTCCTGTGGAGGTTTTGGGGGTGCTCGTCTTTTCTTTCCTACAGACTCTGGCCGAGGTTTGCATGGAGGAGGGGACTGGGAAGAGACCTTATTCACCAAACCCCTTTCTTTGAGCACTACCACCATTCCAGTCTAAATAAAAAGTGTTGTTCACCAACCTTTGTGCTTGCTACAGTACATTTTACAAACTGTTGAAGGTTTCACAAACTTTAAGCAGAACATACATTTAAGTCAAAACTGGGAAAATAATAACAAGTGGTAATAAAAATGACTTACGTTCTCATGGGCCTGTAGTGTGTCAGAAACTACTGTGCCATCTTGACTCTGCTCACATGACCCTTCCCACTTTCTGCTGTCCCCCTCTTGATGAGTCAGCATGGGATGCTGAGAGCTCTGGAACGTTAATTAAAATTATTATTATTAGGGTATGAGAAAGCCTATTATTATTGGTGGTATTATTATTATGTTGGTGCAATGGGAGTCAATGGCAGCCCCTAGACCAGTAATGTAAAAAGTTGTGAAATTTGGCTTGTTGAAACTGCAGAGAATTAGTAACTACCATACCAAACATGGCCCACGAGAGACAATAAGTGGCGCTACAGGCCATGTCCCAATATGTCAATTTTCAAAGTGATGCCATAAGTCCCAAAATTCTGAAACTTAGTAGATCATGAGGAACACAAGCCTCAAGAACCTATAACGGCCACCATATTCGAATTTTCTGTACAATAAAGATTTGTCCAAAACTACTTAATTGTTCTCCTCATGAACCGTAGCTCCGATTGACTTGAAGAACGGCCCTGATTTGTAGGACATGTGTTTTCCTATAGGGTGCAAAGCCATAAGGAATGTATAACAAAATTACCAAATTATTAATATAAGGGTTAATTTCAGCTTGTGGCACATATTTCATGTCTCCATAAATAAGTGCCATATTGACCTAGGGACTTGATGTGTTCCACACACGAGATAGACACCACAAATTGTTACCATGTGCAAAGGCAACGTCATATCTCCAAAATGATTGAATTAAAGGGAAATATACGTTTTTGCTAACGCTAAAATATTGCTTTACACATCCACTTTTCATTAACTGATTAACTAAAGTTCAGTGGAAGACTCTTGACAATGTTTAGTATACAAATCTGAGAAATAGATGAATGTAAGATGAAAAGTAGATTCATTGTGAGTATTTGAAATATGCAATGATTGGCTAATTGCTAGGGCTTCTTCCAATAAACTGTCTCTCTTGCTCCACAGCGCACACGTCAAAATTCTCACAGACACATCCTGGCCCCTGACACACACGCAAGCTTAGGGAGACGCAAACACAAGGCTTCTGAAAAGGGTGGGCCGACCAAGCCCCCACCCTCACTTCTTGGCTTTTAGCAAAAGCCCTTGTGGATCTTGGTGTTATTGCATTTCCGATTCTGTATGCAATGGTAAAAAGCTGGCCTGGCTGCCAGCCCAACTTCTCCCCGCCCACAAAAAAATTTGGTCGGGAAGTTGGGTCTGGAGGGTCTCGTTTTGGGGAACAACTGCAGAAAACCAGAATCTGGGCGTACCAATGAAATTGCCAGGGCGGGCTTTATACAATGATGGACAGATGATCAACAGTAACGTAATCAACAACGTCACGAAAGAGCTAGTAAAAAGCAATCAAAATCCTGAAACATTGATAGTATAGGCCATGAGTAACTACCACACCACAAATGGCCCACCATTGCCGATAGATTATGGCATTTCCACCCCATGAGTCTAAAATGTCTGAAACTTGCTATACATGCCTTATTTATCATGGGAAACCATACAGTGGTGACCCATACAGTCCGCCATGTACAGTGAACATTTTCAAAAACGTACTAATATCTTTTTATGAACCGTGACTCCAATTGACTTCAAATTCGGTGTGCATGTGTAGGCCACATGTGTAGTTATGCTAATTTGAGACCACAATAGACCAATTATCACCCTGTCAAACTTCTCCCTGGTCTTTACACTTGGAGTGTCGATCAGGTCATCATATATCTCTGGACACTGGATTGCAGGGCTTGATATTAACTTTTTGAGGCTCTTGGCCTTTGGACAAATACATTTACGTTTCACTTGTCTATGCACAAAAATCACTTGACCCCGATACCCTTAAAAAGCCTGACCAAGTGATCGGGCAAAACTAGCCTGGCTGACGAATGAAACGGGCTCGGTTAAAGAAATCCGAGATGCTGGCTATCTTCATCAGGCTCGTATCTACGCTCAGCAACCCAGTGCAGCTGTTCTTCGAAGCCATAGCAAGCCTAAAAAAGAATAGACTTTTCTATGTAACTGTAATCTGAAACCCCTAGGGTAAGAGACCAATAGTGTGAGAAATGCATAATGCATCTGTGACAAACAGTATTGTACCAATAGAAAAATTACAGAACTGATAAGGTTTTAATATATAAGACAAATGTTTGGAGAAAAATTCCAGTCTACTCCCGGGAACACACTCACTTGTTTACATTTACATTTAGTTATTTAGCAGACGCTCTTATCCAGAGTGACTTACAGTAAGTACAGGGACATTCCCCCCGAGGCAAGTAGGGTGAAGTGCCTTGCCCAAGGACACAGCGTCATTTGGCACGGCGGTAAATCGATCCGGCAACCTTCTGATTACTAGCCCGACTACCTCACCCCTTAGCCATCTGACACCCTTCGTTTAGTTAAGTTTGTGTCTGCATGGACGGATGAAGAAACAATGGGCCCCTGGGCCTGGAAGGGTCAAGGGCCCCCCCCTCACCGCAAAAAAAAAAAAAACATTTCTCTTGGCAATATTTTGTTGTTGTCAGGAATAATATTGATATTGTTGTTTAAAAACGCAAAAGTACTCGAGTAATCAACAAAATAAACATTTATATTACAAAAATATTTGATAGTTGTAACCATAGACTAGAGTGTACATTTGTAGCCCACATAACCCTTTCTCTTTCTTGAAAAATTACCATCATAGGCTTAACAATATTATATCTTCAATAAATAATGTGTGTTGGGTTAATAACAGTTAATAACAGTGACGATACGCCGAGGCTCTGGGTTATGGGCCCCGTGAGCTCATGGGCCCCTGGGCCCTGTAGGCCCGTTGGTTAATCCATCCCTGTGTGTCTGAATAAACTTTTGCATCAGACTGAGTTCCAGTTTGGACTTAGGATCTAGCCCTTCGCGACATTTAGAATTATTCTTCACTTCAAGACTTAGTATATTTCACAATAAAAGGGAACTTACAAAAGTATTTACATCATTTCAAACGTTGAGAAATTGATCAAACGTAGTACATATTTATCCACTCTTTCTTCCCACTACCATTATCTCTAATTCACTTTCCTGAGTCTCATGTGTGTTGTATGTATGCAAACTACTATAGTATGGGCCTACACATAAGTTATAAAATCATTGGACTTGTGTGGGGAAGGTTTGACAAGTGTGATGACTGTATTCTTCCGCAGATGCCATGGGCTTGGACATGGAGTTGGACCAGTTACTATTCACTGTGACTTGATGGGTGTGATCTGTGAAGAATGAATGGCACCATGCAATGGTGAAGGGTTGATTGTAACTGGTGTTGGAAAACATGTAGAATGAGCAGAAAATATTAGATGGCATTGTATCCTGTTGCCTCGCAACTGGTGGCGCATACACACGTAGCGGCTGGGGGCTCTCCAGACTGAGATTCTGTTTTTGTTTTTAGTAATTGTTTTAGTTGTAGTTTTAGTTTAGTTTTTAATGAAATAGCTGCTCAGGGTTGTCCCAATTATAAGATGTCATTGTTTGTAACTGTTTAGTTGTAGTTTAGTTTTAGTGCTACCGCTTAATTGGTTGCCATGGCGACATGTACACAGCTTGTACACAGCTTGACTGTCTACAGTAGCCAGGATCTCCTAAATATTGGAGTATGGATCGAACAATCCGTAAACAACGACTTTGCCCAAACACACAGCATACCGAAGGATATAGCCCGGACAGCGGGCTCTCCGTGGATCGTCATTCCCACGGGCAGGAGTAGGGCTTAAGAGGCGGCTAAATGAGAGGAGACAAAAGCGAGGCTGCCGAGTTGGCGTTTTCGCGCAGCTGAGAAGACGACCACACAAACTGCCACTTCTCAGTATCTTTGTCTCAAATGCCAGATCCATCGTAAATAAAATGGATGAGCTGAAGCTACAGATGGCAGCAAACAGACTGGTACAGGACTGTTGCACACTGTTGATAATGGAGACCTGGCTCCACTCATCCATTCCAGATACGGCTATCGAGTCTATATTTAGTGGCCAAGCCGCGAAGTGGCGAAGCCACCTTAAGGGTTTCTATGTATTCTTATTATTATTATTTGCTAATCTGCTAAATGACTAAATGTATTATTACACATCTGTCATGGAAGTCTATGGCAGCCCCAACCACATAGTCAGAAGTTGTGAAATTTGGCACACTCTTTGGGACCAGTCCCCTCATCAATTTCACCAAGTTTCATGTCTCCCATTCCAACCATCTAGCGCCACCAATGGGTCAAAGTTGAAGGTGTGTTTACACATGTTACTTTTGAACCATATGCCCCATTGTCCAAAATGAGGTATCGTTGGATTCCCTGGATCAAGACGAGTTCAACGCACTCTATGAAGTCATACCCAGTCATATAGAATCTCTGCCATTTTGAATGTTAAGGAGAAATGTTTTTTCGCTACTCCTCCTACAATTCTTTTTGAATCTTCTTCATAATTGCCACAGATGATCTTCAGACCAAGCCTCACAAAAGTTATCTCCTGGAGCTTAGATTTTCACAACTGTTTGTTAGTTACAGCCAATCAAATATAGCAACTGATATGGTTAAAGGGAAGTGAGGTCATATTTTAACGAATCTTTGATGCATTGACTCCAAACTTGGTGTATGCATTCATGACCCTGTTGTTAGAGGTCCAAAAAAGGTAGTGTCATTTGAGCTCTAGGGGGCGCTACAATAGGCAAAATTGTGTTTTGACCACTAACTGTTGATTTGTTTGGCGTATTTAAGTCATTCCTATGTCTCGTGATATCTTAGGAGATCCCGCGTCTGACGCATGTTACCGCGTGATACCAGACGAATTGATGAGGCCGCCATTTTGAATGAATCAATAAAACTTTTTTCCTTACTCCTACACAATGTATCCAATATTCACCAGATTTGGCACAGATTATCTTCAGACCACAATTACCTTGCCATGTAAAAATAGGACTGAATTACAGCTGTTTAAACTTGGGCCAAATCTGACCATGTGTGCCACAGGAGAAACGTCTTCCTTTTTGTATTCAGTAACTGTACACAGCAATTCCCAGCGCTGACAATGGCTCACTGGGATAAGACGGGCTCCGTTGAAGTGCAAGGTCGTAGGTTCGAATCCAGCCAAAGTCTCAGGCATGTCATGATACTGGTTTATCTGTTTAGTGAAGCCAGGTATTCGACAGTAGCTGTCGAGCAGTATAATCATAATGGCCACGATAATGTTTCATTCTCAGGGGATGTATACTCTTGAAGAGTCCGATTTATTGTGCTTTGTAGATATAGTGAATCTACATCTAGCCAGTGCATCGGATTTCTTGCATCATAACTTCTGAACAGATTTGTCATAAATCACAAGATTGGTCTTTTCTGATTCTACGTGGCATACCAAGTCGAAATATATCACATTGTCCCGTGTCCACCATTATGGGCGTCGGCCATTTGGAATTTTCATAAAAACATACTTTTTTGAACTCCTTGTTCGCCGTTGCTTCTATTTTCATGGACACGTAATCAAATCATTTTCACACTACAATCACCTTGATTTGTCAAAATATGACTGAATTACAGTTTTTTTATACTTGGGTCAAATCTGACAACGCTTCCCACAGGAAAAACGGCTTACTTTTTTTATACAGTAACTGAACACAGTAATTCCTAGCACTGAGAATAGCTCACTGGGATAAGACGGGTTCCTCTGAAGTGCAAGGTCATAGGTTTGAATCCAGCCACAGTCATCACGCATGTCATGATACTTGTTTATCTGTTTAGTGAAGCCAGGTATGCCACAGTAGCTGTCTAACAGTGGTAATGATAATGTTTCAATCTCAGGGGATCTATACTCAAGAAGAGTCAGATTTATTGTGCTTTACAGATGTGTTCTCTAACCTCTAGGGGGGCGATCCCATGTCTGACACATGTTAACTTGTGAAACCAGCCAAATTGATGCCGCCATTTTGAATTAATTAATAAAACGTTTTTGTCCTGCTACAAAATGTATCAAATATTCACCAACTTTAACACAGATTATCTTCAGACCACAATCACATTGACATATCAAAATAGGACTGAATTACAGCTGTTTAAACTTGGGACAAATCTGACAACCGCTTGCCACAGGAAAAATTCCTTTCTTCCTTATTTTTACGCAGTCACGGAAATCTGATTTCCAGCACTGAGAATAGCTCACTAGGATAAATTGGTGTCCTGGCAACGTCAACGTCAGAGGTTCAAATCCAGCCAAAGCTGACAAGCTTGTCACGTCTCTGATTCTCTGTTTAGCGAGACTATAAGCCACTGCAAAGAAAGCCAGGTAAACCGCAGTCACTAGATGTCGAAAGTTTCTTCTGGGTCATCTGACCTGCTTGGCCACCACATTACTGCTTGCAGCTATATTTTTTATTGTTTTTGTTTTATACTTTTCAACTGCACTGAGTCTGAGTTGCTACCTCAATTTCGTTGTACTTGTGCAATGACAAATAAAGATATTCTATTCTATCAAGGCCCAATTGGAGAAGAAGCCATAGGATATTTACAATTGTAGTAGGCCAATAGATCTGTTTTAAAAGTTCAAGGGGTGGAATTTGTTGGATATAAAGCCTGCACCCCCCACTCCAGAGACAGTTGGTGACAGAGAGGTGAAGACCATAAGTGAAACATAGTTTATTAAGAGTAGAGTAAAAAAAATAGAGGCTAAATGTGGATGCTGAAATTTAGTGCTCTGAGTTGGTGCAGGTCAGTTTAGGCAGAGGTATCCTTTTAAACCTCAAAGTTAAAAAAAAAATCTGATTTGAACAGACATTGGGAAAGTATGTGGGCAGAGCGAGCAGTAGTTCATAACCTATACACACTTCCTTTAGTAATGTGTCTCCTTACTTTCATAAAGTAATTGTTGTAAACTGTAAAAAGTAAACTGTGTCACTGTTCGGTGGCAGAAATAGCAGAAAACCAGGAAATATTCATCCACAAGTCATTTTTAAATTTTTAAAACTATGGAGGCATCTATTGCATAAACGTGTACACCCAAAAAATATTGGGCTAGTTTGAGCACTCGTTGGGCTGGACATTTTTGACGGACCTGGCAACCCTGAACACAGGTCTGATATTCCCAGTCAAAGCTTTTAAAGAATGGATCTCTGCACGATGGGCCTGACCAGAGCACAGGTGGCCGTACAGAACACCCTTCAAAGTTGTCACTTTTAAAAGGGTGGCATTTTGACCCCATTAGGCCAAGATGTCTGAAGGTTGGTATGCATGCCTTATTGCTCATGGGGAACAAAAAAGTATCAAGAACCCATAATGGATTTTTCTCTACAGTGACAATTTGTGAATCATCAAAAATGACTTAATCTGCCATTGCTCCAATTGTCTTGAAATGTTGTGTACATGTATGAAATACATGTATCATGTCAAGTTTGCAATGTTGAGGAGGAAACCACAATTTCTGCCTGCAGCTATATTTGTATTTTTACTTTTTAATTAAACATACTGAATAAAAGAACACATTTCTTACCATCTTAGCTTTTTCAAATAAAAACATGAAAAAGGTTAAAAACATTATTGAACCAATTACCTTGACATCCAAAGTTGCCTCTGTGATTTTCTCTGCTGGGGATTCAGGGGGGCCGTAGGTCAGACTTCCGTTGCGGCCAATCTTCACCTGCTTCTTATAAGTGTAGTAAAACTCCACACATTGTGTCACGCTTTTTGTCTGCACCTGTAAATACACACAAGCTTAGTTACCTCATACTGGCCTCTAAAGAGTTTAGTCAGGCTGCCAGGTGCAATACATGTGGCTATTATATGGCGTACCAGTTTCTGCACCATAAAGAAGTCCTTCCTGTAGGCAGATATACCTTTGTTGAAGTAGCGCTTCTCTGCTGGAGTCCAACTATCTGACCCTGAGGGTACATGAGTCACAGTACACTATGATTAAATCACATTACGGGTGTCTGAGTGTGTGTTTGTGAGAGTGAGTCAGTGAATGAGTGAGTGAGTAAAACACTGAGACACAGGGAGAAAGAGACATACAGTGCTTCCGGAAAGTATTCACAGAGCTTCACTTTTTCCACAGGGTGTTATTCCAAAATTGATTAAATTCATATTTTTCGTCCATTTTTTAATATATATTTTTTCGCAAATCTATTCAAAATAGAATGTATGCAAGTACTCACAGCCTTTGCCATGACACTCAAAATTGAGCTCAGGTCCATCCTGTTTCCACTGATCATCCTTGAGATGTTTCTACAACTTGATTGGAGTACACTTGTGGTAAATTCAGATGAATGGACATTATTTGGAAAGACACACACCTTTCTATATAAGGTCCCACAGTTGAAAGTGCATGTCAGAGCACAAACCAAGCCATGAAGTCCAAAGAATTGTTTGTAGACCTCCAAGTCAGAATTGTATTGAGTCACAGATCTAGGGAAGGGTACAGAAAATGTTCTGCAGCATTGAAGGTCCCAATGAGCACAGTGGCCTCTATTATCCGTAAATGGAAGAATTTTAGAACCACCAGGATTCTTCCAGGAGTTGGCTGCCTGGCCAAACTGAGTGATCGGGGGACAAGGGCCTTTGTCAGGGAGGTGCCCAATAACCCAATGGTCACTCTGACAAAGCTCCAGCATTGCAGTGTAAAGAGAGGAGAACCTTCCAGAAGGACAACGACATCTCTGCAGCACTCCACCAATCAGGCCAGTATGGCAGAGTGGTCAGACTGAAGCCACTTTTCAGTAAAAGGCACATGACAGCCCACCTGGAGTTTGCCAAAAGGCACCTGAAGGACGCTCAGACCATGAGAAACAAAATTATCTGGTCTTATGAAACAAAGATTGAACTCATGGCCCAGGGCCGGGGTGGAGAATCGGGAGAGTTCCCGGTGGGCCGCTTCACATTTGGGCCGGTCGAGGATTTTTTGTTGTTGACATTTGTCACGTTAATCTATCTCTTCTCTTAAAGTAGGCTACACACGTTCCGCATTCTGACACCTCAGCCTCTGCATGGGTTGTACTATGTGAGGGAGTTCTCCCCTCCCAAATAGAGTTGGTTGAGTCCATAGCCCGTCTTTTCCAAAAAGTATTCTCAGATAGGCTACCGATAGCTGGGCCGGGCGGCCCTACCGTAACGATACGCGTCAGGGAGGATGGATGGGAGCAGGGCCGGAGTGATGGCATCACTACACAAGGTTTTACCAATTGAAAAACGTCTGTTTATTTTACATAAAGCTCAAAAACGATTTTGCGCTCAAATAATGGCTCAAAGATGCTACCTGCTATGGCCTGAATGCCAAGCATCATGTCTGAAGGAAACCAGGCACCACTCATCACCTGGCCAATACCATCCCTGCAGCGAAACATGGCATCATGTGGTGGGGATGATTTTCAGCGGCAAGAACTGGAGTCAAGATTGAGGGAAGATGAATGTAGCAATGTACAGAGACATCCTTGATGAAAATCTGCACCAGAGCGCTCTGGACCTCAGACTGGAGCGAAGGTTCATCTTCCAACAGGACAACAACCCTAAGTACACAGCGAAGATGACAAAGGAGTGGCCCAGCCACAGCCCAGACTTGAACCCGATTGAACATCTCTGGAGAGATTTGAAAATGGCTGTGCACCGATGCTCCCCATCCAACCTGATGGAGCTTGAGGTCCTGCAAAGCAGAATGGGAGAAACTGCCCAAAAATAGGTGTGCCAAGCTTGTAGCATCATACGCAAAAAGATTTGAGGCAGTAATTGCTGCCAAGGTGCTTCAACAAAGTATTGAGCAAAGGCTGTGAATTCTTATGTACATGTTATATTTTCGCAATTTTTTGCAAATCTATTACAAATATTAAACAAAATGTTAGCACTTTTGTTGTGGGGTATTGTGTGTAGAATGTTTAGCAAAAAAATGAATTGAATCCATTTTAGAATAATGCTGTAACAACAAAATGTGGAAAAAGTGAAGCGCTGTGAATACTTTCCAGATGCACTGTACAGAGAGAACAAGAGATGTGGACAGAGAGAGACAGAGTTGGAAAGACGTGGGTTGTAATGATGTAGTCTGAACTGTTATTGTAACTGACATAGCATCTCCCCTTTCAGATAGCTTCCTTGTTCCTCATACACGTTTCACACTTAAAAACCGAGTTTCTCTACCTGAGTAGTGATAGTCAGCCAGGTGATGGCCTTCGGAGAAAACAGGTTCTTTGAAGAGCAAGAGAGCCAGTGCCTCCTGGGGAAACACAGTTCATCATCGGGAGCTAATCCGTTACAACAGTCAAGCTGTCATGTAACACAGGTGACATCAACATCAGTCGCCATGTCAGTCGGTTGAGGGTGAGCGACTGTACTTACAAGGACTTCTCCCCCACATTCATGCAGACAGTGTAGTGCTAGTTCCTGATTTGTGCCTCCACCGTAGAAAACACTTGAACATGCCAAGTTCATCAAATTGTCCACTAGAGGGGGAAAGTGAGCAGGGCAATGTTAGACTGCTGGTCAGGAAAGGTATGACAGGAACACCAAAAAAGGGTGTGGGGGAAAGAGGGAAGAGGTCAAAACTTTCTGAGCGTTGAAACTCCATGTCCCATGATTTCTGAGATAAGTTTACCTCTGTGCTGCTCCACGTGTGTGGTGTGAAGCTTCTCCATGGGAACCCAGACCAGGTCAGCCTTGGGCTGGTCCATCTGGGGGAGGCAGCGCTCACACAGCTCTGGAACCTCTGCTTGGTACTGCAGTCCAATGTTAATACGCCTGGAGAGTTACACACAGAAACACAGAGAGCAGGTAGGAAGAGTCTGAGGTACAAACATTATAGAAACCGCAATATTTCCCTGGTGTCTTCTACTTTGACGATTCAACACGTTAAGTGTGTAGGTGTTCATGCTACTATTTGTAGTGTGTATGAGGGCACTGATTGTGATGCCAAGAAAGCGCTCCAGCACCACAAGATTGGTTTCTAACACTCACGGCTCAAAGCTGACAGGTGTGGGGTCGGTAATCAAAGGTAGGACTGGAGGCGTGATGTCTGAGCTGCCTGGAAAACACAATGGACACAATGGACTTCTTTAGGACTTCTTCTGGCAAGTCCAGCAAGCCAAATATGAGGAAATAACAAAAGCAGGAAAATTGACACCCTGAAGATTAAGGAATCCTTAAATATTTTGGGGGGCTGACTACTTTATAAGGACAGTATGCAAACAGAAAAAAAACTGTTAAAACCCCACACTGATGGAACACAGTGTGATGAGATCTCAAACGCAGACATAACATACTGCTAAATGACTAAATGTAAACATACAGATAACTTGTACAGAAAGACAGAAGCCGAGGAGAATGCTATATTGTGAAAAAAGAGTAGCGTGACAATTAATAAATGGATTTGGCCTCATTATAATACTTTGGTCAGGGAACTTACAAGAACGCAGAAGACTGCGTGAGGTTGACTTGGGCAGGGGTGGTGGGGGCAGGCTCTGGTTGCCAGCAGCGATTGAGGACAGAAAGGTGGAGAAGTAAAGTCCTGAGCCATCGCGCACGGGGGAGAGGATAGGTGGCGGGGTGTAGGGGGGTAGAACGAGAGGGTGTTCCATCATACGAATTGGTGAGCGCAGGTGGCTCTGGTAGGGGGTTATGCTGGAGTAGACGGAAGGGGCAATGAAGGTGACCGGTTTGGGAGGTGGGATGAAAAGGGGCTCGGGGCGGGGCCGCCGTTTGGACTTGGACAATTTCCCATTGTCGTCCTGCCCTGCGTCACTCTCCGCATCCTGGTTGAGTGAAACAATGAGACAGGGGAATTCAAAAATTATTCCAGGAATGACAGCAGACAATGTGAAAACAAATATAACAGTTGAGTGGCAGCAGGAGTGAGTAGAGTTAAGGTGATTGGGGGGTAAACTGTTGCGTACTGCTGGCTTTACATCATCAACCAGTCAAGCTATGATAAAATGACTATAATTTTCATCACAATCATCAAAAAGTCTCACTGTTTTGTTGAAAAAAGCTAGTTATTCTATGGTGATTAGTTGGTCCCTGGTCCTGCTGCAGTCTTGTACATACCTGACCGAAGATATCAGACAGAGAGTTCCTAAGTGAGCGACGACGAGCCACAATGACGGACGGCTTGTGTTCAGGCTGGGGGGGAAACGGGTCCCGCTGGGCCGTACGGCTATTGTGCCAGGAGACTGGGGGGTCAGTCTGACCCACTGGCACAGAGACGGGGATAACCAGGGGCACCATGCCAGGCTGCCGGCCATAGGCACCATCCTCCTGCTGCACACATAAAGGAGATATAGTTAAACACAAGGTGAGGTGAAAGACCAAACTAAGATGAGCTACAGAAGAGGAAAAAGAATGGGGAGATGAAGATGTTGCATAATCACAGGCAAACACCACTTTTTATGAATGTATTTTGCAATCTAAACACAAAATGATAACATCTTCTCAAATGTCATTAAACATTTTAAATTGAAACCTTATTTACATAAGTATTCTGTTATATTCACTTATTTCAGTACTTTGTAAAAGCTCTTTATAAAAGCCAAGAAAAAACTACTTTGAATGTAGCTACAGATTCAGCTGGGATGAGCTAACCTGACTCGTCAGATAGATTGTTACACATCCATCTGAGAAGTTGTCCTTGGAAACTGTTTAGAAAAGGCTAGGCACTCAAAGAATACTTGGTAAGTGACTGGATGTTTGTCACCGTCTATCACAGGTGCCAGTATTTCCTCATGGGACACTGATTGGTAGAGATGTGCCTACCAGACCAATATATCCCATTCTGTATTTTTAAGAAGAATATTCCTCAGATCTTCTCAAGCTCTGTCAGATGGGGGTGGAGAGTTCTGGTGAACTAAAATTTCCCGGGCTCTCCATTGATATATATGAAATAACTGTGCAGGTTTTGGCTGGGCCACTTATGGAAATTGAAACTTGTGATGAAGGCATTCCAGCATTGTTTTGGCTGTGAACTTCAAGTTGTTCTCATTCTTAATCTGTGCCCTTGCCTGATAGTGTGTGTGCTGGCTTTCTTCAAGGATTTCTCAGTTTGGTTAATATCACTCCCTCAATCCTGACAAGTCGCCTAGTCCCTGTCCTGGTAAACATTTCATAGCAGGATGTTTCCACCATCACACTGCATCGTACCGATGTTCTTGGGTGATAAGTAGTAGCTGGGTTTAGCCAGATATGCATCGATTTTGCAGATATCGCTCTGCATTTTTTTTATTAGACAGGATCATTTTTTCTTTTTGTTCTCAGAGTCCTTTAACTGCCAGAGAATAATTTCCCTCTGGCTCTTAGATCTTTAAGTGTTGTTTTGGCTAACTTCAAGCAGGCTATAATTTGTCTTTGAGTCAGAAATGGCTTCTGTCTAGCCACTCTACTATAAAACCTGGTTGATGGAGAGTTACAGTACAGAGATACTCACCTGGCATATTGGTTAATAAATCTCAACCATCACTGCAAAGGAACTCTGAATGTCGGTTTGAATAGTCTTTGTATTTTTGGTCACATTACTGATAAAAAGCCTCTCTTTTGCCCAAGCCATACTGCCAACTCAAGTAAGAATCTTGATGATTCAAAATGTTCTCCATTTCACAGTGTTGGAGACTCTTCATATGAATTTACTTTCAAGGAACTGGTGCAGTGTTTTGTTTTTTTTACCTTCGCAAGTTTTATGGCCAGACACAATTGTCTCCTGCAGGTGAATGAGGAGTTTTTGAACTTCATGGCTTTGTCTGACATGCACTGTGGTCTGTGGGGCCTTATTTAGATAGTGTGTGCCTTTTTAAATGTCAAATTGCTCCAGAGACAACATGGTTTGTCAAAGGAAATAAGGAAAATATATAGTTTAAGTTATTTGGAGAGTCATTGCAAATGATCACAGTATTAAATAAGGCATTTCCTTATTTTTTTATTAATTTGAAGACATTTCAGAAAAATTCTGAATTCTGTTCATATTGTGGTGTATATTGCATAAATGGACAGGATTAATTTTACACTATAACACAACAAAATAGAAAGTGGTAAAGGGGAGGTGTTTCTTTCACCCTCAAACTAGTCCAGTAGGCCAGCATAGCACTGGTGATTCAGGCCTGGATTGTGAACAAACAGTTGTAGGCCTGTTAGGAGCCAGTTGTGTCAGTCAGGGAGTATGAGCCTGCCTCTGCAGCCCCTCCCTAGTTCTGCTGAACTAGGGAGGGGTTGGGGAGGATGTAAGGAATGTGGAGGTGTGGAGACATGCAGCTGTTCAACATTGTACCCAGCACGGCCTCTCTCTGCACACAGTTCAGTTCCTTACCTCCCTCCCTAAGGTGAATTGTTACTGGACAAACATGAAATTGCAATTTATTTATTGGACTCAGGCCGAAAGTATTGCAAAGCAGCTATTGTGTTTTTGTTAAAGAGAATGCAAACTACATATGTAGACTAACTACTGATTCGAATGGATGCATTCATTGTGTTGGGTAGATTTGACTTTCCTTAAATCCTGGTTCGCAAGGTCAGGCAACTCCTGTCTCTTAGCAAAAAAAGTAAGGAAGTAAGCAAATTAATATACCCTCCCAAAAGTGAGATTTATCTAATAGAAAAGCTGTTTTTC
Source organism: Hypomesus transpacificus (assembly GCF_021917145.1). Taxonomy (NCBI): domain Eukaryota; kingdom Metazoa; phylum Chordata; class Actinopteri; order Osmeriformes; family Osmeridae; genus Hypomesus; species Hypomesus transpacificus. The sequence continues at coordinate 3,916,297 of NC_061085.1, forward strand.
AGGTTGCACCAGTTGGCTTTCCAGTGAATAGGGAACTCACTGTGTACGACCATGTAAATCCACTCATGCATGCAGATGTTTAACACCACTAGTTAGCTAACTGTAAACATCTCTGACTTAACACCACCAGTCTGCTATATAATCTGTAAACTTCTCTGATTTACCAAAAAGTCAAGAAAACAGACCTCACAAAATATGTTATAAATCATGGGGAAGTCCTGCATTGAAACCATGTTCTTCCTTATGTAGGAGGAACAGAGCTTTGTATGCAAGCTGCCATATTTAAGTGTGACACAATCACTTGCATGGTTACAGGACCCAACAACTCTTCAGGAAAAAAAATTGAAAACGTAAAAATATGCCAAATATGCTATTTGTGTAAAAACATAAATGACGGAAATTAGTACTTAAGCTAAGTCTGATTCGATTAGCATAAGCATAACAGCAACAAGGTGACGTTACTCTTAGAAATAAAAATGACAACTAAAGACTTTGGATTTACCTTGGCCATTTTGGCAGGCTCCATCTCTGAGGCCTTCTGAGCGAGAGTTTCCAGATTGATTTCTTTCGATGCCCTCCTCCTCCTGCGTGTGCTCTGAATAACGCCCCGTGGTGCTGCATGTGCCTCCCCAGCATTTACCCCGTCTCCCCCCCCAGCCACCTGGCCATTCTGGGGGGCCAGAAGCTCCCTGGAAGCCTGGGTCCAGGGGGCCATAGTGGGCTGGCCACCCAGTGGGGATAGCCCATCCCTGGACAGTCGGCGAGAACGACGAGGGAGAACCTGATGGGCATCAGAGGGCTCTGCAGAGTCTGGGGACACCTTCTGAGGGATTGAATCAAATGTGACTGAGGAGTCACTAAACTGGTTCTCCGTCTCTATTGCCTGCTCCTGGGTGTCAAGTAACTGAACATTCTGAGGGGGTGGGCTGGTGCTAGTGAGGCAGCTCTCAGGGGACTGATAACTCATAAAGTGTTGGTTTTGGTGCTGTTTTTGCTGAAACTGTGGTTGCGGTACTTCCTGTTGTGGTACATTGTGTGGTTGTTGTTGTTGCTGCAATTGATGCGCCTGTTGTCTTTGCTCGTGCATTTCCTGCTGACGATATTGTTGCATTTGTTGCAGCTGCTGCTTTTGCATTTGTTGCTGTTGTATTTGGTGTTGTAACTGTTGATGCTGCTGTTGTTGATGGTGATGCTGCTCCTGCAACTGTTGTTGCTGCTGCTGGATTTGGTGCTGTTGCATCTGTTGCTGAAGCTGTAGCATGTGGTGTTGGGTTTTAGGTGGATCACTGTAACTTAGGTTTGGCATACCCTTGTTGCCCTGGTACACCTGATAGTATGCAGATGGAAGGTGCTGCTTCGTAGGTCCAAATGCCAGCTGGAAGGGCTGCAGCATGGACCCAGGCATGTGAGGCTGAGCCTGAATGTCCACACCCTTATGGCCCTGTTGGAAGGCCTGAAGATGGGCTTGTCGCATTGCTGCATTGGCTTGCTCCCACTCCAGACCTCTTGCCTGGGCCTGGGCAGCCTCTCTGTACACCTCCAGGGATCCTGAGGCTTGCTTTTCTCCCCCAATCTGCAGAGCTCCACCATCATGCCCCCCCTTTGGGAATGCCATCTGGGTCCTGATGTTGTTCATCCCTCCCATGTAAGAGCCAAAGTTTTGGCCCCAGGTCTGCACAGGGGCTTCCTGAGACCAGCCAGGGGCCTGTGTAGGGTCTTGGTGCATCCATTTGGCAGTGGACTGGTAGTGTACACGCCCTTGGGGCCCCTTCTCTGGGTTGAAGACAGCTGTGCTGCCTCCAGAATCCACGTGAGTTGAGTCCAGAGCAGGAGGGCCCATGCCGTAGAAGACGTCCCCTGCATGTTGCATGGGTTCCTTCACAGCTGTAGCCCTCTGTTTAACACCCTTGTCCATATTCAACTTCTGCTGAGGAGGAAGACTCATAATGTCACTAAGAAACAACCACCAACAAACAAGTGATGGAGGGGCCTTTTCAGCCTTTATCACTTGATTAAAGAGGTGAAAGACCAATACAATCTATGAGCCTATACTGCCCCTGTCTGAACAAGAATATATTGGTTTCTTTGCTTAATTGTGTGAACAGTGAGATTCAGGAGGAAGTCCAACAGGAAAAGGCAGAGGGTGGGCCCACACACCCCGCCTCCCGAGGTCAGATCTGTAGGCTGCAGCAGTGCTTGATCCTCCTGTGACCCTCATTCGTCTACAGCACCCTGAGAGAGAAAATGAAAATACATTAGTATGGAAGCACCAATATGTTTAATGCCATGGCCTTTGCAGAGACACATGCCACAAACATGGAAATCATAATGAAAGTAAAAGAAAAATATATGTATACATTACTCCAGCCTAAAAGTTGTTTTCAAACTGTAGAACACAAAAGCCAAAATAAACAAAGTGGATATAGATATGTAACGCTACAGCTATATAGCCAAACATAGAATACAATGCTTCCTGACAAATGGTAACAGAATCATTGCATAGGTTTAGATACTTATTTAACAGGTTTCAAATGCTTATTGTGTATGTTTGCGAATGCACGTGCCCCCGAAAAAACATTTGTATTTTGGTCAACACATACCATGTCAATGTCGCATTGTGCATTTGACAGCGAGTTCCTTGAAACTACTTAGCTCGATCGGCCAAACTCGACTGCATGCGACTCCATAATGAGATCATGCGCAACAGATGACATACTTCGACAACTTTCTTCGGCTGAGTCTAGAGTAAATACATTTTTCACTGAGAGCATTAAACGCAGGGCATGGTCCCTCGAAAATGTAAGATCCGAAAACCAGTTTAAAAAAAATGTGTACAACTACAATGTTGCAAAGTTGCACATTTCCAGGAAAACATGTCCACAACTTTTGTCCTCGCAACAATTTACAGCACGTACATAAACCAGTGATGTCGTCATAAGTATGAAAAGTGCGACTTGTTTAAGCGAAGACACATTTGATCACAGATTTGAGTGCTGTGTGCACCAGTTCTTACTGTATTGAGCAATCGATTTGATCTATTCAGAGCTTTTGTAAATCTAACATGCTGCGGAAATACTTTGAAGTTCTAATGCCCATGAATACGATATGCCTCACCCTTCAACTGTTCAACTTCCGTCCTTCTGTTATCCAATCCGGTTGTGTTAAGCCAAGCTCATCTCCATATCCGTGTAACAAATTATCTTTTACAACGTGTCTACTTGACTCCACAGAAGAAGCACTGTAGCTTACAAAGTACTGCTGAGTCGTGGCTTGTTACACTGTTTGCAATTATTAAAATCAGAGGGCCACATTTGCTACAATTGTTGAACCAGTGCGGGGAGGATCTCTTGGAATGGATGGTTAAGTTCTGGGGGCTTCCCAACATGTACCCTGGGACTTTCCCCAATGCAGTGGCATTACTATTGAAGTGACATTTCATAGGGACCCTAAGATAAGGGTAGTCTATAGTCCCTATTGATTAAGTTACCGAACATTAACGGTCGAACAGTGTCAAAATGAACTACCTCAATTTACCAACGTGTCAATGCGCCAAGCGTTGCAGCGGTACTGGACTTGCATATAGGATCCAATCCCCATCCGTCGCAGTTTTTTTTTATGAGATGAGGTAGGCATATCTCACTATTACGTAGACTCTCTATTTGGTTAAACATTGTGCATGGTGACAAACCAGGCGTGGGCATCCTCTCAAATTCTGCATGGATCTCATCATGCAAGGTACTTTATGGCATGCAGAGTGATCAGTCAATGCAAGGAGGAGTTTTTGCTCGTGACGTAACCGTTGCTGTGTGAATGAGAGAAATATCCCATTCTGTAGCCTGCAATAGAGCTATTAGCTAGTTAGCTAACTAGCTAAACATTGTATTGACACATACTATGGACATTTCAATTAATTTACATTTTGGTTATTCCGCTAGCCCAAACAGTTGCAATGGTCCAATATAGCAAGGTAGGTACCTAGTCCTGAGGTCTTCATGGCATTTTTGTCTTGCCAATGCCAGTTCAGTTACTACACAGCTGGCTGAATGGTACTGTACAGTAGACTATATCGACTGAAAATACCTAGCTAGCTATGTACTGTGACGTTAACAATACCACATTGCCCTCGTCAAGGAATTTACAGACATAGCTCTAACATGTTAGTTACTATTCGATATAATATTAGACAAGTAACTCGTTATAATTGGCCGACTAGCTATCGTTTGGCTAGGCTACCTAGTTAGCTACTGTAGCATAGGTTTGCTAGCTAGCCAATCCATCTAGTTTGCAACCTAATAAAGTGACAATTAGGTTTCTCGCTATTCAACATCGGCTAGCGTTTTGCTAAATAACAAGCAACTGACTTACGGTAGTGTCTTTGTATTTGATCAACCTAGATTGAGGCAACATCGAGAGTACAGTACTATTAGTACAAGTTAGCTGACAAATAGATACCTAGCGTGTCAGTTAGCTAACGAGCTAGCTAATTTGCTATGAATATAAGAGGTAGATCTCAGTTGTAAAGTCAAAATAACGTAAACTTTTATGAAATCCATGTGTTCCTCCTTGTGTATGACATATATATTAATCATGCTGTTTAGGTTTAGCAGTAGTGTATAAATCAAACTATTGTGTCAATGCAGTAAATAAGCACAGCATTGACTTGTATTAAATCCAGCCAGCAGCCTTTATTTTAGCTGAACGATGGGGCTGTTCATCGTGTTCTCTAGACTAGTTCATATTTTACAAAGGAGAATGATTTATTGTATTGATTTATTATGCAATGATTAGACACTAAATTGTTAATATTTCCATTTGTACTCAATTGTCTGCTTTTCCCCTGTTTTCAGTGAGAAGCCTGCCTCACTAATGCCAGGTGCAGGCCATTGTTGGGAGCACTCGAAGCACTCAGGATGAGTGGGGCTGTAGAGCAAACAGACATCCTGTCAGTGGCAGACGTGGTCCGGGAGAGATGGAGGGTGGTACGTACATGGCACCGCCATGGTATGATTTCACTCTTGACACATCTTTCTTCTTATCCAGTTTGCAAACTTCCTGCTCTCCTTGGTGTTTTGCAGGTGAAGAAGATTGGGGGAGGAGGGTTTGGGGAGATCTACGAGGTTCTGGATCAGCTGAACCAAACCAACGTGGCCTTGAAGGTGGAGTCTGCTCAGCAGCCCAAGCAGGTCTTGAAGATGGAGGTGGCCGTGCTCAAAAAGCTTCAAGGTAAAAACGATGTGCTATCTCCAAACACTGTGTAGCATACAAATTCATGTCTTATTATGCTTTTTTCTCCCTCTTGTGTGCAGGCAAAGATCATGTGTGCCGCTTTGTTGGTTGTGGACGCAATGACCAATTCAACTATGTGGTAATGGAACTCCAGGTAGGAACTCTATAACTATAGCTGTCTCTCTAGACATGGCTAGTTTGTTGTTACCAGACAGGGTAATGGTGGTATGGCAAGTGGCAGGTTTGTTTACTTGCATATCCAAAATCTGCAAAGGATGAGCAATATTCATATAAAGTAAATGAGATCTCCTCACTCAACATAATGATTTGGTGCTGAAGGGGCGGAATTTAGCAGACCTGCGCCGAACCATGACCCGTGGTACCTTCTCAGTCTCCACCACACTGCGACTGGGCTGGCAGATGCTGGAGGCCATCGAAAGCATCCATTCAGTGGGTTTCCTACATCGTGACATAAAACCGGTAAGCAGATAAGAGTTTAGACAGTGGGGAGACAAGGGGCTGATGACTTCTTCAGCAGCTGAGACTAGAGTGACCTTTTCCCTGCTTATATAAAACCCCAGTCAAACTTTGCTATGGGACGACTGGCCAGCACATGCAGATGCTGCTACATGCTTGACTTTGGCCTGGCTCGTCAATTTACCAACTCCTGTCAGGAAGTCCGTCCTGTAAGTATTTCAACTTGGCTTTGAGGATTGTCCGTTTAATTGTTGCCATTTTGTGGGTGACTAATAGAAATAAAAGTACATTTAAACTTTTTTTCATGATTTTTATTTCTCAAGACAATAGTCTCTGCTTCTCTTTTAGCCTCGTCCTGTGGCAGGGTTCAGAGGAACCGTGCGCTATGCCTCGGTCAATGCACATAAAAATAAGGTAAGTCTGGGTAATTTACACATCTCACCATTAAAACTGCCACAACATTAAATGAGAAACGGCGTCCGAAATTCTTGTCTGAACATCTGTGCTTTCTTGCCTTCGTCAAGCTCAAATTTGATTGACAGTAGTTTCACAATATAAGCCAAGGAGGAAAACCTGTCTCCCACAATTGGCTAGAACAGGAGTGCTTTAAGTAGCAGGCTGCTCCAAAGACGATGTTGAAAAATATAAAGTGGCGGGCTGTGCATTTCACGCCTAGGTCTTCAGAGACGTCATACTTAAATACATACTTACCTAAATTAATACACCTCATAATAGCATCAATATCACACCACAGCTCGAGAATCCATTCAGAATCACACTTACACATTACATAACCTTAATAGTCGAGCAACACTTAATTTCCAGAGCATTTAAAATCAATAAGCTTGCATTCACAAGTAAGAGTAGGAAACTAAGATCACGGATACCGTCAAAACTCAAAAATAAAAGGTTATTTTAAGAGATGAGTCAAAAAGTTTGTCCACCAAAAGTACGCTATGTGAGCTTAAACAAATTTGTCCAATAAACTGCGCATTGTCGCCGTTTCATATGTCACAAACGAGACGAAAATAAAACAAACTATTAATTGAAAATCTAAGTAAACAGATTATTTGTTTCTGAGAATATATGCAACAGCAAAACAATTTAACATGTTATGCGCCACGTTATTTACATTATGAATTGCAGATGATGCAAATTTATGTATTTATTTTTAGAGTGCTTATCCAATCACAGGATGCGTACATGTAAAGTTCAGCGTATGACCTTCTAGCTGGTATTGGTTTACGCAGACTTGAGATCTGATTGGCTATCGCAATTGACCGTCTTCATTCACCCTGCAGCGCACGGGAGCCTGCTCTGTTGATTCTTAAGGCCTCAGGCAGATTTCATAGAACCTGACAACACAAGCTAGCTGAATTATGATTGGATAAAAACTCTACCGTAATATACAACACTGTCAGCAGCTCAACCAAGTGGATATAATGAAGAGAACAGACTACAGAGAATATGTGTTGTTATTAGCGTCAATGTATTTATTGAATTACATTAAGATGGGGGGGAATTATGAAGAAAAACATTTTTTGTTTAGGCCAGCAGAGAAGGCCTTGCAGGCCCTGACGACCCGCCACTGAAAATATATATATTTCGATTTTAACTTGGGTAATTATTGAATCCCCCCTTACCATTCCACTCTCTGAAACACTGTGCTGGTACCATTTCAATGCTATGACAAAGTTCAAAGTTACGTGCCCCTAGATAGTTTAGTTCGTTAGCTATGGTTGTTGTTGAAATGTCGGTAGTCATACAAAAAATTATATCACTGGGACAATTGGCATGCCTCAAGAAAGAGGCAGTAGACACGCTTGTGTTCCATGCAACAACAAAAAACGCATTTGAAAGACATCACGAGCACCTCCCAGTAAGGAAATGCATCTTTATTTGTTTGCTTTTGTTAATCATTTTATTATCATGAAACAAAATGTTTTTTAATAATGTCTTGTCTTTTGTTTGTTTGGTTTCAAGCGGGAAAAAAAACAGATTAGAATATAAAATCGGGTGTGGTGTGAAAAATTCACGTTTGATTTTTTAGACCAAATTTCCCTGCCCTAGCTTACACAACATGTTTATAGTGGACAAAACTTACCTTCTGTACCTTTTTAAGGAGAGATCTTTGAAGAGAGACTGGGAGTGCACATCTGTGTTCTCAACTGTACATTATCTGGTTTCGCAGGAGATGGGCCGCCATGATGACCTCTGGTCTCTCTTCTACATGCTGGTGGAGTTCATGGTGGGACAGCTACCATGGAGGAAGGTCAAAGACAAGGTAAGAATTGGTGAAAAAAATACTTAGGCCGAATCCCAATATTCCCCCTTACCCCTTCCCCTTAATTTACCCCTAGCCCTTGGCCCTCGAAAGTAAGGGGTAAGGGCTACATAGCCCTAGGAAATGGGACGCCACTTGGTTACAGGTACGTCGTCTAGCACGTATCGATATCTCCAAAGCAAGTAGTGTTTTGCACTGATATTAAACGAAATTCGCTGCTAATGGAGTTTACTTAAAACTGTAGACATGCTAGTCAGAGAAATGCGGGACTGTTGTGCAATTCAAACCTGTAGCATTAGCGTACCAAACTAGCGATTTTTTGAACGTTTCGATTTGGAAAATGGTTGCAAATATATATGTTCAGGACTGTGTATAACACAAAACAAGACTTTCATAATTTTGTTATCAATTAATTAAGCCGAAAATATTACATTTATCGGATTCTCTGGATGATCTGGCCGCCATTTTTTGCCGGTCGCGCACGATTCACATAGCCCTAGGTTTCAAGTAAGCTCCCGATCATACTTGGTTTTAAGGGGTTGGTTTTAAGGGGGCTTTACATTAAGGGGTTACCCCTTAGTCTTAGCCCCTACCCCTAGCTCCAAAAGAGTATTGGGACACCACTAGCTCTCACGGGAATGCACAAAACTAAGGGGAAGGGGTAAGGGGAAGTATTGGGATTTGGCCTTACTCTTGGTAAATGTGCTCAGCAGATTGTTTGTGTTTATCTTTTTCATCTTTCTTGTCCTTATTTGACCTGTCCTCCTCCTAATTAGGAGCAAGTGGGTAATCTAAAGGAGACCTATGACCATCGCCTCATGCTGAAACATCTCCCGTCAGAGTTTAGCATCTTCCTCGATCATATCCTGACCCTGGATTACTTCACCAAGCCAGACTATCAGGTACTTTATCAGTCACGCGTAATTCATTAATTCCCAATCTGTTAGCCAAAAAAGTCTGTTTTATCTACAGTTGCAGGTAGAAGTATGTGAACCGTTTGGAAAGACCTGGATTTCTTTATAAATTGGTCATGAAACATAATCCTGTCACAGTCACAAGGGGCCTCATGTATAAAAGATTGCGCGGCTTTCATACCAGAAGATGGCGTACGGCTGTTGTCGATCTGCGTCTGATGAGTATCATCTTAATTTCGTACCAGGGTCAATTCTACATCAAAATGGAGAGCAGTGTTTGAAAGATATGGCGATTGCAAAAACAGCCAGCGGGTCAGCATATTTTTGTGATTTGTGTAGAACTTGGAATTTGAGTGAGACCGCGTCTTGTTTTGACGTTAGCCTCAGAGTCACAGACTCGGCTCACCCTCTGGCAGCGTGTAGTAGTAGGCTACGCAGTGGTTCTCAATCCTCGGGACCCCCTGCCCTGCACGTTTTAGATGTTTCCCTCCTCAAACACACCTGATTCAAATGAATGGGTCAATATCAGGCCAATTTATTTGAATCAGGTGTTTTGGAGCAGGGAAATATCTAAAACATGCTCTCAAAAGAAACGTTCTCATTTCTGGCGCTTTCAAACAATCAGTGAAGTGTGGCTAGCAACAGCAGCTAGCTTGCCTCAAGCAAACTGCTTTTGAATTAGCCATGTCCCCCTAAATTGATGTCAAACTTTTTTACGTTTTGGGGGGCTTATTTTCAGTTAGCAGACGGTACTGTTTGAATCGCAATTCAATCTGAAATGCTGCCAGTGACAACGTTGTTACAGTAGCTTGTTTCAAAGGGTGTTCGCTTGTTTCAAAGGGTGTTCTTAATGAATGATGCAATATGAGTAGGCTAAATGCTTGAAAATATCACTAGAAGGGAAAACGGACCCACATGCAACCGACGCAAACAAGCACACCTGTACCCTCTCTAGTTTAAATTCTAATTTTACTTAGTATTGCTAGTTTATGTACCCTTAGTATAGTTAGACCACATATTTAAATCTAAGATTCCTATATGTTTATTGTATGCACAGTGTTTCTTCTAGGATTTTTTGGGGGGCAGTGGGGGCAAGTCTTTTCAAACCCCCCCCCCTATATTTCGGAGCAGGTTAATGTAATAGTCTAATAGCTAATGTAATATTACACATATTGTTGTCCTATTTCCCTTAAAAACATTAAGTTAGGCTACTTAAAGACACCTTACACTCATGAAGTATGTTCTAAATGGCATAAATGCTGCCAATTAATAATTGATGTAACAATCTATTGTAAATGGTCAGTAGCCTAGCCTATTGATTAAGGTAGGCCACTCGGAAGCATGTACACTGTCTGCTTCATTTGATCTAGATAGGCTAAGCATTCTGTAGCAAATAATAACAATATACCCACTATTTATTAATTAAAACTACTTGAGCATAATAATGCACCTGAAATACAAACTTGAGCAAGGGCTGAAGTCGCTTTCGAATCGACATGTGCAATTCTGCTAGTAAGGGAAGGATACAAACAACGAAAATCACCAGTTAACTGAATTTATTTGCAAGAACTATAGACTAATACAATAACAAGCTTAAATGAACTGACAACATAAATTATACGACTTACAGTTCTCAAGGACGCACACACGCAATCTCAACTGCGCTGTGAAGCGCGTGTCCGTGCTATTCTCCGACATGCACTTTAACAATCACTGCTGATAGACGGCCTAAAATTTTGTACTGCCCGATTTCTGATACCGTGGCGGCAGAAATGTAGCCGTCAACATTGCGGAAACACTGATGCACCTTCCTGCCAAAGCAAATTCCTTGTCTCTGCAAACTTTCATGGCGAATAAATCCCTTTCTGATTCAATGGAATAAAATGTACCTTCTGAAGTGGCCTAGTCAGTCCTGACCTCAGCCCGATTGAGATGCTGTCATAACCTCAAGAGTGCAGAAACTGTTTTGTGAGGAAGAATGTTCCAAAGTTCCTTCTGACTGTTGTAGAGGTCACATCTACAACTGAAGGAAATGTTTACTTGATGTTATTGCTGCATAAAAGGGTCAACTAGTTATTGAATCCAAGGGTTCACATACCTTTTCCAGCCTGCCCATTGAATGTTTACATGGTATGTTGTATAAATACAATAACATTTATAATGAGCTTATCAGTAGTTTAGTAGTGTAAAGTAGTTTGTCTACTATGACTTTGTTGAATATCAGATAAATGTAATCGCCAAGTTATGCAGAAATAGAGGTAGGTTTAAAGGGTTCAAATACTTTTTCTTGCAGCTGTACTGGCATTTACTTTGTACTATCCGTGCTCAACGCTGTTTATTTTGCCTGTTCTTGATGCAGCTTTTGATGTCCTTGTTTGAGAATGCTATGAAAAGCCACAGCGTGTTGGAGAATGACCCCTATGACTGGGAGAAAGGTGATACTGAGGATATACTGACCATTACTGCCTCAGTCACCACGGCCCAGCAACTCACCCGCCTCACACCAGCATACCTGGGGTCAGTACTGACACTATCACACACAAGTAGACCTGGGGTCAATAGTGATACAATCACTATGAGTATACAGAAATTGGATGGATTTGTTTTGAGGCTAAAGAGATTTGTAACAGTGTATCTAGCTCACTTTTTCCAAGAGCAATGCATTGTTTGGAATCTTAACTAAATTCCTTAAAAAAAGTTTGGAAACGTTTTTTCGGTCGATTATTCCTCAAGTTCAATAATACCAATTGGTTTTGTATTTTATATCATTGGAAAGCCTGATTAGTCACCTTTAGAATGAGGCACAACTTGTAAGGATTGTGAATTCGTGAAATGAGCAACACAGCTAACCATGTGGGTAGGAGCCCAAAAAAGTGCCAAAATCCTCTGCAATATTCTTCTGTTGGTATTCACTCTCGTTTTGAGTTGCTTGGTGGATTGTATGACTGCACTCTCCCACAGTAATAAGGAAAGAACAACACATATTGGCAATTTTTACACTTTATTCATTATACACTGTCAGGGACCTCAGTAGCGTGTGGAAGATCCATACGCAGCCACAACAGCTTGGCACCTCCTCCTCATGCTGGTCACCAGCCTGGTCACACACTGCTGTGGGATGGCATCACATTCCTCAAACAGGATTTGTCGTAAGTCAGCCAACATGTTTGCGTTGGTCACTCTGACACATACAGCACGCCCAAGCTGATCCCACTTGAAGCTCAAAACGAGAGTGAATACCAACAGAAGAATAATGCATGGGATTTTGGTAAATTTCTTTGGGCCGCTATCCACACGGTTAGCTGTGTTGCTCATTCCACGAATGCACGATCCTTACAAGTTGTACCTCGTTGTAAAGGTGACTAATCAGGCTTTCCAACTATATAAAATATAGTACCAATTGGTATTATTGAAGGGAAGGAATAATCGACCAAAATGTGTCAGAACTTTTTTTGAGGGGTTTATTTGATTACTTTACCTCCTGAAAGTGATGCCACTGGTCAACTTTAGCTGAATCAGCTGCCATCTTTTCCTTAATTGACTGGTTTCAAATGTTTTTCAGTTTCATCATTGGCCAAATCTCTTCTGTCATTGGTTAAATCCTTAGAACAATACAGTTGAATCCACATTTTCTTCAGACCAACTGTCTCTTTCCCCCAGGTGACAAGAACTCTTTCAGGTCACCCAGACTTCACGTTTCCTAGACTTCATGTCTCCTAGTTAGGTGTTATAAAACTACAGGTGGCATCTCTACCAAATGAGTCGAATCAACATACATTGTATCAAGCTTATTAACCAACTGTAAACTTCTCCTAAAACACATTCATTGTACATAGGCCCAACATTTCTTTCACAGATGTGTGTCAAGTAGGGCTGTCCCCACCAATGTTGTAGTACTCGAGACCGGTCTTGGTCTCGAGACCACATTTTGAAGGTCTTGTCTCGGAATCGGACAAAGAGGACTCTTATTTCAGGACCACAATAATGGGAATATCACTAAATTTCTTGTGCATTGTTTAATTTATTTGTTAATAGGCCTATCATTACTGTTAGTGGATTCAAAACGTCACGCTTCAAATGCAACCAATAACTTAACTAATTTCTCATTTGAAATGACCCATCACCCCTCCTTGCACATAAAAAATGAATGAGGGAGATAGGTGAAACAGTGGCTGTCTGGAGATGCTGGCCAAATCTGTTAGAATTAGATTTGGTTACCTGAACCACAAAGAGTTTACAATAACTTCCAAAAGAAAACACAGCTTGTGTAAATTCTGCAAAGAGACACTCACTGAGACGGCTGGGACTAGGCCTACATCAAACTTGTACCGGCATTTAGAAAGAAAACATAAAAAAAAAGGTAAGCTAGGCGTAATTGGCGCCTGCAAAGATAGCTACCTAACGTTTGCAATCTGCCTCTGTACCAAAACTTTTCCGAAATATCTTCCCCCATTACACAAAGAGATTTAGCGAGTATTAATACTGAATGTTTCAGGGCGTTAGTTTCAGTTGCTTGCCAGATTTAGTTTGTGATAACGAGCCAGGCCACATAAAGCTATGTAGCTAATAATGCATATAACGTTTAGTTACACCAACGTTAAGTCATGTCAGCTTCATACCTCTCCCGACTTAATAATGTTAAGTTAAACGCTGCTGTACTGCGCTCCTTCACTTGGGTGAGAGAGACGTGAAAGCAGAAACCGAGTAGCCAACTAATGCGCCTCTAAGAAAGAAAAAAAAACACAACATATTAAATAGGCTGTTTTGCCTGGCCATAAGCACATGGCACAACTTTAAGAGTGCACATTTTTTGTTTATAGTAACTTACAGATCAGATCTGCAACTTTTTACCTCGTCAAACCCTACTGCTTGTGTATTTTGAGTGGTCTGGTCTTGACCCGGTCTTGACCTGCCTTGGTCTTGTCTCAGTTTCGATACACTCTCTGTCATCATGACTTGGTCTCGGTTTAGTTGGTCTTGACCACAATACTGGTCCCCACTCAGTCGACTAGTCGATTGTTTGGTCAATATGCTCTTGCATGGTCGACCTAAGAAGTAAGTTGGCCTACTTTGCTAATGCTTGCAAACACTCATGCACACAAGTATTTTTTATTATATCGGCATTTGGTAACAACAGGACTGGTGACACAAGGCTTATTATTAGTAATAGCTAATTTTATTGCGGCTGAATCTGGAATGTCCAGCAGCTAGCTCAACATTGAGACAGATCTGAAAAATGTCTGTACATTTGTTTGTCTAGTTGTCAATCACCCTTCTTACGTATGTATTTCTTTCAGATTATTTCTTAAAACAGTGAGGTAAAACATCACACAAAATGGTTTGATGAAAAACATTGTGACATTTATAGAATAAGAAAAAACATTTAAAATTTAGATTAGTCGATTTTCGGAAGTGTTCAGTCGAGTCTTGGTCAACCAAAGATAATCTTAGTCGGGGACAGCCCTACTGTCAAGCCAGCTAAGCCTTTTCTAGAACAAAAACCTGCAGTGTCAGCCAGATCCCTCAAATGCTTGCTACTCTAATTTACACCAAAGGAAGCCGCGGAATGACCTTTGTCCGTGTGTGTGTGTGCGCGTGCCCCCAGCATGGCCAATGCGTCTGTGCTCCCTGGGGAGCTGCAGAGGGAGAACACAGAGGACGTCCTGCAGGGTGAGCGGCTCAGCGACGCAGACAACTGCCCCCCCATCCCCGCCCAGAACACCCAGGGGGTAGACGTGTGGGAGGAGATGGACCGCAACCGCAACCACAATCAGACCCAACCTATCGCCAGAAAGGTTAGAAAGTGCACCGACAGAGGGCAGTTAACACACCAGATGTTTTTAGTCCGGTTTACCCCCCTCACCATGGTGAAACACAACATCTGAACCAGGAAGCTATTTAGTTCTCTGGAGGGACTAGTTCAGCTGCAATACCTTGGCCATGCTCAACACTCCTGGGACCAAACTGGATTACTACACTGTTTAATTTCTGCCATCTAGTTAATTACATTTCTCATTTTTGTGGCTAAATTATTTAGGGAATAGGAGATACAATTTGACTTGACAGATCCATGGAAACTGAAAACAACCCCTGCAGATGGATGCCCAAACCTGCAGTTTTTTTTGTTAGAGTTACTGTTGTTTTCCAACACATTTCTATGAGCTGGTCTTTCTCACAGGGTGTGAGTGAAGATGAGCACAGTCAGAACCAGGGGAACCAGAGCCCCAACACAGGCTCCATCCAGAGCTCTCCTCGCCGGGTGCGCTCTGAGACCATGTTCCTGGACCGGGCAGCCCCGCTCCTCAGGAGGATGAGGCACAGCCAGAGCCTGGCGTTTGAGAAGAGGCTGGCCCCCGAGCCCAAACCCACCATCGAACGCTTCTTGGAGGCCTAGTCAGTACCAGAATTGCTCCCTCCTCTGATATACTCCACAGCTTCTCTGAAGCCATTGTCTTCTGCTGCTTAAACAGCTCTAGTTAACACATTTGTTTACTGCAAAGCTGTTTTTATTGAGGCCTGCAGCAAGTAAAGGCTCAAAAAAGTATTGTCAGTAGCAGTAATGATGATTAATATTGTGCTAATGTATGGTGTTGGACTGCAAATGGACTGGTAACACAACTGGATTGTGTGTTTCATATAATCGCTGGTCTCGTTAATGGACCTAACTTGACCTGTCGTGCGATTTGTTTCTCCAGTCTTGGTAAGCAGCGACTGAGGCTGTCCCAGGAGAGAGAGAAGTCCATCCCTGAGAGGACTGTAGGGGAGCAAGCAACCTTCTGTAATGAGGACCGTCCAGTGGCAGGGACCCCCGCTCTGGAGGAGGATGTGGGCCCCGTACCCCTGGAGGGAGACTCCCAGGAGTGGGTGATGCTGGAGCTGGAGCAGAAGCCCCAAGGAGAAGCCCTGGGAGAGGACCCGCCTTGCCTCCCGGAGGCAGCTCCTTGCAGCCCCGTCCTGTCCCACATGGCCATGCCCTGCACCTGGTTGCTGGGCCACCGCAGGCTGCCAGGCATGCTGGGACAGATGCCCTCCGTCCTCCCTCGAGGACGAGCCCAGCTGGAGCAGGTGAGAGCATGCGTCACGCAGTGTGATAATGCTTCCAAACAACACCTTGTTTGGGTGATCCTTTGTGTTCTTCTTTCCCCTTGTTAATCTCTGGGGATGTGTTTCATCCCCAGTCTCCACACACTCATCTTCCCCAGTCCCCAGTACAGGAAAAGAGCGCTGCCATACCTCTGGAGGCCCCATTCATGGAAGCAGCCCCAGCAGAAGGACCAGGGGAGGGAGAGGTGGTGGTGCCAGCCCCTAGCCCAGTGCCAAGCCTGGCCACAACCACCCCAGCTCACCTGCCCACAGACCAAGAGAGTGACTCGGGCCTACCCGACCGCTCCTCCGAGCCCAACCAGCACCCCAGGGCCAAGCCATCTGGAGAGGCTGCCTCCCCTCCTCCCCCCCTGCTCAGGTGCAGGGACTCCCCTGCCTCCCCGAGGTCGAGCCGTATCCCGGTACGGGACGCCCACGCCCCCCCTGACCCCCTCGCCCGGGAGCTCACAGCCGAGAAGCGCCATCGCTGGAGCAGCCCCCTCCCTGGCTCTCCTACCCACTCCCCCTCGCCGTCCCTGTCGTGTGACAACCTGCCCTGCGCCCTGCCCCGGGACCGGCTCTCCTGCTCCGACTGGCTGGGAGAGGAGCCCCTGTCCTTCTCCTCCTCCTCCGGCAGCAGGAGCAAGATCCCGCGCCCCGTCAGTTCTCCCCTTGCTCCAGAGCTGGCGGGCCGCTTCCTGCCTCACCCCCCTCCTGGGAAACCTCCCACCCGGCCAGCTGTAGACACCAGGTAGGAGCACCACTGGACAGCTCTGCTTTTATATCGTTTCCACCTCATCAGAAGGCGCATCTACAACTGTTATTATGATTTGTAGTTAATGATTGTCCTGGTCCAAGTTTGTTAATGCGTAAACCCCCCCCCTTCATTAGGCGTCGCCGGTTCCGGGTTCGTGCCAGCAGCACCAGCGATGCAGACTTCCTGGCTAGCCTAACCCAGCTGATGCAGGAGCGGGCCGTGTTCAGCCCTCCGCCTCGCCCCCGCAGCTCCTTCAATGCCCTGCAGCGATCCCTCAGCTCCTCCCCCTCCCGCCAGGAGCTCCACCAGGGAGGGGCCTTCCCGGGGCGGAGCCACTCCCCCTCTAGCCTCTCAGGGTCCCCCCCTCCCAGGGGCTTGTGGGGGGCCGCACTGGGTCACCGAGGGGGGGGGGGCAGCCACGAGGGGAAGGGCTCTGGCAAAGTGAGCCGATGACTGGATAGATGGAGGGGGGGTTGTAGTACAGCAACTAACATGATGCTGTATCTTGTCCATGTATGTACAGAAGGCCGTTTCTGGCCCAGCCTCATGGAAGCATGTGTAAATACCTTATCTACTCAAGGGAATGTACTGTATGAATTGTAAAATGTATGATAAAAAAATTATTTATTTATTTATTTGATGGATGTTTCTCAAAAGTACTTGACAATGTGGCTTGATTCAAGGAATGACTCAAACCTGCAAATTGCCAACTCTTCTTTATCCCTGTTATCTTAACACTACATACTGTAAGACCAAAAAGATCTGTACTCTACAATATTTGAGGGATGTAAAAAAAATATTATAACAACTGCTGCGGTGTAGATATGTATCATTAGAACTAAAGAAAAACTGTAGAAGGAGAACTGAAGGGCAAGTAAGTTGCATTCCATATGAACTTCACTATACAAACATCAGCATTATTATTAAGGATCAGGGCATGTAGTCTAATCTAAACTTAATTAGTTTACGCAGAAACTAGTAGGTAGAATGTAATGTATTATTCTGACGTATCTAGAAATATATCACACATTCTAGCGTATTAGCAATGTATTTGTATGGTTTTATTTGCTAGCAAAAGATAAGTCATCAAAACACTCGTGCTGAAGTGTAAGTGCATGGATATCATTGCAAATGACTTTGATTTTGTTTTTAAAAAAAAATATCATTTGTACAGTGTTGGCTTTATCTGTGTATTTTTTATCAACTGGTCCATATCAAATATATTATCATGCAGACCAGCGAACGATGAGTCTTTTTCTAATCATCTTATGAAATTCTTATGACATTCAGAATACACTATGTTTAAATGTATTAAATCCTCTAGAAAAAGTTCTGGCCCTAACATACATAACATGTCCAGTCCTGTCTGCCCTGTATATAACCTCTTTATCTTGAGTCCGAGCCTATGGAATAACCGCCATTTATTTAGCTGGACTGTTATTTTTACCATTTCAGTATGAGCGGAGTGTTAAGTACCAGAGCAGTGATGTCTGGAAGTGTTGTTGACTGCATTTTTGAGGAACAATGCTTAAGGTAGTGAGTATGTAGTTCCTGTTGGATCATGGTTCCAGTCTTAGCTGGTAGTAGCCTGACGGAATCATTACTGACAAAGAAAATAAGAGGACGTACAACCCAGTCTAAACTTCAAGGCTGCAGAATTTCAGACAAAGACATACTATTTCATGTGTGAACCGGTAATCATTGAGCTCCACATAAATATGATGCATACAAAGAGCATGAATATTGATGCCAAGGACTTTGTAAATGTTGGCTGGTAGTGTATTTGTTTTGTACTTATTTATTTTGTTCTACTTATAAGATCAAAAATACAGACCAGTAACTGTTTAGATTTTGTATTTCTCATACAATACTACATGAAAAAAAGTTAATTTTATACAATTATTTTTGCTTCCCATTGTTACAGCTGGATTGACACAAACTGACATTTGTATTCCAAGATTAAACAATTCATACAAAACCTTTCTTTCTCAGAAGTTCAATAGACACATTTCCCCAAAATGTATTCACTGACATAATGACATCACTGACTGAGCTTGGCAACATGATAGATGTCCAGACTGTAGCTCTGCATGTGATCTGGATTCTCCTTGGCTCCAAATCTTGTTAAAGAAGTTACCAATTTCACACTCACTGATATTTTCACCACATACTAAATCTGAAAATGGATACTATCTCTAGTGTAGATATAGAGATAACCAAAGCAGTGTGGTCTGTGATGCGATACTTGCACAGCCTTCTTAAGGTGAGATGCTGCTGGTTTGTCTTTGCTGTAAGCTTTCTGAGCTGCAGGTCTAGAAGAGAGGGGCAGACTGTCTGGGATCGTCTGGCAGCACACTGATGGAGTCTTCTGCCTTCCCACAAAGCAAGCAGAGCATTGTGTACTCCTGGAAGAACAACACATTATTTACAACGTCATCCATTTTTGTGGTAAAAGCATCCATGGCTAAATGGAACAGTACAGGATATTGAAAAATGTATACCGTATACATGAAGTGGCTTCAGAAAGTATTTGCACCTAATCACTTTTAGCACCTTTAATTGTGTAATATTTATTTTCCCCACAGTCATATACACTCAATTACCCATAATGACATAGTGAAAACATGTTTTTAGACATCCATCCATCATCTGCCGCTTTTCCGGGGGTCGGGTCGCGGGGGCAGCAACCTAAGCAGGGAGGCCCAGACTTCCCTCTCCCCGGCCACTTCCACCAGCTCTTCCTGGGGGACCCCGAGGCGTTCCCAGGACAGCCGAGAGACATAGTCCCTCCAGCGTGTCCTGGGTCTTCCCCGGGGCCTCTTCCCAGTGGGACGTGCCCAGAACACCTCACCAGGGAGGTGTCCAGGAGGCATCCTTATCAGATGCCCGAGCCACCTCAACTGGCCCCTTTTGATGCGGAGGAGCAGCGGTTCTACTCTGAGCCCCTCCCGGATGACCAAGCTTCTCACCCTATCTATAAGGGAGAGCCCGGACACCCTGCGGAGAAATCTAATTTTGGCCGCTTGTATTCTTAATCTCGTTCTTTCGGTCACTACCCTCAGTTCATGACCATAGGTGAGGGTAGGAACGTAGATCGACTGGTAAATAAAGAGCTTCGCCTTTCGACTCAGCTCCTTCTTCACCACGGCGGACCGATGCAGAGCCTGCATCACTACAGCCGTTCCCAGCAGACCCTCACATTACATTTGGGCCTGCCAGGCCTGACTGGCGTCTTCCCCCACCATCGTAGCCAACTCACCACCAGGTGGTGATCAGTTGACAGCTCCGCCCCTCTCCTCACCCGAGTGTCCAAGACATTCGGCCTCAGATCCAACGACATGACTACAAAGTCTATCATCGAACTGAGGTGTCCTGGTGCCAAGTGCACATATTGACACCCTTATGCTTGAACATGGTGTTTGTTATGGAAAAACCAAGTCTGGCACAGAAGTCCAACAACAAAACGCCGCTCGGGTTCAGATCGGGGGAGCCGTTCCTCCCAATCACGCCCCCTCCATGTCTCACTGTCATTGCCCACATGAGCATTGAAGTCCCCCAGGAGGACGAGGGTATCTCCGGGAGGAGCGCTTTCCAGCACCCCCCCCCCAGAGACTCCAAAAAGGGTGGGTATTCTGCGCTGCCGTTTGGTGCGTAAGCACAAACAACAGTGAGGACCCGTCCCCCCACCCGAAGGCGGAGGGAGGCTACCCTCTCGTCCACCGGGGTGAGCCCCCAACGTACAGGCGCCGAAACGAGGGAAAACAAGTATTCCCACCCCAGCTTGACGCCTCTCACCGAGGGCAACTCCAGAGGAAGAGAGTCCAGCCCCTCTCAAGGAGACTGGTTCCGGAGCCGATGCTGTGCGTTGAGGCGAGGCCGACTATATCTAGCCGGAACTTCTCTACCTCGCGCACCAGCTCCGGCTCCTTTCCCGCCAGAGAGGTGACGTTCCACGTCCCTAGAGCTAGCTTCTGCAGCCGATGATCGGACCACCAAGGCCCCCGCCTTCGGCCGCGGCCCGTCTCACACTGCACCCGACCCCCATGACCCCTCCTGCGGATGGTGAGCCCACTGGAAGGGGGTCCCACGTTGTCTCTTCGAGCTGTGCCTGTTTTTAGACATTTCAACTATTCATGAAAAATCTGAAACAAGTCTCTCATTACATAAGTATGCAGACTTCTTGCTGTGGCACAATTATGGTCGACTGCATCTTGTTTGCTTTACTTATTGTTGAGATTTATCTAGAACTGGATTGAAATCCACCTATGGCAAATGGAATTGTTTGGCTATAGTTTACAGAGTCACACACCTGTGTATAAGGTCCAACAATTAACATTGCATGTCAGACAGGACCAGAACCAAAACAAAGTCCAAGGAACTCTGTAGTCCTCCACAATCAAACTGTAGTGATGCATAGATCAGGGCAAAATATATAAAACCATTTCTAAAGTTTTAAGTTTTCCCAGGAGCATAGAGGCCTCAATAATAGTATCATTGAAAAAGGTTTTAAACAGAAGATTAGAGCCACCAGGAAACTGAGTAACCGTGCAAGAATGGCCTTGGTCAGCGAGGTGACCAATAACACAAGTCCTTCTAAGACAGTTTTAGAGGTTCTCTGCAGAGATGGAGGAACCTGCTGTAAATCTCAGCACTTTTGTCAAACAGCAAGCAGCAAGTTTGTCAAACAGCATTTAAATAATTCACGAGGAAAATTATTCTCTGGTCTTTGGGCAGAACCATGTCTGGAAAACTCAGGCACTACGCATCACCTGGCTAACACCATCCCTATGATGAAGCATGGTGGGGGCAGCATCATTCTATGGGGTTGCTTCTCAGCACTAGGGACGCTGGTCAGAACTGAGGGAAGGATAAACACATCCAAACATAAAGAGGTCCTTAAAGAAAACTAGCTTGAGGGTGCCCGTAACCTTAGACTGTGGCAATGATTCACTACAGCTCGAGAGTGACCTGAAGCACGCAGCCAAGACAACACTGTGGCTTTGGGACTAGTCTCTGACTGTCCTTGAGTGGTCAAAACCCAGACCTAATAGGTAATGGAGTGTAGATTGATAGACAATTGTACAATTATTATTATTTATTACATTAATAAAATTGCAATTTTATCAATGTATAATTTAATCTCACATATAAATGTGCTGAAGTGAAAGGGTCAAAACACTTTCTGACTTCCACTGTGTGCATGTGTCATATGTAGTACAGTGTTGTTGTTACACTACGTCTTGTAGCAGACCGTTCCTTGGCATTCATTATTAATTTGGCACTGTTATACAGTTAGAACTGTGCACTTCCAGCCTTTGATTTATCTAGTGCACTTACTTCATCCACTTCTGATTCTTACTTAAATGATCGCAACTTTTCTGTGGAGGTTGGCAACTATTTATTGTCTAATGCACCAGTTCTGTATGGGGTTCCAGAGGGCTAAATTCTGGGTCCTGTTTTATTTTCTTTATACATGCTTCCTCTGTATAATTTTTGGGGAAATATAATGACTCATGTCACTGCTACGCAGATGATACTCAGTGTTATGTTCTTTTACATCCAACGGATGTTTCAAGTCTACGGTGTTTGTTGGATTGTTTTAGAGATGTCAAGAATTGGATGTCAAGACAATTTCTTTGAGTTAAACAAAGCAAAGTCTTAATCTTTGGCCCCTCTGCTTCTACAGAGATGGTTGCCAGTAAACTAGGACCTCTATCTGGGAACTTTCATACACATGTTATGTAGGTGTTACTTTTGATTCTGCTTTGACTTTTGATAAACAGATCAATGCTGTGGTCAGAAGCTGTTTCCATCAACTAAAGAATATAGCTGTAAACAAAGTCATTTTTACCATCCAAAAATATGGAGTCTGTAATACATGCTTTCATTTAATCCAGATTGGACTATTGCAATGTGCTGCTCCACAGCTCTGGAATAATTTGCCACTTAACATAAAAACTGCATCAACATATGATGGTTTTAAATCTCTTCTTAAAACTCATGTATTTATTGTTGCATATGGCCATAGGTAGGTACAGTGATAAAATGTTTGTGCAATGTCTGTGATTGTGTCTTGTGTCCTATTGTGTTTTAATTATTCGTTATTGTACAGCACTTTGGCTAACAGCTTTTATTTTTAAATGTGCTTTATAAATCAAATTGACTGACTGTGTTACACTGCATGAAAGCTGCAAAATGTACATTTGGTATTAATGTTGTAATGTTTGAGTAAGAGAATCTGTCTGTCCTGTGACAGGTTTGCCTTTCCATACTGTGCAACTGTCCTTACCTGATATTCGTCAACCACAGAGAATGTGTACTCATGCCGAGCTATCACGTGTTCACAATTCTTACACACATCTGTAAGACAGAAAAGGGTTATGCAAAGATAATAGTATCATATATAACCATTTTAATACAATAAGGTAAGTATTTGCTGCCGGCACTACATGACTACAAGACTCACGGTCATAAGTGACAATCTCCTCTCCATCCTCTTCTTCTGTGGACTTATTACTGATCAAGACAAAGTCCCTCTGGTGGCAGTTGGCACAGGCCAGGTAATTCATCAGATAGGAACCATTCTCCAAACAGATGCTTCCCTGTGTTTGTGATAAAGATAGTCAAGCTGGTGAACTGATACAGTAGGCCTATATTATGTCCCAGAGTTATAAATTGTAAGTTTATACACAAAGTAGGCTTTTAGAATTGACCTAATCAGTGCTGGGGAAGATCCCATGATATTCTGATATTTTACGATCTACGAATATTGTAGTGGAGCTATTGAATGAGTTCTAGCACTGGGCACGAGCACTGTATTATCTCTGTGTTCCCCCCTGTGTGTCGGCCAGAACACCACTAAAGGCCATGTAAGAATAAATGAGCTCAGAGGGTTTATTACTTTCTTTCTTATTCTTCCTTGTTGCATCCGTATGTGTATGCCTGTCTGTCTGTCTGTCTGTCTGTCTGTCTGTCTGTCTGTCTGTCTGTCTGTCTGTCTGTCTGTCTGTCTGTCTGTCTGTCTGTATGTATGTATGTATGTGTGTATGTGTGTATGTGTGTGTGTGTGTGTGTGTGTGTGTGTGTGGTCTCCTATAGAAAAGGATAACAAAGATACACTGAAAAATAGCACAACATGCTGTATATGTCCATATGCATTATATTATCAGCTTACTTTTAACGTTAATCATAAAC
Source organism: Hypomesus transpacificus (assembly GCF_021917145.1). Classification (NCBI taxonomy): domain Eukaryota; kingdom Metazoa; phylum Chordata; class Actinopteri; order Osmeriformes; family Osmeridae; genus Hypomesus; species Hypomesus transpacificus. Next base: position 3,940,232 of record NC_061085.1, read on the forward strand.
TAAGAAATACAAAATGGCTTCAATTATAACTTAGCCTAAAACAGGTTTACAATCTAACACGGAGAGCTAATGAAATAACTCACCCTGTCAGGGTATTCTTTCTGTACACAACCATTGCACATATCCCCCCTTTAGCGGAATAATTAATTAAAAAGATCTGTGAGTCGGCTACGGTGTGACAGTTTGTATTATTACTAGTCTAGCAGAATAATCATCACTAAGTAGTATTCACTTCCGCAATGTAACGATCCGTTCTTCTTCTCAGGCTCTGGCATAGATTATATCGGGAGTCGGTCACACCCTGCTGAAGGTACCTATGCCGCCACCTACAGTTCAGTGAGTGTGCGGCCAGCAGCCGATCACACCCATAGAGTTAATGTAACTAGAGCAGTGGTTCTCAAACTGTGGTACGCGTACCAATGGTGCAGAGCCATAGACAAAGAGAGTTGCGACACTTCCATAGACTCCCATTGTTATCGAGGAATGCGGAAGTAAAGCGTGTCCCACGCAACCTATAGTTCCAAACATTGTATTTTCCACCGTTGAACCCCATTCATTTTCAGTGTCTCCGAAGTAAGTTAGCTAGTAAATTGATGAAAATCATGAATTTTTTCATATTTCAACCACCACATATCATTTGTTATTAGTAGTATTTCATATAGCCAGCTGTAGAGAAAATGTATCGTAAGATTATAGCTTGTTAGATTCTAAATGCAGTTTGCGCTAGACTATGGGTCTAGTATCTAGAGCTAAGCAACACTTTTACTGTAGCTACCTAGAGAGCACGTGTATCATAACCAGAAGATCGTTGGTTTATAGTCTGTCAAATTAGTTATAGTTATTGGTGTTCTTTGGCATACAGAGTTTACAGAATCTGCTCTTATTAGCCTATAGTACATCTGATTAGAGCTAGCAACAATGAATTGCAGATTAAAGCCTTGGGTCCCATATTGTCTAGCAACGCTCGGCAGGAATTTCAGGTCCACTCAATAGCTAGCTAGTTAGCTCAACTAGATGCATCTACTACTGCGGTCTAGGGTTTGTGAAAAGCAGACATTTAGATCACCTGCTCACTACAAACAAAAGGAGTGGAAGAACACTGGACATATTGTACAATAAAATGTTTTATTGAATTGCAGTTGGTTGCCTTGTAAATTCTGTTCTATTTTTTTCTATTGAACAGTTGCTGGTGATCATGGTTAGATTCAACTTGCATCAAGTACTACAAACATAAGTGTTGTTAATGTGGTAAATTGTAGGTGGGCTGATGAAGAAGAAAAAAAACAGTCGAAGGTTAAACGTTAAGTGGAACAATATAGGCTACTGCTAGCATAGCCATTTCTAGCTCTGCTTCACAATATTGCGTTATGTACTTTAAGTTAATGTTATACATACATGTTAATAAAGTAGCATACATACATGATACAACACACCAGTAACCAATTGACATTGTGTTAATATACCGAAAATATCCGTGAATCGAGATGGTGCTGCTGTCTGTCCCGCCGAAAACCATTCACACAGGTTGACAGCAGTGTTGTTGTTTTTTTTACCACAGCGAGCTACCGGAACCACGTGACAAAAAAGCTCTAGCTTTTTTCCTGCGTTTCACTGGCAGTGAGTGTTCACAATGTTGTAGTTCACTCTATTTTACACCAAAAACGTCAGGGAGGACTGCCTTATGTAGATACGAGTCAGCTGAAGATAGCCAGAATATCAGATTTCTTCAACCGAGCCTGTTTCATTTGTCATTTGCCTAAAAAAGCGACTTCCGTTGGCCAGCTCCATTGAAAACCATTCAAAAAAGTTGACAGCAGTGGGGCTTTTTGGAACTACAGCGAGCTACATGAACCACGTGATCACGTGTCGGCGAGATCAAAGCGTGTCGCAACTCTCTTTTTCTATGGCTCTGCACTGGTGGTACGCGGAGGAATATCAGAAATATTTAAATACCTTAACTATGATATCATTGTAATGTGATTTTAAAAAGTTTTGCCTTCCCTATAATATTTTTGTTTCGAAAACAAAAATAAATGTTGCGCTACCTGACGGTTCTCGCGTAGTGGCGCATGCAAACATCCACGATAGTTGCTGCGCGAACTGTGTAGCTCAATAGGGCAGGGCTCCAGACTGCGACCAAATGGTTGCATTTTGCGACCAGTTTTGAGACAGTGCAAGCATTGTACACAAGCATTCACGCATGTGTGACCTACAAATTTGGAATTTATTGAGTGTGCTCAACGTCAGCACACGGTAGCAACAATGCATGGATACGACGTCCTTGTACAGCGATATCAACGAGCCCCCAGCATTAGTTGCCTACCGTAGCTAAAAGTCTTGGAAAGTTTAGGCAATTTTTCACTAGGTTCCTACGAACATGTCTTACGTAATCTGCCAAACTGGTGGGTTTCCCATCGTTCTTTTGGTGAGCAGTCTCACCAGCCCTTCTCATGGAGCCGAGAAGCTAATACTTATTTAGCATTAGCGTTGTTAGCTACTGTTTCCCTGCCTGTGTTTGCCTGTGTTATATTAACTCTATGGTGTTTGTGCTGTTACGCTGTTATACTCAGAAAGTATCGTGTCGTGGTGTAGGAGGACTGTTCGAAAAGCGCTGCATCATACATTTAAGTTATTTAGCTAAGACTTGCATGTACAGTACGTAATGTCACATTAATTAATGTATTTAAACTCAAGTTTGTGTGGTGCGTCGCTGTATATCAGTTGTAAAACTGTCAGTAAAAAAACTGACCCATATGCAACCGACCCAAGCACACACCACAATTTCCCCAGAAATTGGGTACAATTTCCCCCTCTCTACATTAATAATTGCATTGCAGATTGATATAAGGTGTACCCCAAAATGTTCTGCTTGCGCTCCAAAGATATTCAGTCCGGGGCTACTGTAATCCTAGTAAAAAAAGTTTGTCTGGATCCCAATAAGGTATAGCCTACGCTACTGGATATTAACGTTGGTCATGAAGGTGGTACTTGGAGAGTCAAATATTTTCTGAGGTGGTACGGGGTCTAAAAAGTTTGAGAACCACTGAACTAGAGTAAGCTACTTTTGTCTTCCAAGATGGCGTCCCCATTCATTTCTATGAAAAGTGCTCAGTGGCGCAGTGAGGCGAGATCGCGAGACTGGACGCGGCCATCTTTCCACTTCCGTGTCTTCCTGTCTAACTTTAAACAGTGGCTCTTTTTTTCCCTAGCTCCGAGAGCTCATGTAAATCGTCTATCGGCCAATGTGAACTTTTGTGCTCGTGCCCTGTTAGTATCCACCAGCACATTTGCAGGCAACTTTCATTGACTAAGCAAATAAATGGGTTGCTAGTTTACCCATTTCGGATTGGTTTCAAACTTAGCAAAAGTCGGGAAAAATTATTCTATGAAAAAGCTAGTAGTATGAGGCAGGTTCGAGAATCAAACAAAAATTATTGGGGGAGATAGTTTTGTAAATGTTGAATGTAGTTAATAGAATAAAAACGACCGGAAGAGTCGGAAACCTAACCGTACATGCAATACCACCTACATCCACCGGGGCCGTTGCTTCAAGCCGAGGGGCGAGGGGTGGGGGCTTGATCACACCCCGTCAACCCGAGGGTTTTCACTGACGCGTCATCAGACCGGAAGTCGCCATCTTGGAGGCACTCCGCATCACAACAAAGCATTGGGACTGAAGTATATCCCGAACGTCGTCAAGGAAAATTGTGAATTATTGCCGTGTTTCAGGTTGTACAAATAGGACACATCGTGAAAAACATTTGGTATATTATAGACTTCCAAAAGTTATTAAAAACCAGGGAAAGGAATGCCAGAGATTGTCAGAGGAAAGGAGGCGCTTGTGGTTGGCAAAGCTCAACCAATATCTATGAGGGAAAAATCTTGACAACATACGGATTTGTTCGGCACATTTCTTGTCAGGTATTGTGAAATGTTTATTTCAGCGGCTCAAAACACATTTTCTATTGTAATGATAATATTTTTAATAGTAAATAGTCAAAACAATGACTGCTTTTATTGTTTTTACTGTGCGCTTATTTTACTGTAAAGCTGACATTTACATAATATAATTCATATCAAACTACTGCATGTGTATGGGTTCGGCGAGAAAACCATGTAGTTAACAGTATCGGGATATCCAACTGAAGGCAGAATCACCGGGTCGTCACGGATCCAAGTAGAGGGAGCTAACTGGTAGGGATCTGCACCGCCAATAAATCCTAATTTCTCAAAATATCGACCCTTTTCTTGTGGTCCATGTCCTTCCCAATATGCCTTTGGATCTTGGACGCGTTTTGATGACCATTTCGGTCGTTTAGACATGGCTAAAGTTGTACCAAAGAGTATACAATATACGTTATTTGGTTGTACTCCGTTCAGTTGTTTAGGCCTACACCGAGTGCCTCCAATATGGCCGCGCATCAGGGTTAGGTTACCACCCAGAACGTGACGTCGGTGAAAACCCTCTATTTATTAATGGAATAGACCAATTATTTGTTTGTAAACAATCGGGATGCGCGCGCACTGTGGCTGCAGAAAACCGGGAAAGGATAGCATTTTAAATGGCAAAAGGACCACACGGATAATACAAATAGTTAGATTTAAAAAGACCAAAAGCGTTGAGGAGGACATGCCTTTAGGAGAGAAAGCGATTACCCAATGATCTGTCGCATCAGAATTTTTATTTGGGTCACGAAAGTCTTGAAATTTGAGTGAGAATGTCGCCCGGTACAGACCGCATATAGTCGAGCGGCAACCATGTCTTCACGTCAAGTCACAAAGTTCATAATTTTACACTTTTACAGTCAATTCTACATTCCACAAAAAGTCGAGCAGGGCAGCTTTCAAGAGATATGGGAATTCTGCTTTTAGTCAGCTGGTCCGATTCTTTTTCTGATTTGTTTAAACTGGCAATCTGAGTGAGACTACATCCCAGTTACACTGTTTTGACGTTAGCCTCAGTCAGACTCGCTCACTGGCAGTGTGCACATGTTGTATTTCACTCCATTCTACACCAGAAACGTCAGGGAGGACTGCCTAATGTAGATACGAGTCTGGTGAAGATAGCCAGAATCTCGGATTTCTTTAACCTGTCTGTTTCATTCGTCATTTGCCTGAGAAAGCGACCTCCGTTAGCCAGGCTAGTTTTGCCCGATCACTTGGACAGGCTATTTCAGGGTATCGGGGTCAAGTGACTTTTGTGCATAGACAAGTGAACGTAAATGTATTTGTCCAAAGGCCAAGAGCCTCAAAAAGTTAATATAAAGCCCTGCAATCCAGTGGCCAGAGATATATGATGACCTGAAGGACACTCCAAGAGTAATAGAACGGGGAGAAGTTCGTCTTTTGCAACCCACATGCGCAGTTGAGCCTGCTTGACAGTTGTGTGACGTAGGGTGATAATTGGTCTATAGCCTACACCTAAACGGTTGATGGGGCCCGGCAGGCCGACGGTCCCCAAAATATGGGATGCCAGTTTCCTCATTTCCAATTTGTTTAAAACAAATGGGTAATTTGACATATTTTGACCTGCAGAAATTGAATAAAATGACCGGGATAAGCCGGGTGCCACAACGGAAATGCAATACCGCCAAGCTGCAAAGGGTTGGCCTGATTACCTTAGATTTTGTTGATGATGGAATCAAATAATTGTGGTGTTTTCTACTTGTTTTTTTCTTGATATTGGTCTAAAGGAATGTAGCCTTTTATGAAGAGATAAACCTTACAGTTATAGAGGGTTTTCACGGACGTCACATTCTGGGCAGTAACCCGGATGCGCGGCCATCTTGGAGGCACTCGATGTAAACAACTCAACGGAGTACAACAAAAATAACGTATATTCTACACTCTTTGGTACAACTGGAGCCATGTCTAAACGACCGAAAAGATCACCAAAACGTGTCCAAGATAATGACATGTAGGCTTATCTTATCTTATGAAACTAACTCAGATAGTGTACAGTGTACATGGCAAACTGGGGGTCTTTGAAATGAAAAGAAAAACACGATTGAGTGTCACTTGGCTACACCTTGAGTATTGCAATGATATCATACAGTTAGGTTGATTTAAGACGCTATTGCATTACTTACTTTGGCCTTCCCAACACAACGGTCGTTGAGGACTTGGTACTGCATCTCCCTCACCCATCCACACACCATCTGATTGTAGGCCTCCAAACCTTTGTAAGCTTTAAGATCTTCCGCTGTATAAGGGCTCGGCGAGAAAACCAGGTAGTTCACAATATCTGGATATCCGACTGAAGGCAGAATCACAGGGTCGTCACAGATCTAAGAAGAGGGAGCTAACTGGTAGGGATCTGCACCGCCAATAAATCCAATTTTGTCAACTTATCGACGGTTTTATTGCGGTCCAAGGCCTTCCCTGTATGCCTTTGGAACTTGGACACGTTTTGGTGACCTTTTCGGTCGTTTAGACATGGCTCCAGTTGTACCAAAGAGTGTAGAATTTACGTTATTTTCGTTGTACTCCGTTGAGTTGTTTACATCGAGTGCCTCCAAGATGGCCGCGCATCCGGGTTACTGCCCAGAATGTGACGTCCGTGAAAACCCTCTATTGCTCCAAACCATAGCCTGCTTACGTTGAACAGAAAGGGGTGGAGTTATACTGTCAACCATGGCGCTGATCTAGTTGAGCATGTGCGGTTTAGCTAAACGGGTAATGTATTATTTTTGGTTTGTCAAGTAACCAGTGTCTATTATTTACATGTCAACAAGACTAGGAAAAGTTATAATTGAGACACAACTGAACATTTGTAAGCACATTTTGCAATCTATCCTTGCAATCCAAGTTATTCAAAATAAGACTGAAACTTAGCGTTAGCTAACGTAAGGTTTGTGAGGTATGTTTTGGATGTGCCTTTCTTGCAATGATTCAATTGTATTTCAACATGTTTGTCATTCAACCATAACAAGTCGCTCTAAATGTTTCTCTACAACCTTGTCAATGTTACAGATGACCTTTTAGAGTTAAGAATGGCTAACGTTACCATGAAAAATCCTGCCGCAAAGAGCTACTGTATGCTGTGCAGAATGTCTTTCAACAAAACAGTAAGAAGGCAGCTAACTACTTCACCCAGTTGGAAGTAGTATTGTTGTTATTTAAGTGAAAGACTAAACTTTATGAATAATAAAAAATATGTTTGTATCTTACAGAAAGCACATAAGCATATGCAGAGCCTGAAACACCACCGGGAACTTGAGGCTGTGACGGGCACGTAAGCTCCTGCGTTTGTTTCCATCCTCAATTTCCATTAACATCTAGGCCGTTTTTTCACTGTCAGCTGTAAACATATTAATGATTTTTTTGGGCAACTGAATTATGAGTTAATGTTGACTGTTTGATGGTGGGAAATGCATCCTTCCTTCTCCTTAACTTCTACAGGGACTATACTCATGAGTGCCAGGCTTGTGGGACAAGCCACATTGGCCTGAAGTGCTATGCAAGACACATATCTACACCCAAACACAAAGCCAACATGAAAAGGTTGTTTCTGAAAAATAAAAAGCCCATCTTTGTTGAGTGGACCCTGGACAATGACACCCTTTCAAGAATCAGGATACGCAACAAAAAACTCAGACTTTCACAGTAGGGGCATGGTTTTTCATATGTTCATACAGAGCTAGTTATGTGGTTTTGTATTTTGTCCGTCAAGGCATTTTGTTTAATTTGAAAACAAGTTGTGATTCATTGTTTGTCTTTTACTCCAGGAAAAAGAAAAGAAACAAGACAAAGAAGCACAACTTGCAGCAACAAAAGACAATGAAACCGGCATCAGCAGAGGAGCGACAGAAGAACATTAACCCTGGACAGAATCAAAAGCAGGTGAAAAGACAGCAACCTCTGGTAAAGACCCAACCCAAAACTGCAACAAGTCAGCCTGAGCCGAAGGGTCAGAATAAGGAGAACAGGTTAGCTGGAAGACTTGGGTGGCTGCTGCCTGGATACCCCAGCACAAACCAGCATCATGGTGGTGGAAAGTCTGTTAAACCGGAGAGTCTTAGCCGCAATAAGCAATCCCAGGCCACCCAATCAACAAGCTCAAAACGAAAGGGCCATAATAAATCCATTACTTCAGGTTCTTGCAACAACAAGTACCAGAATAAATTCACCAGAGATGACGACAATGAGAGGTTTTCATTAGCAGGCAAGCTTGAAAAAGAAAAAAAGAACCCCCAAGGAGCTAAACCAGTCAACCACACTCCAAACAAGTCAACTATGTCCATCAGCAGAGACATGTGTCATTATAGTAGCTTTACTGGTAGTGGCACAGACCTGGACTACACCAATGATGACTTGCCTGAAGCTGGGTCCATAACATTTCATACGTGGCCCGTGCCGAACATTCCGGAAAGAGCCCCGGACTCGGGGGAGAGTGCACTCAACACCCCTGTGTCTACCTGTAGATTACATGACCCTAACCCAGGCCATTCCCAGGTTGAAGACAAAAACATGGGTCCCATACGGAGTGAGGATGTCACTGTGATGCTCCACCAGATCAGGAGGGCCCTGGGGAGGAGGGATCCAGCCAGGGCCTCCAGTGAAGCACAGACTCAGCCGCACAGAGAAACGAATACAGAGCTGTCAAAGGCAACTGTGGACCCCATGTCTGACACAAAAAGGCAGATTAGCGGGGATAGTGCAGCCCAGGGCAGGGTGCCAAGATGCCGTACCCTGGAGCTGCCCCCCTCCCTTAGCAGACATATTAGTGAAGCAGGGCCTCAGCCCAACCTCAACACGGCTTGTAGGATCCGGAACGCCAACGAATCATGGAAGGGCCGGGCAGAGAAGGAGGCGGCGCTGAAGCCCACCATGCAGAAACTGCTGAGCTCGTCAGGCTCCCAGAGGAAGGTCAACTGTAAGATGTACCAGGAGGCCACCAGAAAAAACCAGGAGACTGTCAAAGGCATTCCCAGGTGAATAAGTCAATCGGTCTGCCTCACAGTTGGCTGAGAAGCTTTCATAGACTGAACCAGTGAACTGAGTGTGTGAACAGCAAAAAAGGGATTCAACTTAATTTCACTTCAATCTTGTTTCAGGTTTTGTATTGAGCTGGTACATCATCTCTCCAACTCAGAGGGCTTGACTGTTGACGAGGAAATTCCCCTGTCTCGGCACTATGACCTGTCTCCTCCCCCTGCCCAGACATCACCTGACGGAGAGGGAGAATCCGGGGCCCAGAGAGTGGAACAGCCCAGCGTAGCCTCAGGGTTCCCTGTCTCTCTGAAGGCAGAGTCTAGCTGGGGTCATGGTGACGATGGAGTAGTGGTCCACAGAGCTAGGAAGAGGTGTAACACTGTGGGCAGGATGGTGTGTGTGTATAGAAATATATATGTGTGTGTGTGTGTATAGGCCCACAGCAACATTTACAACAGAAACGTTTTTTGCCCGTTTGCAACAGGATAGCGAACTACCTGGTGTATCTGCTGACCACAGCGCAAAAAGACAGAAAGGGAAATTAAGGAAGGGTATGTCCATATAATGTTTCCCTATTGTTGCTAATGTTAGTTAGACATGTCTTTAGGTTAGGCCATTAGGACAGTGCTAGAAGTATTGCCTACAGTTACTTGGTGTTTAGACTGTAGTTGTAGCAGCACAAGCTGCATCTGTCTAGAACAGTGTGTGAGACTGTCCCTGGTGGCTGTAACTGATGAACTATACTGTGCAGCAGACTCTGGCCAGGTGGATCAGCTCTTAGCCGTGTCTCTGAAGGAGGAGGAGCTGAGCCGGTCCATGCTGGCTGTGGACGTTTCTCTCATCCAGGCCCGCAGCGCACTGCAGGCCGCCTACACGGAAGTTCAGCGGCTCCTGTTGGTCAAACAGCAGGTGCGCACAAACCTCCTTTCATTTAGCAGATGCTCTTATCTTATCCTTTCAAGGTCACAGCAGTGTGACCTGTGTTTTGGCACAAATGTTTTTTATTCATTCAGTTTATCTAAACGGAAGCCCTTCCTCCAGGTGATTGGGGAGGTCAGTGGTCTGCGAGCCAGGCGTATTGAGATCCTGCAGGGGATGCAAGGTGAGTGTTGGGAAGGCAGGAACATTTTCTGGGAAGCACCGTCTTTTAAAATGTATTTTTCAAAAAAGAATGACAACGAGGCACGATGGTGATTTCTTGTCTTCCACCTCTGATCTGCAGTTGGATACTCTGTGGTGACTAGCAACGACGACACCGCTACAGCACTGTCGACCCACAACTCCCCTGCTCCTGTGCTGTCAAACCCCTACATGGTCTCCTCCATCCTGCCCCCCATTGCTTTCTCTCCTCCCCTTTCCACCCTGACCGCGTCCCTGCACCCGCTGGGCCCCTTGCCCCTATCCTTGCCCCCCACAATCAACCCTGACCCCCAAAACCTTTCCCTCGACAGCTTGCCAAGTCAGATATTGAAACAGGCGAATGTTTTCCCACCAAGTCTGGAAACAGGTAGGAGCTGTGGATTATTTCTGCTCACATCTCTATGCTAATAAAACTGAATCCATAATCTTCTTATTTAATCACGTGTGGTTTCAGTTGCTGTCATTCCGAACCTCCAGAGGGCTATCCAGTCTCCGTCAGCACCCATAACCACACCGGTTCCACCCAGTGTTGCCCAGCAGATGCCTCCCACTGCCCCATCAGACCCAGCCTCCCCGCTAGTCAATCTGCCTGCAGTGTCACCCCCTAACAACCAGAGGGAGGTAAATGTCACCGCTGCACCAACTGTCTCTAAGTCTGTGGATGTTCGAGATGACAAGTTGAGGCTGGAGATTAAGAGAAGTTTGGAGGATTCAAGTTCAAGCGACTCCGAGGAAGACCTCGAGGGGCCCATCAAGGACTCTGTGGCCTCAGAGTCGCTAGAGGACAGCGACTGTTCTATCCAGATTGTGGAGACAACCTCAGCAAGCCGCATGGAGGAGGTAGTCGCCATCGAAGACTCCGACAGCGAGGATGACCGTGGTTCCCCTGCTCCTCCCCAGGCTAGCTCCACCCCTCGCGGGCCCCTGGAACTGTCCATTGTGGAAGTGAGCTCCTCCAGCACCCAGACCAGAGCCCCTCCAGGACTCCTTAACAGTATCAAGCAAGACCCCCACAAGACGGGACCTTCAGATGGAGAACCTTCTCTGGGTTTTTTTGAAGGCCACACAGGTCCTGTCCATGGACTCCAGATTCACGAAGGTTTGCTATACACATGCTCCGGAGACAACACAGCACGGGCCTTCAACTTACAGGTACTGTCCCCCACCCCTGCCATGTATCCCAGTCTAAAAGTATGGAACTTTGTATTACTGAATAATGTTGATGAAATGAACTGAATGGATGGATGAATTGAAATGGTCTTTTCAGAGCAGGCAGTGCCAGGCTGTGTTCGAGGGCCACACCAACAAGATCAACTGCCTGCTAGTGTCGTCTCTGCCTGGTCTTCCGTCTCGCCTCTACACGGGCTCCAGTGACCAGACCGTCCGCTGCTACAGCATCAAAGTACACAATCAGCACGCCATTGTGCCTGATATTTCTGTCAGAGTTTAGCGTGTTCAGTGTTTTTGCATAATTCCCATCTTTCGGTGACCCGGACTGCCTTTTCTGTTTTCGGCTCCTCCCAGTCTATGAAGTGTCTGGAGCAGATTTCACTGCCTGACCGGGTGCTATGTCTGCACACGGCCTGGAAGATTCTCTACGTGGGGCTTGCCAATGGATCTGTGGTCAACTTCGAGTTAAAGGTCAGCTCGAAGCCTCGGTGCCCATTTCAAATCTCATCAAAATGGGGGGTTTCTTTCAAAACTCTTGTCCTCTCTCGTGTTCTCCTTCCTTTCCTGTCCTTATTCCTCTCCCTGCCCCCCTCTCCATCCCTGTGTCCCTTGTCCCCCCTCCCCTCATTGGGCCGTAGACGCAGAGGGAGCTGGATGTGTTTGAGTGCCACGGCCCCCGGGGGGTGAGCTGCCTGGGCACAGCGCAGGAGGGCTCTCGCCGAGTGCTGCTGGTGGGCTCCTACGACAGCAGCATCAGTGTCCGCGACGCCCACAGTGGCCTGCTGCTCCGCTCCCTGCAGGGACACACCAAGACGGTTCTCTGCATGAAGGTAATGGGCATGACCTTGAATGTACTCTGAACTATTAGTCTGACTGGGGGAGGACAAGTTGTCGTATTCTTAATTAATGTTTTTATTGATGCTAGAAACGACACCCAGGTACCTCCTGTGGTACTGTAGGGGGATGTTAAGGATATCCTATACACATTTGAATTATCTTGTAAAACTAAACTCTAAAACTCAAGTGTTTTGTTTCAGGTGGTGAACGATCTGGTCTTCAGCGGCTCTAGTGACACGTCGGTCCACGCCCACAACATCCACGTAAGGCTCTTCTAAACGCCTCTTACTTTTCCTCTCAATTCCTGCCCCTTCCCCTCTCAACCCCTCCTCCTCTCAACCCCTCCTTTTCTCCTGTCAACCCCTTCCCCTCTCCTGCTGGTGGGTTGAAGGACATTCTCACATAAATACACTTCTGATATCATATGCTGCAAAATGTTACCCTGTCAAGATGGGTTTGTCCATTTTTTATTTTCTGTGGTTAGAATGGAGAGCTGGTACGCATCTACAAGGGTCATGGCCATGCAGTGACGGCATTAGCCATCTTGGGGAAAGTGATGGTCACAGCCTCTCTGGACAAGCTGGTGCGAGTGTATGAGTTACAGGTAAGAGCCTTGTGATGGTTTGTTCACATAGCATCCAGAGGTGCACACTAAACAAAACCTATGTTGAGAAGCCAAGCCCTGTTTGGACAGTCACAAACCAGTCTGACCAACAGTTTTTGCATTTTTCTCACTGTTGGTATGAATGTGATCTCACTAAATCCACATTGCCCACCACTCATTTAGCAGATGAATACACTTATAAGTGTTGGAGAATGATTAAATTGTTGTGTGCGTGTGTGTGTTCCTCCCCCTCTCCTTGTCTAACCTTTTCCCTCTCTACCCTCTCCCTGTCTCCTCCCAGTCCCATGACCGCCTGCAGGTGTACGGAGGCCACACAGACATGGTGATGTGTATGGCCATCCATAAGAGTGTAGTAAGTTAATGAAAGGAACTACCCCCCCCCCCCCCCTTATTATTAGGATTATGGTTATTAGTATTGTTTTCTTTGTTATATAAAATTGTCATTGACACAGAGTGCTCCTACATGCTGCTAGAATATGGATCTTATGTACAGCCAATGTTTTTGTGTACTCTAGATCTATACGGGCTGCTACAATGGGACTGTACAGGCGGTGAAACTCAACCTGATCGAGAACTATCGTTGCTGGGTAAGACGCTCTAATCTGTCCCTTCCCTCCACTTCTCTCTTAATATCCTGATGTGTATGGTCCCCGCTTGTCCAAAAAACAAACTGGTCACTCCAATGAAATGGGTACATTCGGGATAGAACTTTGAGGTGTTTCAGAAGAAAGCGTTAAAGGAACCACCACAGTTGATAATATGTTCAACGTTGTCGTCCTGACCGTGGCAGTGGCAGGGCTGCTCTCTGATCTTTGCCGTGGCGGACCATCTCGTTCAGCACCTGCTCTCTGACCACAGTAATGCACAGCTGCAGAATGTCAAGTGCCGCTGGAAGTCCTGTGACGCCTTCTTTTCTGCCAAACAATCCTCGCTGAAAGTAAGGCGCCTGGTTTCATTTATTGTGAAAACAAGGGGATACAAGTATTTGAGTTCTCTGGTGCTGTATGTTGTCATAGCTCAGTAGCACATCTCTGGCCTGTCCCACTTACAGGAGCTGCCTGGACACATGCAGAGCCATGTGAAAAAGGACAGCAAGCTGGAGACCTGACCAGGCCAGAAGGGCTGTCCCTGGGAGGGTGGGGATAGAGAGGGAATAACACAAGTTTTATTATACAAATTGTAAATGATATATCCAGTTGTCAAGTTCAATAACTTTCTTTTGAATATTCATTTGGAAATAAAGAATGCTAGTGCTTTAATTTGATCAAATTCCAAGACATTGTTTCCATTATCATTGCTTAATTTGAAAATAAATTGGAATTTTGGAATATTTAAACAAGGAATTGGAGTTATCTGACTGCATCAGAAATGAGTTCACTTATCAACTGTACCTCTCCAGCTGACACACAATGCTGCAGCAACTTACTGGCAATGTTGCTACAACGCTGGCTGTCATATAAGGAGTTAACTTACGTTGGTATGTCGCATAACCTGCTTTCTGGAATACCCCCCTGGTTATAATGAAGTTGAGCCTAAATATCAAGACCTACACCATCTGTTCTAACTCAACACATAACAGACCCAACACACCGGCACGGAAACACACTAGATCTAGTGATAACAACTGGACTAAATATCAATAACATCTCTATAACTGATCTACCCCTCTCAAACCATCATTGTGTACTTTTTAATGTGGAAATTATCCTAACAAAAACCACAAAAGAATTCTTAGTCCAAAGAAGATATTTAGACGATACAGCTATGATTACATTTTCTGAACAATTTGCTCTATATGAACAAACTAATCATGATTGCTCTCTGAATGAAATGGTAGAGAACCTCAATGATGCACTATTATCTGTGTTAGACTCTGTTGCACCACTGAAAACCAAAAAGAAGTCCACAAGCAGAACCTCCCCATGGCTGAGAAATAAACATGTTAGTGAAACTAAAAGAAAATGCCGTGCAGCAGAAAGAAAATGGAGGAAAACAAAGATCACTATTCACTACAATATCTATAAAGATACACTAACCACCTACAACAAAACCATCCGTCTAGTGAGGAGAGAATATTTCTCCAACATTATTACAGAAAATGCCAGAAACTCCAGAGTTCTTTTCTCCACCATTGACCAGCTGCTAAAAACTGTCCCTGCCCCCCCGCCATCCTCAGCAGTTAAATGTGAAGAGCTTGCTTTGTTCTTCAAGAACAAATTAACTTTGATCAGAGCTAGTACTAGTAATAGTGGGGTCGAAACTGACATCAGTAGATTCTGCAACATAACCATGAGCACATTTACCTGTATCACACTAAGTGAACTTTCAAAAATTGTCAGTGAATCTAACTCCGCAAACTCAGATATTGATCCTATACCCACAACATTCTTTAAGCGAGTGTTTGATAGTGTCTCATGTCCGGTGCTAGAGATTATAAACACATCCCTTAGAATTGGCGTCTTCCCAGATGCCTTCAAAACAGCTGTTGTAAATCCCCTATTAAAGAAACCCAAATTGGATTGCAAACAGTCTACTTGCAAATTACAGACCAATATCAAACCTTCCATTTATTAGTAAAGTACTTGAAAAGATCGTTTCAGTCCAACTAAATTCTTTTCTTGAAGAAAATAACATTCTGGAAGTCTCGCAGTCAAGTTTCAGGAAATATCACAGTACTGAAACTGCGCTCACTAAAATAATTAGCGACCTCAGACTAAACTCTGATGCAAATAAAGTCTCTATCCTTATCCTTTTAGATCTCAGTGCAGCATTTGATACCATTGATCACAACATCTTAATCAATAGACTGGAAAAACTTATTGGGTTCACGGATAGTGTATTGAACTGGATGAAATCACATATCACAGGAAGGAAGTTTTATGTTAGTTTAGGAGACCATAGATCTAAGAAACATGAGAACTGCTACGGGGTTGCTCAAGGAAGCTGCCTAAGTCCATTACTTTTTTCTCTTTATATGTTACCACTCGTGAAGTTAATTCATGCTTTTATATCCAGCCGGCTGGACTACTGTAACGCACTTTTCACTGGTCTTCCCCAAAAGAACACTGAAAGACTACAGCTCATTCAAAATTCTGCAGCTAGATTATTAACCAAAACTAAAAGGAGAGAACACATTAGTCCTGTCCTAGCTACTTTACACTGGCTCCCTGTTACCTTCAGAATTGACTAAGATCCTATTCCTCACATGCAAAGCTCTACACGGACAAGGACCTAGCTACATTGCTAACTCTCTTATAAACTACACACCAGCTAGAACACTGCGATCATCAAATGCAGGCCTATTAGAGGTCGCCGGAAGCAGCCATAAGAAGATTGGTGATGCTGCCTTTGCCAATTACGCCCCATAACTATGGAACAAATTACCCATAAATAACAGAGAAGCAAATACGCTAGACATTTTTAAAAGACAGCTTAAAACCTACCTTTTTACCAAAGCATTTAACAAATTTTTATCTCAGAAGGGCCTTACAACTGGTAGTAGTTATATTATTGTTTTTATAGATTTGCTTTGTATTCCCGCGAAGATTGCGGCTTGTGTTTGACTTGCACTATTGCATATGTGTTACATTTTATCAATCCGGTTGAGTTATTGTATTTTTTTTATTCTGTAATTTTTATTATTATTATTATAATTTTACTTTATTTTAGTTTTTTATTTTATTTTAATTGAGAAACCACAAAGACTGTGCAAGAGTGCATGTGTTTTGTTATATGGTTGAAAACTGCAAGTGCAGCTCAGATCTAAGACGGATTCGAGAGACCGCAGATAGAGTGCGGCTTGTCTGGGTTGTTATGTGTGGAAACTGCAAGTGGCAGCTCGGGTCTAAGACAGATTCGAGAGACCGCAGATAGAGTGCGGCTTGTCTGGTTTGTTATATGTTTGGAAACTGCACGAGGCAGCTCGGATCCAAGACGGATTCGAGAGACTGCAGATAGAGTGCGGCTTGTCTGGGTTGTTATATGTTTGGAAACTGCACGAGGCAGCTCGGATCCAAGACGGATTCGAGAGACCGCAGATAGAGTGCGGCTAGTCTGGTTTGTTATATGTTTTAGATCTATTAATTTTATCACTTGTATTATTGTTTTTGTTGATTTTATGTAAAGCACCTTGAGCTGCAATTCCTGTATGAAATGTGCTATATAAATAAAGTCTTTCTTACTTACTTACTTCAGTGGTGTAGTCTACGTGATACGCAGGTATACACCGTATACCCACTAGAAAAGTCAAGGATTTCCGTATACCCACGTACAAAGGCGCGATGATACGTAACAACATCGTTTTGTGACAGAACCTTCTCGCTTTTATTCATGCAGTCTCCCCGTCTGTATTGTGAATCTGTGAAAATTGGATATTTGGGATTTTCGTTGCCGTGCCCTGGACCTGACGTGAAGTCACTTAAAGATACTATGCAAAGTTTTGGCTTAAAAAAATACGTTGTTTGGCTGTCATTCTTTGTGCGTTCTTTCATTTCTCGCAACTACGTACAGTTTGAACCACGTTTTACGAGATATGAAACGTAAACAGACCCAAATAACTCTACTTCAGTGATTTCAAAAGTATGTCGGGTCGGGTGATACTGCAGCTCCCACAGTCTGAGATCATGATGACCCGATCGTAAACGTTACCACAGAAAACCAGCCAGAAAATTCTACCGCAACGTTACTGTTACCTTGTAGGCTAAATATCAGTAACTTACATATGATATCGTATGTGTGTGCGTGTGCCTTAGTACAGCAGTAAACAGAATACAACGTTTATATTTCCTTGTTTCAGATGATGAGAGAGATGGTGAGAACTCCTGGCCAGCATTGTGGACTAAAAGTCAGGCTAGAGTTTAAAAACAAGCATCCTTGGTGACATTTAGTCATTTAGCAGACGCTCTTATCCAGAGCGACTTACAGTAAGTACAGGGACATGGTTAGAGTGGAGGGACGGAAAGTTAGGAACAGTAGATATCAGCACACACATGCTGACATACAACCGCAGTTTGTCTATGGAAACGTCACAGTTCTTAGTGTGTGGGGTCAGGGGCGATTCTAGGATCAGACCTTTAGGGGTGCCCAATGAGAATGTGACATGAATACAGTGCCTTGCAAAAGTGCTAAACGCCCCTGCTAATATAAATCCCTAATTTCACTGGATAACAATTAATACATTTATGTATTATTATGCAAAATATTGAATTAATTAAAAAAACTAATGATGTCCCTTTCTTCATGACCTACCAGCATCAAATGATAAAAAACATTTAGTATCATTTTTAGGGGTGCTGAGATGAAATTTAAAATGGTCTAATATCGCACTGTGTGGGGTGTCGCTCTGGGACAGGTGAGTATGAGATTGGGAGGGGAAAATCACAGCATACTCACTACAAAAACATAGACTATACCACTGAGTCTGTTCCAAAGAAGAAAATATCTAAAATAGCCCTGCGTCTACCATTTCCGTCTTGAATTTGGGAACCAACAGATATGGTGTCTTGGGATTGTAATGTACTTGTAGGCCCAGTTTTCCAGAAATGGATTTAAGCCTAGTCCTAAAGTAAGACAATTCAATGAAGATCTTGGTTGAAAAGGTTTTTAGTTTAGGACTAGGCTTAATCCATGTCTGGAAAACTGGGCCATAGAGTGCAAGAAGGAACAGAAGGCTTGTTCTAATCTATGGAGAGAGATTTGTTAGGAGTAAAACTTTAGTTGAAGTTTCCTCCGCATTTTGCATACTCACACATTCCTTGTGCCTCTAAGAAAGGTGGTGGTGTTGCTATGATTTTAATCCAGATTCAACCTCAGCCTGAAATCTATGAACACCTTCAAAACATTGGAAATAATCAGCATGAAACCATTACAAACCAAGGTTTATAAAATACCTTTGTTATTGTTTGCTCTGTAGGTAGCGTTTGTTTCTGTTTTGATTTTGTTACATTGTCATAAAGTATTGATTATCTTACTATTTTGATCATAAACGATGTTTTCGCATTTAAAGTTCCTTGTCTTTGTGCCTGCTTTCTGTCACGGCTGGCTGCAAGGAGGACCCAAAAGCGGGGTGCGGAACTGAAAGTTTATTAAAGGATAACCGAAATCTCACAAGTTAAGTTCTGGAACAAAGACAGAAAACAATCCGCAGAAGTCAACTCAAAAGGGATGATCCGAAATACGTATACTTTGTAGTAGCGGAAGAATGACGGTTTATTATTAAACTATTTTGTTTCTGATTGTTTTTATTGATGAAACCATATCAAATATATGTAGTAACAATTTTAGAAAAGCAATAAGCCCCGCGAGTCCGTGGTTTACGCTGATTTTAGAACAGGTAAGGGTTTACGCTGATTTTAGAACAGGTAAGGGGTTCCTACCTGTTCTAAAATCAGCGTAAACCACGGCCTCTTGGGGCTTATTGCTTAAACAAATACCGACGGGCCGAAAAGGACCCAGACGCGATAAACGGAACTTTTTGGAACATTCTGAGAGCCTTATAATAAATGCACAATATCAAAACTCAAGCTTGTCTTGTGAGGCAAATTTATTCAATCAGAAAAAAACGTTTGGCGCACGCATGGCTCTCCCTTATCCTCTTTCACAGAATATGATTTAAGTGTAAACGGTGAATGGGACTTCTACTTTGATGCCCATAGAGATTGGGAAAGCAAAGGAAGTTTGGAACGTACACAAACCGGGCATCGTTGACATAGCATCTGTCAAATAGATACAGCTGTCAAAGTATAACGTTAGTTAGCTATTTTCCTGATCTTAGCAGTTAGCCAGGGGGTCCCATTATCATCCACCCAACCACTTTCAATGGAGAAATGTCAGTTTGACGCTGCGCAAGGCAGATGCTACATACGGTTTGAGAGCGTATTTAGATACTCAAATCTCAAAGTAAGAAGATGTAATTTGGTGTGCAGCAATATAAGATGTGTAAATATCGATAAGTTACTTTCTTTTGTTGCTGCTGCATATAGGGTTGCCACCTCCAATGTGGTCAAATAAGGGACGCCTTGGCTGTGGCCAATGTCGGGGGGAAATATTTAAGCGGGGGTCTGGGGGTTGTCCCCCAGGAGATTTTCGGTGTTAAATACTTCATTTCTTGCATTCTGGTGATTGTTTTCTTAACCAAATTGTGCCTTTTAATGCATCAACTTAAATTCCTCTGCCACTCTAAACATAACATTAATGCAGACGCTCTTATCCAGAGCAACTTAAAGTAAGTACAGGGACATTCCCCCTGAGTAAGTAGGGTGAAGTGCTTTGCCTAAGAACACAACGTCAATTTGCACGGCCTGGAATCGAACCAACGACCTTCTGATTAATAGCCCAACGCCCTAACTGCTCAGCCATCTGACCCATGACTAAACATAATAATAAACTGGCATCTGTGCAATTTGAAGAGTTTTCTTTCACAATCCTATACTGAATCCTATACTGGAAGTCTACTGTTGAACAAAATATGAATCACAGTTAAGTTTTTTTGGATTGTTTGTGGGGGCTTTAAGGATTAAAACACCAGATCCTGGACATGTGAAATTTGTTTGGTCTGTCAAAATGTACTATTTAGTTTGGAAGAAGCAAGAAACCATTGATAAACTCAAAAATAGCAAATGACCTGGTTGACCACCAAAGACCACTATGATGGATATTTAATTTATTTGTGAAATTAAATTAACAATACAATTAGTTGTGAAGATAAATGCATCAAGCTGATCAGAACAACTGTTAAAAGAGCAGGGCTCCTTTAAGAGATCGAGGCAGGAACTTGATTATTAGAATGCCAAGTCATTACAATCATCATCGACGTGCTACACGTGGGACTATCTTATTTTGATTATCAGAATGACAGGCAGTCACTGTTACTCAACGTCATTGTTACCATGTCTCGTGAAACTCTTGGTTTTATGATATTATTTCTCATGTAGGAGCATGTGAAAACGTAACATAAGCATTAGAGTAGGTTTAGCACGAAAATACGGGACATATTGCGTCCCGTATTGACTCAGTACGGGACGGTAAATTGTATTGTTCAATACGGGACGGTCCCGTATTATACGGGACGGGTGGCAACCCTAGCTGCATGTCTTCTTTCAGAAATTAACGGAAGAAACGGTTGTGGACGATAATGGGGCCCCTTAAACTGCGTGGTACAGTAATGCATTGTTAGCTATACCCAGATAGCACACATACGTCGGGCCGACGTCGGCTTAAGATCGAAACGTCGTGTTCTATTCATAACGTCGGATAAGCATCGGCAAATGGTCGGATTTATTCTCATCTCTGTGCTCTATTTCAAACGTCGCAGATACGTCGGCTCATCGTCGGCTCATCACTGACTGTTTCAGGAAGAACGTTCCATTATGCTCATTCCGTGTTGTATTGCAAACATATCTAGAACCAGAGACTCGCGAGTCAGAGGCGTTCACTTTTTAAACCGTCATTTATCTTCTCAAAGAAGGAGCAGTCGTCGTTAGGTAAGTAAATGTAAGTAGAAAAATATCAAAACGTTATGCGATAAGTGGCCTATGCCTACAACAATGTGTAAAGTTACTGTAATGAGCTAGGTTTGAGTGAACGTTGTGCTACAGAGCTAGCGCAAAGGGACCCCAACCGGCCAGGCTAGTTCGACACTGGTCAGACATTTTACAAACATTTACCCACTAACTAGAGCAAAATAAACATACACTATACATGTTATGTCAAAGTGTTGTATTGTAATAAGTAACCTAGGCATACAGACACATAGGCTAATACATTCTGGTTTAACAGTGATATGTCGGATTTTGTTTCTTCTAATTTCGGCAGTTAGCTACTGTAACCATGGCAGTCAAGACAGTCAGAGGGCGGCGCAGACCAATGGAAGACGCAGAACTGTAGGCAAAGCTGTATATTTATGTTTCTCTGTTCCGTTGATCTCTCTTTTATGTGTTGGAGTTCTTTTAAGAGCTTGATGACAACATCCAATCTGATAATAAAAGATCGTTAACTTGAATTGTGTCTCTTCATTACCCACACACAGAAAATCCAGGTTGAATGAAGTAGCTAGCTACTGCTAATAGCCTATTGTATGTTCATTTGCTAAGTGACATTTCCAACCGTCTCATACTTCTGCGTATCTATGACACGGGTTGACGCATCTATTTCGCGTGCCATAGATACGCCAAATCGCTTTTTTGCGTGCATGAATGGGATGTGCGTGCAGTTTATACGCAAATTCCTCCCATTCATTTCTATCAGCAGAAAATGCGTCTATATCACACGCAGAACTTCAACAACTCTTTATCCATTTTACGTCATCATCCAGACTCGGATTTTACGGAGAGTCACGATATCGAAGCATCCAAATGTATTTTTTAAACGTTTTTGTGGGGGAATTTTCACCTCAAACACCTTTAAATAACAAACAGTAATTTGTATTTGCCACTAACGCCAAGCAGCATTCTTGTAGCCTAAATATAAATAAAAAAAATAGCCTATGGGCACACACAGGCAATATAAGCTGTAGCCTATACAGGCCAGGTTCTTGCCAGCCATGGAAGAGTGGGCTGTGGAGATTTAAAATAAGGTTTCTGATTTAACTCTGTTTAACTCAAGACAACTATCATCTCAATATTCACCACACACGTCTATATCGATTTGTGATCTTGGTCAAATCCGACTCTGGGTGATGACGTAAAATGATAAGAGTTCATGAAGTTCTGCGTGTAATAGAGACGCATTTTCTCTTGATCGACATGAATGGGAAGATGTGCGTGCAGTTTATACGCGAATTCCTCCCATTTATTTCTATCGGCTGAAAATGCGGAAAAATGCGGAAGAATTTTCTTATATCCTTGAATATTGTTCAACCCCATTGATTCCTATCATTGATAATTCACCAATAAGATGGGTTAATGTTATGTCCATCCAGTTTTTTGAAATTCTGCATTGATTCTGAAAAAAATAATGAAAAAAGTTTCGAATTTGTATCGGAAAATCTTCAGTCACCGTGGTTAGACGATCTATGATTTATGTATTTATTAAATAGGATTTTCTTGTATTTATTTATACTTATACACTGTTAATATGAAGAATTTATATCTCAAAATGAACGTGAACCTGACCGGAAGGTGAAGAAATTAGTTTTACTAGCTGATTATAATTATACAATTGCCTGTTTTAATCTTGCCTTTATGCATGCACTGTACAGCACCGGAGAGAGATTAGTTGTAGTAAGTATATAATTATGGGGAATTATAGTTATGGGGAAATGCACTTAATTAGCGAAGTATTAAAAAAGGTAGGACAAGGACACGAGAAAGGATCAACGCATTCGTATTGGAACAACCCCCAGAGGCTGCCCTGTGAATTTTACCGCGGTAATTCTTCAGTGCGTTTTCATCCCTCTCCCGGCAAGTTAACACAAATATCTTGCTCTGATTCTGGCATGCAAAATTGTGTTTTGAGGATCGTGCATGTTTTATCTTTAATATCAAAAGGAACAGTGAGTGTTTGTCAATGTTAAGATTATTCGCATTTATGTATATTTATTTACAATCAAAATGGGATATTAGCTAGTGCTAGCCAGGCTAGCTAGCTTGCCAGTTTCCCCTTTAGTTTATTTGAGCGGGCTAATCTCCTTTTGAGCGGGCTGATCTCCTGGAATATACAATTGTAGGCCATCTCAATTGGCAGATCCAGGCTAGGGTTTACCTTCCTTTTCAATAATACCGTATCTTACTCGCAAATCAGTAATGGAACTTGTAGATTTTAAATCAATTTAATCAGTGAAGAACATCTTAAGGTCTGATCTTTAGATTAGTTTGCTATATCCATTGCAGCACACTTTGTAATCACTTGTTTTTACCTTTCTTTGCAGCTCCAGTACACTTACCTTGTCCCTACACCTTACCTTTGACCTCCCATACAAAACCCAACGGCTCTTTTAAGAGCCAAACATCTCATCTTTCTCATCGTTTTGAGTGAGTCTGGGCCAGGTTTTTATTTATTATTGCAGTAGTCTAAACAATTCATTTTCTAAAGTTCCCTTTACCTGGCTAAAGGACTAACAATATATATTTTTTTAAACGTCTACATGCATGCATGCTGTCCCATGTTACTGTTGCTATAATATTTCACCCAATTTGAGTGTTAGCCTTTTGAGTTATGGACAATAGGCATTTATTAAAAGACATATATCCCATGGGTATGGGTTAGTAGAGGCCTACTAAAGCTACCATTAGGTTCCGACGGCTTTTATCACCCATTTCGGCTAACGAATGTTGGTATAGCCCTTTGAAGCAGCGGGGTGAGGAGACACCCCTTTGAATCACCCAGAAAATACTTGTTTTCTGATGATGACCGCTTCTTACATGGCTACTTCCAAATGTGTAATGTGATACACTAAGTGAAAGCAGACCTCTCAAATGAGGTCCACTAAAAAATGTCAACCAAATGAATATAAATTATATATAATGTATACTCAACTTAATGCATTTTACAAATACAATTACACAACTGGCAATGTGAATTTTATGCACACACAAAATGACACATTATTATTGGGTTATTTCGCTGCCTAGAAATTAATATTCTAATCACTTAAAAAGAAATAGTCTAGAAATAATTCCTACTTTCTTTCTTTTTTGCAGAAACACCTAGAATGTCCAATAACTCGCTAGAAGCGGCACTTCTTCTTGGTGATGTGTTCCTTAACCAGATACAGGTAAACTGAATGCGTCTTTAAACATTATATTATATCATTATATTTTTTGGGTTTGGCGAGATTGAAAAATTGTACTCCCCAACACGTACACACACTCACCAAACATGAAAGGATACTTTCTAGTACATGTGTTCCAACGTTAGTGTGTCATAACCTAAATCAAGTCTATTATAATTTTAGGAACAAAACCAAATCCCGCCTGCTAAAAAGGGCAAACCATGTCGCACAACTGTCCAGTGGACGGAAAGGGACAGCAGTGTAAATGTTGGAAGGCCTCAACGGAAAGGAACCACAAAATCTTCTGGGAATGAAAGGCAGGCCTTGAATCCTGGTGAGGTGGTCATTTGGGCATTAACATTTTGTGTAAAGTTCCATGTGTTTTAAAACACAGCCCTAAAACACATACATATTACAAAGTAAAAACACATGTGGTTAGCAGTCAATCAATTTCATGCAATAGTCTATATTGGATGTACCCCTATAGTATTAGAACCTGATGTAAAACATCTACTCATTGTTCATAGATTGACTAAATGTACTGTACTTCTGTCATTGTATTTTGTTTCCAGTTTACGACACCAGTGTGGCCACCTTTCAGAAAGATTTTATTCTTCAAACAGAGATCGGTAACTACTAACTATACTTAAACAGGCTGGCTGTGGACTGTGTGTTGTTGTGCCCAAGCTTACTGTGTGTGTTGATCTGTGTGTATTTGCTCCCCTCTGCCGCATGCAATACAAATACAAATATTTGCTATAAATGAGATCCTGGTTATCAGCCAGCATTAGTTGTTCTATAAAATATTGAAAACAATATCTGTGATCTTAATCTTGTTTTTTCCTTAAATGAAGCTTCACTCATTGAAGAACTGGGGCATATTTTAAACAATGAGCCAGAAGAATTATCTTCAGCCATGACCTGGCAAAAAAGGCAGGCTATGAGCCATGAGAGATGGCAGATGGCGAGGGAGGCCATGGTTGGAAATGTATTGGCAGCTGAGCATGTGAAGGACTGCATCTGCCAACACTGCCAAACTGAAGAGGCTGTTATAAGGTGCAGAGACTGTCTACCTAGGCAGTATCTCTGCACCAAATGTGATGGAGAAGTTCACCATCACCTACCTCTCCACAACAGGGACTCCATGGTTTGTGGGTTTTACAAGCCATTGAGTCCAACCACTGCAGTCAAGAGGCATTCACAGGCCTATCATTATTCTGAGCAGGGTATTTGTCTTATGTGTGTCATACTTTGCAAGTGAACATTTCCCATACTGTAAATATTATTTGTTTATGAATGTAAAAAGCAACTGATAATTGTGTTCTATTTGTAGTCCGACTTCTCCCGGTACTTTTGCCCCAGAGCATTTGCGCTTGCCCAGCAAGTTCATGCCGGATGATCAGTGGCAAGTCCATCATTCTGATAGGAATGAATGGTAAGGTGGTTGTTTTCAAGCAACTTGTTGTTCCTTAAGGCTTGTCTATGGTGTATGGTATATAATGCATACTTAACAGATTTTCTAACTCTTCCATCAGGACGCTACAACCTCACCCTTCCAGCTATGGAGTGCTCCGTCTGTTTGGCAACATGGGCAGTTGGGCTGAGTGATCTCCTTATGTCTGGGTACTGGCCAGCCTCTGTACATTTTGAGACCGTGTACGAGGCTGGGCTCTTCAGGTCTTTCTTGGACTTAAAGCTTTTGGCTCCAGGAGTCTTACGTCAAGCATTCCTAGGGATTTCTGTGTACGGCAAAAAAAGTAGGTAGGCCTTTAGCCTCAGTCGTAATAGATATGTACAGCTGTAATATACGGTTTTGTTAGTCATCATGTGTAATTTCACATAATTAAACACATATTATACGAAACTATACGATTACTTCGTTCTACTAATGTTCGGAATCTCGTCTATTTTAAAGAACGACAGTTAGCTATCTGTGACAAGTGGCCTTATATTAGAATATAGTATATATTATATATTTGAATTAAGTAGGCTATTCAATAAAGCAGTAACTACTGTATATGATTACTGTGCGATTTGGAAACCTTAATATGTAAGCCTACAGTAAGAACAGACTTTGAATGCTTGTCAAAATGGCCAGCAAGTAATGATCCAAAACAGCTGTCAGCACACTTGACTGCATTGTAGTATTATTGTCAAGATGTGCAACTTATATGTCAATGGCAATAATGCAATAGAAACATTCATTTTAAATGCATATTTTCCCTACTCACCCACCATTATACTTACAATGTAATTGTTTAGTTCAGTGTTTCAGATACAGTATTGTTTCACATTTCTGAAGCATTTGACAAATCCTTAACCTGGCCATGGTCTTCTCATGACCTGTGTCAAGGCTCTATCCAGCAAGAAACTCGTCCACCAGGGCCACATAAAACCTTTTGGAACATGCCACAAGACTGTTGTAGACTTCTCTGCTAGATGTCAAATGGTTTACAGTCTCTGTCTTGCCCATCTGGATGTCTGTCAGCAGAACACTTTTCCTACGATATATGAATATAGACCTTACCAATGCAGTTATAGGCTATACAGTCTGTCTACTTTACAAGCAAGTGTAAAAGCATATAAGTATGTGGTCATGTATGTAATGGTAAGAATAATGTGGTATTGGAAGCCATTGACCGGCTCCACTTCTTCAACACAGGAGGCACTAGATTAAGCTCCATCCTGGGTTCTGCTGTTCCATCTAACCGCAATAATATTGGCGTTAACTGTCTTAAATTGTTTGAGCACATTGTATGGCCCTTTGCCAGGTTTAGGCACTTAAAACAAACAACATTGCAGTGTGGATTATTGCCTTTTTTTTAACTTGTATTTTACTACAGTGGTCGCTGTTTTAGTTAAGCCTATGTTGTTGGTAACACATGATCAGGTAAAAGTCAGGTAAACAGACGCACAATTGAGTTTTCTGCCAAAACTATGTTTGGCTCCATTACAAAACTAGATAGTTCATTGTGGTATTGCATTCTTTATCAAAGAACAGACTTTAGCTAGACTGCTCCTTTGGTAAATGTTCTTATTTCTTAAGTTGCCCTATCTTGTCAGTGTAATGTTAGTCACAACATATCTTAACCATGAAACCAAGTTTATTACGAGAAAGGTAACATCTGGAACTTCAGTCATCCATGCCACATTAACAGACAGTTAGGGTCATCTGGACATTACCCTCAGGCTCCCAAGTGGGTGGCCAAGTCTTCTTACTGAAAATAAAATACACAATTAGAAATTGAAGAATAAATAAATTGGTAGGATAAAATAATAATTGAAAGTCCAAAAATTGTATCTTACCATGATGGACAAGGCAACCAATGCACCTTAACCTCTTTGTGCCCCTTAGAAATGAGTGAAACACAGAATAAACAAGACATTTTATGGATAATGAATGGCTAAATTACATTACATTTTGTAATTGTAAGCAACTGTAAACATAACATCATTGTATATACATTAGGGTATAAAACATTAAAAGATATATTTGGTTGTATGAAATGCAACTCGGAATCCATGCCAAGCCCCCCCCCCTCCCCCCCACACCTGAAGCAGAGTCAGCGTGACTTTTTATAAGCACACACACCTGAAGCTATGTTCTTTTTTATTTGTTTGTCAGTCATCTACCTCATCCATCACACCAAACTACTTTCATCTATCAAAATATAATTTGTAAGGACAAAGACCAGGGAAATGCAAAACCCTAATGTGTTTAAAGGACAGATCAGCTGATGCACTGGCAGGGCAGTAATTTGGTTCTTTCACAAAAGTACCAACACCTTAATATGTTAATTGAGACATTAAAGAACTGAATACAATACAGGTTAGACAGAGCTCCATCTACGGCAGTGGTCACCAACCTTTTTAGGCCAAAGATCACCGACCTTTGCCTTGGTGACCCGAAGATCTACCTATTGAGGCGTTGAGAGACAGAACAGACTCCAGACTGAACTTACAACTTAACTTTATATTTGGCCTTATTGTAATTGAATGAAATCAAACACTTTGTGAACAATATGAACAAGAAAAAACACTTTTGCAATGAGCAGGCTGGATATGAACGGTTTTATTTATAAACTGAAGTTACAACACAACACTGACAAATTTCTCATGTGACAAGTCAGTGTGATGGCTGTGACTGAACACTGTCTGTGAGTGCCTTGTAGTTTGGCTCATAAGCAGAGACAGCCAGTCTGAGGCAGTCTGTGAGGTGTCTGTCAGTAAGCCGGCTCCTGTACTTGGATTTGGTGATTTTCATCTGTGAAAATGCCATTTCACAGAGGTAGGTCGATCCAAAGTAGGCACTCACTTTTAGTGCACATGCACTGAGGAGAGGAAACTTCTCTCGGCTGACAAGTCCCCAAAAGTCACTGTCCCTTGACCTGGCTTTCAGCTCAATGTCATTTTGCAAATCAAGCATCTCCATGTCCACTCCACTTGGCAAAGCAAATGCTTTCTCGAATTGGTCTGCAACCTCCTCTGTATTAATAGGCAGGAATGGGTTTGAAAGAAATACAGCAATATCCTTCATGATTTCTAACTCACCAAAACGTCGACTGAACTCCGCTGCCAGTTTGTCCAGGTGCACACAGTACTGCTCAGGGTGAAAGTCAGAAGAGTCTTTGATGGACTGTGACATTTTTTCCAGGTTTGTAAAGTGTGTCAGCGTCCCTTTCCTCAGATTCGTGGTCCAGACACAGAGTTTGGCCTTGAACGCATTCACTGCGCTGATCATGTGGAGGAGGTGCCGGTCTTTTCCCTGGAGTTCGTGGTTGAGCGAGTTCAGTTTTCCGGTTAGGTCCGTCAGAAACCCCAGGTCCAGTAGCCACGCATCCGTTGAAAGTTCCTCGTGCTCCTCGTTCCTTTTCGACAGAAACGTCTTAATCTCAGGCAGCAAGTCAACAAATCGCTGCAGCACTTTTCCGCGACTCAACCACCTGACATCAGCATGCAGAAGCAGGTCTCCATACGCCGAATCGAGCTCATCCAATAACGCCTTGAATAAGCGATGCTGAAGCGCTTTTGCTCGAATCGAGTTTACCACTTTGACCACCAGTGACATGACATGAGAAAAGTCCACAACTTTCCCAGCCAAGGCTTGCTGATGAATCACACAGTGATACTTCATGAAGTCGGGGAAATCCGGATCATTACGGCACAGTGCTATAAAACCAGCGTGCACACCGCACATTGCCGGTGCCCCATCGGTAGTGATTGCCACCAGTTTCTGAATGGGGATGTTCTTTTCACGGACATAGCTTTGTGGATAGCAGTCTTTGAATTTCGGATGGTTAGTGTTGTGGTGCCGCTCCAAATTCCCTCGCTTAGACAGTGCCTGTGGCTGGTGGCACAACATACACACACTCTTGTCTTTTACCAAGGTAAAGATGAATTCCTCCTCCCATTCATGATGGAAACTGTAGTTTTTCGCCCTCTTTCGTGGTGCCTCTGCCATGCTTGCTAACACTATGTGGACAACACGGCCGGGTAAATAAACAAACCAACGGCAACCACGCCCACAGGTATCCTGGGATAGCAGGTCTCTCAAAGGTCGTCTTCGGGAAAAAACGCCCATTTATTCTGTCGGTGAATTGCTTTGCAACACGCACAGGCCAATATGCAAATCCAGGTACAAGAGAACGCGCGTTCAGTTTAAGAATCCTCCGCGTTCATGAATTAGTCGGAGATCAGTATTTCTGAAATTATTTTGGAGATCGACAGGGAAAGTCTCCGAGATCGACACGTCGATCGCGATCGACAGGTTGGCGACCTCTGATCTACGGCATCTGATGTCAGGCAGTCAAGTTCTTGTGCTTTTCACTACCATATAAAAATATTTTGAGCATCAACTGTATCTTTGTGAATTAACCAAACATCAAAAAGGTAATGAACAGTATTTCAGTTTTAATGTGGGATTGGTGTCTTTTGATTTGTGTTTTTTTACTAACCTTTCTTATACGACTCATCGACACAGATTCCACTGGGAAAACGTCCAGTGATCCATGGAATTGGCACTCTGTCAAAAAAATTATACAATAAACATACATATACTCCACACACAGTAATTAATAATGCATGAATACAAATATGTTTTATATGGCTTTATTGCTTATACAGTCTTTTTCCTACCTTTGACTTTTATGTCCCTCTTAGTTTTGCCCTGTTTTTTGGCAGAAACATTTACAGGTGACTTCCTGTAAAGAAAAGTATAATTGACACCTAAATTATAGCAAATCGAACTAAAGTTTTTCGAAATTGTACTTATGCACACTAGGGTATATTACACTTTAACATTGGGCCCATGACTTGAGATGTCTAAATATAATTATTCTTTGTTCTTCTGTAGACTGACGATATTTCCTATTTTGGCACTCACCACTCATCCTTTTGTCCTCTCTCTTCCTCTATATCTTTCTCTGCAGCTCCTGACTCTTTTATATCCGTCTGTCTCTTTTCCTCTACATGTGTATGTGTCCCTCCAGCTTCCTCTACATTCCTCACCACCATAATCTCTTTTCTTTCTCTCTGTCTTATTTCTCCCTTTGCCTCTACATTCCATTCTAAACCCAACTCTGTCTGTACATTGTTTCTTTGTTTATCGTCCTCGATTGTCATCTGTTCTCCCATCTCCCCCTTTTCTGCCTGTCTTCCCTCCTCTACATCCTTATCTGTGACAATCTTTTCAACCTCTCTTTCCTGCTGTCTTCCACCTTCCTGTACATCCATTTCTATTCCAGTCTGTATCTCTTTCTCTTGCTGTTCTCTCCCCTCCTCTAAATCTATCTCCATCTCCACCACCTCCCCACTCTCAACTACATCTCCCCTTCTGTCGTCCTGTCCTGTTTCTTTGTCTGTTTCCAGAGTAACACCTTTGAAGAATGATTTAACAGTGTAAATAATATACAAATAACTAGAATGATAGATTTTCTCAGAAAAAATGCTATGCTAAAGCTTGTGTATCTCTTATGCTTTCACATGACCATATACTTATAAATGATCGATTACTAAATGTAACAAAGTGCCAATACAATACCTTGTAAAATATGCTCGAATAGGATTAACACCTTTTCCAACACCCCATGAGCTGCAGCTGGCATCTCAAACGGAATGTGGAATTGTGCTCTCCATTTTGAACGGCTGTATTTCCCCCATAGCAGGAGAGGGAAGTAGCCAAGGGCCTTAAGTTTTTCCATCTGAAACATAAGAAAAATGTCAAAAACATAAACTGTCTTTCGAGGTAGAGGAATGTTTGGCATGCCTTTGCCATGCACACAAATTGGGAATGCAGAGACACATGTATAGTTACACTATTGCCTGTCATGCAAGTACAAACTGGAAAACCGTGACAGACATTTTGCACATTAGCATATTCAGTAACAACCCATAACCATATTTGGCATATTACAGATAACTTTCTTACCATGATAAATGAATTGTCCAACACCTTTGTTTGGTTCCTTGATTTTTTTGTTGTTTGTGCCCATTCTTTGGCTTGAGCACGGAACTTTAATAGCCGGACGGTATGCCGCAGCTTGAAATCAAGCAGCTTCCCACACTGTAAGAGAAACAGGAAGACAGTGAGGCAGGAGGGTTAAAACCAAAAGGCATCTTAACTATTAAACATGATGAGAAGAGTGTAGATTGTGTACACAATCACCTTGACACAACGCCGGTTGCCACAATTCACACTAATGTGACAATGAGGGCACTTACGCAAAGTTGAACCAGGCATTCTAAGAACTGCAAAGGACAATAAAAAAAAAGTTAAAGGTATCAAACATAAACTTTGAGATAGTCTCTGCTAACCCATGGGATATATGTCTTATAATAAATGTCTATTGTCCATAACTCAAAAGGCTAACAGTCAAATTGGGTGAAATATTATAGCAACAGTAACATGGGACAGCATGCATGCATGTAGACGTTTAAAAAAATATATATTGTTAGTCCTTTAGCCAGGTAAAGGGAACTTTAGAAAATGAATTGTTTAGACTACTGCAATAATAAATAAAAACCTGGCCCAGACTCACTCAAAACGATGAGAAAGATGAGATGTTTGGCTCTTAAAAGAGCCGTTGGGTTTTGTATGGGAGGTCAAAGGTAAGGTGTAGGGACAAGGTAAGTGTACTGGAGCTGCAAAGAAAGGTAAAAACAAGTGATTACAAAGTGTGCTGCATGGTTATAGCAAACTAATCTAAAGATCAGACCTTAAGATGTTCTTCACTGATTAAATTGATTTAAAATCTACAAGTTCCATTACTGATTTGCGAGTAAGATATGGTATTATTGAAAAGGAAGGTAAACCCTAGCCTGGATCTGCCAATTGAGATGGCCTACTATTGTATATTCCAGGAGATCAGCCCGCTCAAAAGGAGATTAGCCCGCTCAAATAAACTAAAGGGGAAACTGGCAAACTAGCTAGCCTGGCTAGCACTAGCTAATATCCCATTTTGATTGTAAATAAATATACATAAATGCGAATAATCTTAACATTGACAAACACTCACTGTCCCTTTTGATATTAAAGATAAAACATGCACGATCCTCAAAACACAATTTTGCATGCCAGAATCAGAGCAAGATATTTGTGTTAACTTGCCGGGAGAGGGATGAAAACGCACTGAAGAATTACCGCGGTAAAATTCACAGGGCAGCCTCTGGGGGTTGTTCCAATACGAATGCGTTGATCCTTTCTCGTGTCCTTGTCCTACCTTTTTTAATACTTCGCTAATTAAGTGCATTTCCCCATAACTATAATTCCCCATAATTATATACTTACTACAACTAATCTCTCTCCGGTGCTGTACAGTGCATGCATAAAGGCAAGATTAAAACAGGCAATTTTATAATTATAATCAGCTAGTAAAACTAATTTCTTCACCTTCCGGTCAGGTTCACGTTCATTTTGAGATACAAATTCTTCATATTAACAGTGTATAAGTATAAATAAATACAAGAAAATCCTATTTAATAAATACATAAATCATAGATCGTCTTGCCACGGTGACTGAAGATTTTCCGATACAAATTCGAAACTTTTTTCATTATTTTTTTCAGAATCTATGCAGAATTTCTAAAAACTGGATGGACATAACATTAACCCATCTTATTGGTGAATTATCAATGATAGGAATCAATGGGGTTGAACAATATTCAAGGATATAAGAAAATTCTTCCGCATTCTTCCGCATTTTCAGCCGATAGAAATAAATGGGAGGAATTCGCGTATAAACTGCACGCACATCTTCCCATTCATGTCGATCAAGAGAAAATGCGTCTCTATTACACGCAGAACTTCATGAACTCTTATCATTTTACGTCATCACCCAGAGTCGGATTTGACCAAGATCACAAATCGATATAGACGTGTGTGGTGAATATTGAGATGATAGTTGTCTTGAGTTAAACAGAGTTAAATCAGAAACCTTATTTTAAATCTCCACAGCCCACTCTTCCATGGCTGGCAAGAACCTGGCCTGTATAGGCTACAGCTTATATTGCCTGTGTGTGCCCATAGGCTATTTTTTCTTATTTATATTTAGGCTACAAGAATGCTGCTTGGCGTTGGTGGCAAATAAAAATTACTGTTTGTTATTTAAAGGTGTTTGAGGTGAAAATTCCCCCACAAAAACGTAAAAACGTAAAAAATACATTTGGATGCTTCGATATCGTGACTCTCCGTAAAATCCGAGTCTGGATGATGACGTATGAATGGGAATGAAATGAATGGAAGGAATTTGCGTATAAACTGCACGCAAAACAGCGATTTGGCGTATCTATGGCACGCAAAATAGATGCGTCAACCCGTGTCATAGATACGCAGAAGTATGAGACTGGGTTGGACATTTCAGATAGATAGTGAAATATTTGCTGTCTGAGAGATCCAAACTAAATAAATAAATGTATAGTTAAGTCGAAATATCTGCGAACGGCCGGTTGGTACAGTTTTGATTCATCGTCCAGACATCGTCTGGAGGTCGGTTTCGATCAATTGCCGACGTCTCGGCGACGTCTTGCCAATGTGCAAACGATGTCCATACGACGTTGGGCCAACGATTATTGTATACGTCGGCCCGACGTCGGCCCGACGTATGTGTGCTATCTGGGTAGCAAACAGTACAATACCTGTCTCTTCTGTGCACCCTCCTTCACCGGCTGGTCGTAAAAGACTAGTAAGTTTTGTAAGTTTGGCATTTAATTCAGATTTTTTTGGGGGGGAATGCCGATTTTGGGCACCGCTTTCAAATGTGCGTTTCATTTTTCCTATAGTTAGCTACCTATTTGCAGCGGGCTCGCCGGTCTGTTTGACCACCTGACCTGCTTCGTCATGTCACTTACCTAGCTAACAAAGAAAGCACAATTAAATATACTTTTCTTCATTTTCATATCACCTCTGGAAACACAGACAAGACAATAAGAACATAGTGTGCATCCCATGTAATTCAAATTGGATAAAAAAAAATAAAAAACTGGAGACCTCCCATGAGGCCCCCCGTCCCTGCGAGGCCCCCCCGCGGTGCGGGGGCTGCGGGGGTATAGACCAATTATATGTTTGTAAACATTCGGGATGCGCGCGCAGCGTGGTTGCAGAAAACCGGGAAAGGATAGCATTTACAATGGCAAAAGGACCACACGGATAATACAAATAGTTAGATTTAAAAAGACCTAAAAGGTCGAGGAGGACAGCCTATAGGAGAGAAAGCGATTACCCATTGATCTGTCGCATCAGAATTTTGATTTGGCTCACGAAAGTCTTGAGATTTGAGTGAGAATGTCGCCCGGTACAGACTGCATAGTCGAGGGGCAACCATGTCACAAAGTTCATCATTTTACAGTTTTAAAGTCAATTTTACATCTAAAAAGTCGAGCAGGGCAGCTTTCAAGAGATATGCGAATTCTGTTTTTAGCCAGCTGGTCCGATTATTTTTCTGATTTGTTTAAACTGGCGATCTGAGTGAGACTGCGTCCCCGTTACATTGTTTTGACGTTAGCCTCAGTCAGACTCGCTCACTGGCAGTGTGCACAATGTTGTATTTCACTCCATTATACACCAGAAACGTCAGGGAGGACTGCTTAATGTAGATACGAGCCTGATGAAGATAGCCAGCTTCTCGGATTTCTTTAACCGAGCCTGTTTCATTCATTTGCCTGAGAAAGCGACCTCCATTAGCCAGGTTAGTTTTGCCCGATCACTTGGTCAGGCTATTTAAGGGTATCGGGGTCAAGTGACTTTTGTGTATCGACAAGTGAAACGTAAATGTATTTGTCCAAAGGCCAAGAGCCTCAAAAAGTTAATATCAAGCCCTGCAATCCAGTGGGCAGAGATATATGATGACCTGATAGACATTCCAAGTGTAATAGACCGGGGAGAAGTTCGTCTTTTGCAACCGACATGCGCAGTGTAGCCTGCTTGACAGTTGTGTGACGTAGGGTGATAATTGGTCTAATTCTTTACGTCCAGGGAAGGGTAAAATGGATTGGAAGCAGTGGCAGCTGGTGAAAATTATTCTAGGTGGGGCTGTGAAATATTCAGTCAATTCGGTAACCATCCTAATACAATTGAACACAAACTGCATGATACAAGTTCTCTGAGAAATAGTAATTATGTAATTAATGCACACCGGTAGAGGCAAATGTCCACATTTGTGGACTATAAATATCATTACACTCATTTCAGAAATATTGAAAACCATGGACATCTGGGCACTTGAGCCACTCTGCCTGGTATTATTAGGAAACACAACTATTACTGTAAAACTAAATATTAAGGATTTATAAATGAATTTAACACAATCAATTATCTTTGATAGAACGTGCCTGTTCTTATCCACTTCTTCGTTGTTTCTCCTCACCTCAATCCGGTGACCTTCGTCCAGTTGCAAGCGATTGTCTGTGCCTAGCATGGCTATCTTGATTGTATACTCCATGGCTGTGTCTACTACCGCGCACTTTATGAAGTACACTGCAATACAGTGCCCTGCAAAACAATGCACTTACATATTCAGTGCACTCTGTTGCTGATAAGTGCTGTCTCGAATGTAACACTGCTACGTTAAACACTTGGTGGAAGTGACGGACGCAAATCTGCTCGCCACACCCGCAAAACCTGCCAAAATGAACGCGCCTCTCCACTTAAGTGGAAAAAGCTGCCGAAAGGGCTCTTCCTTTTCCGCTACATAGCCAAGATGGCGCCCGTTTAGGGCGAGTAGTGTCCATCGTTGTACACTGTTTTTTTGGACCGTTTGCAGTGCGCCATCCAGGTACTTTCAGTGCACTGAATTATTCTGGTTTTGTGAGTGAAGTGCCCTAAGCACTGAAAGTCAGTGCTCAAAGTGCACAAGTGCGCGGTAGTAGACACAGCCCATGTGTGCCTTTGTGCGCTTGTTTTGTTTTCTCAGATAAATGTTCAATATCCTTAACTCCTGTAACAGTCCATGCTGTATCTGTTCCGAATGTTATAAAAAGCAAATACGGGAAGCAAAATAAGGCATTGACATGACTGCATCCAGCTAGCCAGGCCTTCCTGTTGTAGCTTACCAATCGTGGGAGAAACCTCTGTGTATGATTTACCTTTACCCTTTTCGCTTGCCTGTTGTGTAATTTTGATGTCAGGTTGGGCCAATCTTTAATTTTTATTTTCTCCACTAAAGTTCTCCTCTCGAAAGGATTTTGGAGAGGATATCTGACAGAATTTGAGAAATGAAAACGTCTGAAGTCCGGTCCGGAGTCATTCATTTTCAATAACATTAAGTAGGCCCTACAGTCGCAAAATCACTTATATAGCTACTTAACTCTGCTTGGGGCGCTAATTACAGAGCCCTTTATGCATAATTTTTGAGGACGCTGATTGGCTAAATATGTGTTTCTTGTTAGCAATGGTCAGCAATTCACCTATCACCAGCAGGTTGCTAGGCGTTTCGAGGGCGCTTTTCTAGCGCCCCAGGGGCCTGTACTACGAATCAAAGTTTTGGCGTTAGCGAGGTAACTTCAGATTCAACCCAGGGTTTTCTGTACTACGACGGTGGATCACTTGGTACCGGGGTAGATCGCCATGGTAACACATGCTGAACGGCTAACCTGGTCGGGAGCAGGATAAATTGGAGATCAGAGATCAACCGGTATAAAAACCCTGCCCATTAACTAATTCTTATGGAGTTAGATTAGTTTCATAATTCAAACAAACAAACGCAACACGATACAAACAAACTTAACACGATCCAAACAAACGCAACACGATTCATACAAACATAACACGATTCAAACCAACAAACGTAACACGATTCATACAAACATAACACGATTCAAACCAACAAACGTAACACGATTCAAACAAATGTAACACAATTCACAAATGTATTTTGTGATTCACAAATGTAACGCGATTCACAAATAAATGACCCTATTACATTCGTTTGCGACCTGACAAACACAAGTTACAAATCCCTGCATTGGTTGGTGTGAATCCCTGCATTCGTTGGTGTGAATCCCTGCATTCGTTGGTGTGGATTTTTGGAACTTTCCTGACACGCTTAGATTCACAAATGCATTTTTTCTAAAGATATCCTCTGCAGCCTATCACTTGTTACCGGGGTAGATCGCCATGGTAACACATGCTGAACGGCTAACCTGGTCGGGAGCAGGATAAATTGGAGATCAGAGATCAACCGGTATAAAAACCCTGCCCATTAACTAATTCTTATGGAGTTAGATTAGTTTCATAATTCAAACAAACAAACGCAACACGATACAAACAAACTTAACACGATCCAAACAAACGCAACACGATTCATACAAACATAACACGATTCAAACCAACAAACGTAACACGATTCATACAAACATAACACGATTCAAACCAACAAACGTAACACGATTCAAACAAATGTAACACAATTCACAAATGTATTTTGTGATTCACAAATGTAACGCGATTCACAAATAAATGACCCTATTACATTCGTTTGCGACCTGACAAACACAAGTTACAAATCCCTGCATTGGTTGGTGTGAATCCCTGCATTTGTTGGTGTGAATCCCTGCATTCGTTTGTGAGGATTTTTGGAACTTTCCTGACATGCTTAGATTCACAAATGCATTTTTTCTAAAGATATCCTCTGCAGCCTATCAGATGTCTCCAATTTTAGCCAATCACCGGAGAATGTCTAATATGGGTAGACGGGCTCTGCGTTAGCCTAGGAAACACGGAAAATGACTAAACATGAATCCTGCCATTCTCAACAATATTCAATCACGTATGATCATCGGTTTAATAAGATTAAAAAGCAATATTTCACCTACATGCTACCAGACGACATTGCTCGTGATCTGAAGGAGACGATGTCCGTCATTAGGGCAGGTTGTTGAAGTCCACATAGACACGTTAATGTGATTGGCTACAATTGGAAGAGACGATCTGATAGGCTGCAGAGGATATCTTTTAGAAAAAATGCATTTGTGAATCTAAGCGCGTCAGGAAAGTTCCAAAAATCCACACCAACGAATGCAGGGATTCACACCAACGAATGCAGGGATTCTATGGCAAGCCGTTTTAACATTTAATCACTGAATTCTTGATATCCAAAATTTGAATTTTGGATATCAAGAATTCAATTTTGGATATCAAGAATTCAATTTTGGATGTCAAGAATTCCAATTTTGGATATCAACTATTCGAATTTTGGATATCCAGAATAGCATTTTGGATATCAAGAATTCAAATTTTGGATATCAAGAATTGCATTTTGGATATCCAGAATTGCATTTTGGATATCCAGAATTCGAATTCTGGATATCCAGAATTGCATTTTTGGATATCAACAATGTATGCTAATGACTTTCATGTGGGCGGTAGTAGGCAGGCTACGTAAATTCTGTTTGCGAAGGCGTAACATTTTCTACGCTAAGAGCGTTGCCCACTGCGGCCATTTTAGACTTTGCCATCCGTTGGCGTTCGGTTTAGTTCAACATTGATTTTGAAAATGCATGAAGTTGGATGTTTTGAGACTCCAAAAAACGTAACCATTGTCCTAATCTTTATGAATGCATTGTACGTGTAACATACTTATCTGGGTTTAGTTTAAATTCCACTAAATTGGCAGAACTACGCCATCTACTGTTCAAATGTGGATATCAACACGAGTAACATACGCTCGAAAATGTATGAGACTATACCACCCAATACTTTGAAGCACTACTGGCATACATTAAGCTTTCAATTATTTGTAATAAAACTACTAAACTTTCCTCTTGGAGCTATAGATGCTAAACCATCCAACACAATCCAAAACCAGCTCATTTGACATAAGTAGGCCTATGTTGTTCATGTGGGAGGGAAAAGGCAGGCATTGTGTTTTGTTATTTCACAAATATGTTGAAATGATGCAGTTCATAACAAAAGATGCAGTCATTAATTCATAGGACTGGCATTTCCAATGGATGTTATTAAGTGCTTTGAGCGGCTAGTCAAATCATTCATCTGCTCTTCGCTGCCCCCCACCCTGGACCCTATGCAGTTTGCACACCGGTCCAACAGGTCTACAGACGATGCCATCGCTCTGACTATGCACACCGCTCTCTCCCACCTGGACAAAGGGAATACGTATGTGAGGATGCTGCTGTTCATTGACTACAGCTCAGCATTCAACACCATCATCCCCTCCAGACTGGTCTCCAAGCTTTGGTGGACCCGGAACTAAGCACCTCCCTCTGCAAGTGGATCTTCCACTTCCTGACGGGGAGGCCACAGGTGGTGAGAATCGGTGACCGCAACTCATCCGTACTGATCTCCAACACAGGCGCCCCCCAGGGCTGTGTGCTCAGCCATATCCTGTTCACTCACGACTGTGCGGCAACGCACAGCTCCAACCTCCTTGTTAAGTTTGCTGACGACACAACCATCGTGGGCCCCATCTCTGACAGTGACGAGTCAGCCTACAGAGAGGAGGTTGACACCCTGACATCATGGTGCCAGGACAATAACCTCTCTCTCAACATCAGCAAGACCAAGGAGATGATGGTGGAGTATAGGAGGCGGCAGGAGGAGGAGCATGCACCCCTACTCATCAACGGATCTGAAGTGGAGAAGTCAGCTGGTTCAAGTTCCTCGGGGTGAACATCAGCAACGACCTCACCTGGTCTGTTCACACGGACAAGGTGGTCAAAGCGGCCCGTAAACGCCTCTTCTTCCTGAGGAGACTGAAGAAGTTTGGTATGGACTAACTTTTACAGATGCACTATTGAGAGTATTCTGACTGGTTGCATTACAGTGTGGTATGGGAGCTGCACAGACAGGGACCGCAAGGCCCTACAAAGTGTGGTCCGTTCCGCTGAGTTCATCATCTGCAGGAAGCTCCCAGCCCTACAGGACACCTACCACACACAATGCCTCAGGGAAGTTGGCAGGATTCTAAGAGACTGTTACCACCTATACTTCAGTTTCTTTACCCCGTTGCATTCTGGCAGGCGTTACCGCAGCATTCGGTCGCGCACACGCAGACTGGACAACAGTTTCTATCCAAGGGCCATCAGGCTTCTGAATGGACATTGATATGGACATTGATTCACTTCATAATAGTCACTTTACACACACTTCAGCTACTGTTTGCACTATCAGTAACATTGCATGACTGCATTTCACTGTACTTCGCCATCGGCTCCTGAATGGACATTGACATGGTCATTGATTCATTTTTACTAGCTACTTACACACTGTCATTTTCAGCTACTGGTTGCACTATCAGTAATATTGCACTATTGTACTTCACTTAGTTTAGAATAGGTTTATAGGGTTAGCAATAGGTTATTATGTGTATTTAGGGTTTAGTATATTGTATTTTTATATTTAGGAGGTTTACTTATTGAAGCTAAGCATAGATGTAATTTATGTTCTGTGCTATGCTAGGTGCTTACGTTGTCTTGTCTTAAGAATTTCAGTGCCCAGTCTGACCTTGTGTTGTTCTGTGCATTTGACAATAAAATACACATGAACAAGTTACACTGGTCCAGGTTAAAACCGCTGCCCAGATTTGAAAATGCAGTCTGGTATTCATCTTTCTCACAAGCAACAGAAAATGCCTTGCTTTTGCCTTTGCCATAAATGTCAATGAAACGCCTGTAGCAAGTGGAGTGAAACCCAGTGTCTTCAGGAACACTGTCAAACTCATCTTCAAGACAACGTTTGTATGTTTCCGCTGATTCTCACCCTGCGAGCCAAGCCACCGTATGGCCCCGTTTCTGAATGTATCCCACCGTGTGCAGGTAAAATACTTAATTTTTCTTTCTTTATGGACGTGAGATACATATCGCATTGTTTAAAATCCTTACCACATAGTTTTGAAGGTCTGCCCTTAATTTCCTCGTTTTCGCTACTTGATATTGACGAGATTGATTGAGAAAACATCTTGGACCCTTTAAATGTTGCCACTTAATCGGTCTAGCGGTAAGCATGTGATGATTTCCTCATCACCCTGTACACCAACAGCTGCACCTCCAGTCATCCGTCCGTGAAACTCCTGAAGTTTGCAGACGACACCACCCTCATTGGGCTCATCTCTGGTGGAGACAAGTCTGATTATAGGTGGGAAGCAGACAACCTGGTGACCTGGTGCAGCCAGAACAACCTAGAGCTTAATGCTCTCAAGACAGTGGAGATGGTTGTGGACTTCAGGAAGAACACAGCCCCACTCACCCCCATCACCCTGTGTGACTCCCCAGTCAACACTGTGGAGTCCTTCCGCTTCCTGGGCACTATCCTCTCCCAGGACCTCAAGTGGAAACTGAACATTAGCTCCCTCACCAAGAAAGCACAACAAAGGATGTACTTCCTATGGCAGCTGAAGAAATTCAACCTCCCAAAGACAGTGATGGTGCACTTCTACACAGCCATCATTGAGTCCATCCTCAATTCCTCAATATTTGTATTTTATATTGTATTTTAGATTGTAAATTGGCAACTTATATTTTACTTATTGTATATTTAATTTTAATTGTATTCCACTTATTATTGCTAGTTTATGTATCCTTAGTATAGTTAGACCACATTTTTAAATTTAAGATTCCTATATGTTTACTGTATATGTTTACTTTCATGGCGAATAAATCCCATTCTGATTCTGATTCACTCATCATCAAAATATAATTACGCGATGAAAGAACTAGTGCTGACTTTAAACATTAATAAAAAATTAACTGCAGGATTCCACATGGAAAACTTTTTTTCTCTTGCTCAAAACCAATAGGTGTTTTTATCAGAATCAAAGGAATATAGTGCCCCATATATGGGAACGGAATGAAACAAAAAACAAACTTTTTTTCTCTTGCTCAAAACCAATAGGTGTTTTTATCAGAATCAAAGGAATGTAGTGCCCCATATATGGGAACGGAATGAAACGAAAAACGGCTTCACCTTACGGCCTAAATGCCTCTTCGCTCAATTGGATAGACCTACAACCAATCAGAGCAATGTCATATGTTGTTTGTGGAAAACGAATTCAACCCAAGCGCTCTTTCGTGATGTTGTTGATTACGTTACAGTTGATCATTTGTCCATCATCGTATAAAGCCCGCCATGGCAATTTCATTGGTCCGACCAGCTCCTGGTCTTATATAGGCTGTTTATCAATCCACGTTTTTTTTCCGTTCTTGTGTTCTTGCAAACTCGTTTGACGTCATCTTTTATTGCCCAAGTACGGTTCCGATCCAAAGAACACAAGTCACCAAGAAAGCCAAAAATATCCGGTAATGTTCCTGATCCGCCCCTTTTATCGAGGATGCATCGGATGGTGACTTGACCAGCGAGAACGCTTCTGATTCCCCAGAAGTCATTGCAAGATGTCAAGCGAGGCAGACAAACCTCACAACTGTAATTTTTTACTTTTCATATTTCAGCTAAACGGTACTTGTAAATCAGCAT
Source organism: Hypomesus transpacificus (assembly GCF_021917145.1). Classification (NCBI taxonomy): domain Eukaryota; kingdom Metazoa; phylum Chordata; class Actinopteri; order Osmeriformes; family Osmeridae; genus Hypomesus; species Hypomesus transpacificus. The sequence goes on from NC_061085.1 coordinate 3,983,561, forward strand.
CTGAATTAAAATGTGACGAGAAATCGTCAGTGTAGTCGCTGAAAATGTTCTTATTTTATTGATGAAACGGCTAATTTGTAAATTTGTTCCGACTTTTCGATAACCTAGCTAGCATCTCAGTGCAGACACTAGTTAACATTAGGTACTGTAAGTTAGCAAGGGCTACAGAAAATGTAAAATTACAGGTAGAGGGACCATTTTTTAGCTTTGTTATTTAGTTTAGTCTAGGAAAACCCTAACCATCTCAATTCACTCTCCGTCCTTACGTCCTTGCAAGACCATTCTCGCAAGGACGATGGCAAGAACTTTCTTCAAAAGAATGTACTTGCGTTCTCAGCGTTTTTCGGATTGATAAATAGCCATAGTTTGTCCCCAATACGAGCCCCTCCAGACCCAACTTCCCGACCAATTTTCTTTGTGGGCGGGGCTAAATTGGGCTAGCAGCCAGGCTAGTAACCTTATGCTCATGAGTTCAAATCCCCAGTCAGCCTATTGTTGTTGGCCAACTACATGAAGTAGTTTTGCTCTCTTGTCCAACTCTTAATCTTCAACAATGTACATTTTAATAATATTTTCCCATCTTGCGGAGGAACCCGCATCGCTGCTTGCGGCTATATTTTTCTTGTTGTTCTTTGAATTAGTGAATTATTTTAAATACAATTAAAATCATTCATTATTTCATTATTACACAATCATTTAATTTATATAGTCTATAGAAGTTATAGCTAGTGCCGCCCATGTTGAGATATCAACACCAAACTTGGTATGGAAGGTTTTTGGAAAAGGGTGGGCTGACCAAGCCCCCACCATCACTCCTTGGTTTTTAGCTTAGGCCCTGGTGGACCTTGGTGCAGTTGCATTTCCGATTTTGTATGCAATGGTAAAAAGTTGTCAAAGTTCTGAAACATTGAAAGTATAGGCCATAAGTAACTACCACGCCACAAATGGCCCACCATGGCCTATAGGTGGCGCTACAGGCCATCCCCCTATGGTCCATTTTCAAGATGATAGAATTTCCACCCCATCAGTTTAAAATGTCTAAAACTTGCTATACATGCTTATTTATCATGGGAAACCATACAGTGGTGACCCATACAGTCTGTCATGTACGGTGAACATTTTGAAAACTTACAAATATCTTCTTATGAACCATGACTCCAATTGACTTAAAATGTGGTATGTATGTGTAGGCCACATATGCAGTTATGCTAGTTTGGGACCACAAGAGCTATGGAAATACATGTCTGTGTCAAGTAAATTTTGAAATAGTTTGCAATGTTGAGGAGGCACCTGCCATTGCTGCCCGCAGCTATATTTATTATTATTAAACGTTATTACAGGCTCAAGGCCCACATGGTAAAAAGTTAACACAAAAAAACAAACAATACATACAAACAATTCATTAAATAGAAATATGCAAGGAAAGAAGACTCATAAACTTAAAAGTAAGATTCCTCAACAAGGCCATGAAGGTGGTTAGACCCACAGAACAGCTCAATGGCTGAAGTACTCCTGGGTTTCTTCAGGAGTATCCTAAGACAGTCATTATAGGCTACTTTCAATTTACGCAAGCTCTCTTTCTTGTAATTCACCCAGAATGGAGCTGTATAGAGAGGGTTGCAGTAGGCTCTAAACAAATTAATTTTAACGTTGAGTGTACAGTGGTGGAATTTTCTAACCAGCATGTTAGCTTGGACATAGAGCAATCTCCTCTGTCTGAACATGTCGGCATCGTCCTCCAATGTGTCTGTAATAATGTGCCTTAAGTATTTGGTACTATTGGACACCCCCAGAGTTTGCCCAGAAAGTTGAAAGGCAGGGAACTTATTTCCGCCTAGATTTTGTTTTGAAAACAGAGGCCTGAAGAGGTAGAGGTGGTAGGTATTAGCAGGAAGACAGAATTGGACCACAGGTTGAAGCCTTACCCAATTCAAATCAAAAGTCAAACATAATACCACAATATATTCATATTTGACACATGTTCTTATAAAAGTAAATCCAGGCGTTTTCTAAAAGGGCCTTTTGGAGACTCCGGAATGACCCTTGAAACCAAGGTCAAATTCTTAGTTGGATTTTTCTAAACTTTATGTAAATGAGGAGCATGAAAACGCCAGCGATGGCCAATCGGGTTGGTTTCTTGTTTCTTGTAACGTAGCAACTGTTGGTCATGGTAAACTTTTCTAGGTTTGACAATTTCAAGATGGAAGAGCAAATCATCGTATGTGTGTCTTCATACCCAGTATTGCAGGGCTCTCAAGTGTCACACATTGAGAGTGAAAGTCACTCATTTTGGTCTTTAGTCACGCCCTCACGCCACACATTGTATTTGTCACGCAGATTTTTTTTTTTTATAATATATTTTTTATGCTGCAGCACCCAACCAAAATTCCTCTGGCCGCCCCACTTCAGTTCTTAGTCGAGCCTGCCACTTATCAGCCAATCAAAAAAAAGAAAGGGTCCATACAATAGCCAATCGGAAAATAGCACCATTGTATCTGGGTGAGATTTAATGCAACAACCAATGAAAAAAAAGCATATCCTGTAATTTTTTGTGATTCTGCTACATCTTCCGAAAGTTTTGTTCACCTACAAAGCAAACCGCTGGAGCTCGAGCATCACTTTGAGCACAGTCATGATCTCCTGTTTTACAGCATGTTACAACAAATTCACAACTTGTTTGACACAAACAATGACAACTTGACTGCTGTTAAAAAATGTTTCCCAGATAATTAGCATCAGTTTTTCACGAGTCTCTTAACCAACAGTTTTACAGCCTGTTCACTGACAACACCTGCTCAGAACAAGTAGTTCATAGATGTAGCTGGTGTATATCGATGAAACTCACTCCTCTGGTACGTAAGTAAAACGCCACCCGCATCATCTATTATCCAGCTTTTCGTTGGCGTAGTTGGCAGTGGCGGCGCTTGGGATGCCAGAAGTGGCAGGATCTAACCCAGTGGGGGACGTAAAGAAGACCGGTTCCTTTGACTTTTAAAATAATGTAATGTTTTATTAGTATATCCTGGCCACAGATGTATTAGGGCCTAATCATTGCTGCCTTTCAAAGATGTCAGGCAAAAAGCAATTAATTAATTAATTTTGACCCCCCGACGAGGGGGGGGGGGGATTGAGAGAGAATGTCACTCTTGCCTGTCTTCAAAACTTGAGAGCCCTGATTGTATGATACGTCTATGTTCGATTACAGAGACGTAAACAAAAAAATTATGCCTGGTGCAGGGTTGCTGAGGTTGTCGGCGTCCCTGCTGTGTTGTATTTTGTACTTTAATTTAGTTTCTTTACATTACGTAACTTTTTTCTGTGCTAGCTGCATAGTCTAGCTAGCTCACCCGGCACACGATTGACATTCAACGCTGAAATGCTGGCTGGCAGCCACTCGCTATCCATACAGTGAATGTGTAAAGGCAAGTCATAATCTAGCGATTGATTTGCAGAGATCTTTCACTCGGCCTAAAAAAAGTGTGGAAAAAGATAAGCTATTGTGTGCTGAAGATAAGATCATGTCAGATCTAGAAAGCGTATCGGATTTTTGCTTAATGTGTGTAAAAGTTGTATTTTGTCTCCACATTTGCCATGACATTATACGAACTACAACAGTGATTTAAGAGAATAACAGCTCTGAATGAATCTTTCTGAAACGCCCCCGAGCGTGGTGCACTGTGGGAAGGCCGGCGGTGCAGAGCGGTAAAAAACGCTGCAGTGTGAACGCACCACTGCAGCAGGGCGCGCAGAGCGGGGTGTCGGCTTCCAATTCATTTTCAATTAAACCAGGCGTTGACGCCCGCGTAGGGCATTGTGGGAAGGCGAGCGGGGCGTCGACGCTCGCGTAGTGCATTGTGGGAAGGCGAGCGGGGTGGCAAAAGTTATATTTTTCTCAACTTTATGTAAAAATGAGGAGCGTGAAAACGCCAGCGATGGCCAATCGGGTTGGTTTCTTGTAACGTAGCAACTGTTGGTCATGGTAAACTTTTCTAGGTTTGACAATTTCAAGATGAAAGAGCAACTCATCGTATGTGTGTCTTCATATCCAGTATTGTATGATACGTGTATGTTCGATTACAGAGACGTAAACAAAAAAAATGATGCCTGGCGCAGGGTTGCTGAGGTTGTCGGCGTCCCGTTGTATTTTGTACTTTAATTCAGTTTCTTCACATTACGTAACTTTCTTCTGTGCTAGCTGCATAGTCTAGCTAGCTCACCCGGCACACGATTGACATTCAACGCTGAAATGCTGGCTGGCAGCCACTCGCTATCCATACAGTGAATGTGTAGTGGCAAGTCATAATCTAGCGATTGATTTGCAGAGATTTTGAGTAATATAATAAAAGGTTACACATGTCAACGTTTATGTCTGATGCATCTTTTTTCCAATCGGAACAAGACCCGTTACATAGAGTGCGGGTGGCATTTAATATTTCACTCGGCCTAAAAAAAGTGTGGAAAAAGATAATCTATTGTGTGCTGTAGACAAAATCATGTCAGGTCTAGAAAGCGTGTCGGATTTTTGCTTAATGTGTGTAAAAGTTGTATTTTGTCTGCACATTTGCCATGACATTCTACAAACTACAACAGTGATTTAAGAGAACTACAGCTCTGAATGAATCTGTCTGACACGCCCACGAGCATGGTGCACTGTGGGAAGGCCGGCGGTGCAGAGCGGTAAAAAAGGCTGCAGTGTGAACGCACCGTTAGTTCTACAGACCATTACGACGCTCTTCTTGGCATTATATTGAACATCAAAATCAACCCCATAATTAGAGCAGATGTTAAGCAGCTGTTGAAACCCACTGCTACTAGGGGATAGTAAAGCTAGGTCATCAGCATACATAAAGTGGTTGACCAGGGAATCACAACCTGTTCTGCATCCCCCCAGCTGCCTGGAAAGGTCGTCCATATAGATATTAAACAGGGCTGGGGATAATATACTGCCCTGCCGGACCCTGTTACCAACTTTAAAAGGGGTAGATAAGATGCTCCCCCATCTTAGTCTCATGCTCTGGTTTGCGTACCAGTAAGCTAGGATGCGTACTAAGCTACTGGGCACACCCCTAATCTTGAGCTTATTAAACAGCTTAAAGTGGTGGATGCAGTCAAATGCTTCGGATGCATCAATAAACCCTACAAGCATAGTAGAGCCCTGCCTTCTATATGTGTCAACTACCTCTTTAAAATCATAAATACATAGGTCGTTACTACGCTTGGGCTTAAAACCAAACTGTCAGTGGTGGTTAAGTATTCACTCATTCTGTCAAGGACTAATCTTTCTAGCACTTTTGAGAGAATACTGGCAAGTGCTATGGGTCAATTGGTTATCAATACTGACTTTTTCCAGCCTTGTCTTTGATAACTGGGAGAAGAACTACTGACAGCATAGAGCCTGGCAAAATACCATGAATCACCATCCCAGTAAAGCAAACAGACAATAGCACTGCCAACATGGGGCCAGCTAACTTTAGGTGCTCTGCTGGGATGTTGTCCAGGCCACTAGCTTTCTTTCCTGCAAGTTGCCCAATGGCACTGAGAACCTCATCGGGGTGAAAACAAATACTTTCCTCATCTATTTTGCCAACATGATAAGGCTCATATTTAATACAATTGAACAGTTCTGCATAATGCTGCCTCCATAGGTCAGCTATTGCCACTACATCAGTTACCCCCTCTATGCTGCATGGAAGAGCTGCTGTAGCCCTATTAAGGGTTTTTACCTCTTTCCAGAAGCTATTGATGTCCTTCTTAAGCAAATTATCAGCCATAGAATGAGCACTCAGCACATGCTCTTGTCTGTTTATATAGTGCAGAGCGTATTTGGACTTAGCATTCATTTTCTTTTTATAATTAAGGTCCGGTCCCTGCCTGGGCCTACCAGCTCCCTACCAGCATTGGCCTCATTATGATGGCTAGCTACAAATGTATTCCACCCTGGCTTGATGTTTCTTCTTCTTATTTTCCCACCCTTAAAAAAGTATCAAAATGTTCGTCTTGGTCCCGATTGAGTTGCTTGTATTCGTGCAAACGTTCTGTTTGACGGTTTAGGCTTGAATTATTTTGTTTGTGGCAAAAAATGCCTTGTGGGGCCAAAGGGAACTTGACGTTAGCAACAACGCGTTAGCAATGACGCATTAAGGCGGAATTATACTACTCCGACTCCGTTACGGACAGACAGGATTAGTTGAATTTATAGTACTCCGAAGGCTGTGGGTGCTGAAAACAATTCACCGCCAGAAGAGTAGGTGGCGCTGCACTGTGATTTTGGCTAAGTTATCGAAAAGTCGGAGCAAATTGACAAATTAGCCGTTTCATCAGTAAAATAAGAACATTTTCAGCAACTACGCTGCCCATTTCTCGTCTAATTTTAATTCAGATGCTGATTTACTTGTACTGTTTAGTTGAAATATGAATTGTAAAAACTTACAGCAATGGCGGTCAAAGGATTCTATTCGTCTTGTTGGTCACGGCAACGGCAACCCTTCCCCCGCCCCTTACGCAAGCGGTAATACGGAGAAATCACAGCCAAAGGGTATCCGTAAAATGACGGACGGACAGTCAGGAAAATCAGGAGGTGCACATAGAGCTTTCTGAGGGGCTTGGAGAGGGCGTTCCACATCGGACAGGGCGTTCCCTGTGTCCGTGACCGTGAAAACGGAGTAGTATATTTCCGCCTTTAGCAACGACGCATAGATACGCCGTTCCAATAAGACAGACAGTCACAGCGATATCAGCAAGCCCTCAGCCTTAGTACCGTAGCTAAAAGTCAAGGAAAGTTGAGGCAACATGTCACCTGTTAGACAAGTGGGTTCCCCTTCCTTCTTTTGGTGAGCAGTCTCACAAGCCCTACTTACCCGGCGTCATGGAGCCGACCAGGTAAATCGTTATTTAGCACTAGCATTGCTACCTGCATATACCTACAGATGGCAGCTGTGCTCCGACTAGATTCAGACCTAGCCCCGGTAAATTGTAGAGCTAGCTAACTACTACACTTCTGCTGTGTGGGAATCGAATCGCAGGAGCAAACCAGTCGAAGGGGGCACAAAAATACAAGAGCACACTGTTGGAAATGTTTGAGCAACATTGTTATACAGTCTGAAAAGAATATTGCTTAGTGTGACATTTTTGTGCTTAGGGAGAGAAGCACTGCACGTCCGGTGACAACCATGAGACGGAAAGGTGACGAAATCCTAGAGTAACCAGTGCCACAGTATCGTTGGATTCAGGGTAAGAATAAAATTTTCCTATCCACTCTTCTCTACAACAAGTCAGCAAAAAGTGTAATATCTACTGAGACCTGTGATGTATCATTGAAGTAAATTGATATTTACCATAGTCTGTTACACATTACAGTGACGTTAATAGGATATTTTCTACCGACCACTGAAGTTCCAGTGAAGTAAATATTGATACTCTGGCGACAGTCTGTGAGTAAAGACTATAGGAATAAATAAACTCTGTGTACACGTTAAAGATAAAATAGTTTGTAGAACTATCGTATACTTGTTGTGAAGGGGGAAGGGGGGAATTTGAAAAACACGTTAAAAATAAAACAGTACTAACATAGTCAATAGAGAATAATATACCCAATGAGGATTAATTGTAAAATAATAAATATTGCGATTCTTTTGTAAATATGAGTAATTGTTTTACATATTGTAAAAGGAAAATGTGAAATACTTAAAGATATGGATTTTTTGGGGGGGTTAAATGGTGAAATTAAAGTTTTTGTTTGAATCTGAATTCCGTTAAAAGAAAAAGTGAGGAAATGGTATCATTGTTTTTGTTTTGCAACTTTGTTATACGTTTGTTTTGAAACATTAGGAGTAAAAGATGAGACAAGAACAAAATAAAATACACTGGGATAATATAGTGAGGAGAATGTTGTCGCTTATGTCTCAAAAGTGTCTTGAAGAAGGCTGACATGATTCTAGTTGCAAATTTGCCAGTCCGCTGTCTGTTGAACAATGTCTGCTACAATTGCCGGAAAGACAGCTGTTGGATCGGAGAGATCCAGGGTGCAGGTTCGTTGGATGAATTTCCTCCTGTAAATACAGAGAAGGGGCCTTCTGCTCTTTCTTTTGCAGAAATCTCTGATGTCCCACTGATGAAAGAGCATTCAGTAAGTTAACGTTTTCCTGTTATTATTCTTTCAATTGGTGAAAAGAAAGAAATTGATGAAACTACAATGTTGTTGATACTTGGAGCCTGGTCTTTGAGTGACATTCTTAGGACAGCACATGAGATATGAGAGGAGAAAGGAAACTAGAGAGGGTACAATTTCTGGGGAAATTGTAGGGTGTACTTGTTTGCGTTGGTTGCAGGTGGGTCCGTTTTCCCTTCTAGTGATATTTTCAAGCATTTAGCCTACTCGTATTGCATAATTCATTAAGAACACCCTTTGAAACAAGCAAGCCCCCTTTGAAACAAGCTACTGCAACAAAGTTGTCACTGGCAGCAAGGCTGTAGCCATGGAGTCAACATTGGGGGGGACAAATATTTTTTTTTTATGATAATTTTGGACAGCATGGGTGGTTGCCTGTCGTATCGTAGCACATTTATATTTTTATATCAGTACATTGGGGGGGACATTTTGACCAGATTTGAATATTGGGGGGGATGTGTGTCCCTCAATATGTATTATGATTACGGCCTTGACTGGCAGTATTTCAGATGGAATTGCGATTCAAACAGTACCGTCTGCTAACTGAAAATAAGCCCCCCAAAACGTAAATAAGTTTGATATTAATTTAGAGGGACATGGCTAATTCAAAAGCAGTTTGCTAGAAGCAAGCAAGCTGCTGTTGCTAGCCACACTTCATTGATTGTTTGAAAGCGCTGTAAATGAGAATTTCTTTTGACATATTTGCGAGATGGGTATGGCTGCAGCCTGCCGCCTCCCGTCTCATGCCCTCCTGTCTCATGCTCTCCCGTCTCATGCCCAAGATGGAGTTAAAGGTAAGTTCGTGAGCACGTTTGTTGCAATAAATTGAAAAACTTGAATTTGATTTTTTTTTTATCAATATATTATTTGCTGATTTCTGGATGTTAGTGTTCTGTCCCTGATGTCAACGTATATTTGATGAAACCTGCGATGACCTTCATTTAAAACTGCATCAGCATTTTATGTTGACATTTCTTAGCGAATATTAGCTAACGTAACCTAGAGCAATTTATGGTTGCAGACTTTGATGGTTTCTTTTTGTGATTTTCCTTAAGGTACACATCAGAGTCTTTAAAAATAAAGAACACACCGCAGGTGACAAAATGCACGGTGTGCTGTACCGACCATCATTGTCCCCCAACCGTCGTGGTTGTGCCTAACCTTAACCTCGACCTCTGCTACAACTCCTGGCCATTTAAAAGAAGGGTAACAGTGATACTAGTCTGTAGTTCTGGAGGATGGCAGGGTAAAGGGAGGGTTTGAGTAGAGGGTTTTTCAGTTCTTCGTTTTGATGCAACTTTTCAACTTTGTGAGGTTGCTATATAGCCTTTCAACATTCCCTCTTGCAGGGGAAATGAGAAGAGAACCGTTTCATTCTACACTTCACTCTTATTTTTTTGAAGTGTAAATGAGCAGAAACAAATGTGTGCTTTAATATTTATGCAATATTCATGAATAATAAGTATGCATTTTAAAATGTGTAAAATTGAAGTAAAATATCTGACCCATCTGCAACCGATGCAAGCACACCCCATAATTTCCCCCAAAATTGTACCCTCTAGTTTACAAGTATATTAGTAAAGAAAATAAACAAAGAGCAAACCCCCCCCCCAAAAATGTAAATACTTATTACTAATAACAGCACGATCAGACCAATCTGATAATGCATCAACATTAACAATACATTTCCAACAGTAAATTGAACAGTATACATTTGAAGGTATGGGAGAGGAACACCCCGCCCCCTTCAAAAGGCCTATTTTTAGGTCTGGTATATGAGAGAAGTGAAGGCAAAAGTGTGTGTGTGTGCAAGGGGTTCGGTTTCAGTGTGTTCCCAGCATGTACCGGAACTGAGAGTAAGAAGGAAGACCAAGTGAGGCGATTCAAAGTCAAAGCTGTTTGGCAAGCCCAGTCTCTGCAGTTTTTGCTTTGCACTTTAATTCATTATACTTTGAACTAACTCTTAAGGTAGAACTGGGAAAGCTGAGGGCTCACCCAAATAAAAGTGCTGGCTCCAATAGAAAATTTTACAATGTCAATGGCACTGGAAACCCAGGCATCACCTGAGACTAAGCAAGACTATCTTACCACATCCACCAACTACTCTGCCATTCTGAGCAGAAATGAAGCTGTTAAAGATGCCAAGAGGTTGAAGAACTTCTTGGAATTGCGTGACAAATATGTGAGAAAGAAGGTGCTGTTTGAGGACCCTCTGTTCCCAACAAATGACTCTTCTCTTTCCCCTACTTGCAAATTCCCACTCAAAATTGAGTGGAAGCGCCCTTCGGTGAGTACCTGAATTGTACTTTGCAAATGGCAAATAAATGTAAGAGTAAGACTTGTACTTGAGTAAGAATGCCTCTAATTGTATCATGGCATCTGTACACCGATTTAGAGAAGAAAAGTGTTCAGTTGTTCTTTACCTGGATTAATCAAGGTGTGGCATATAGCATCACACATCTACCCTAACAGTAACTATCTATACAGCTATCTATACAACAATGAAGGGAACTGCCAGGAGCCTATTTAGCAGTAAACCATGCAACCAACATATTCTTAAAGAATAAATTCACTAGTATTGAGCGGGATTTACCTGCCAGACCAAAAGACAGCATATGAGAAATTATAGAAAATACTTTTATTTACCCATCAATTGCCCCATAAGACACTGGGAGTGTTTATGCTGAATGTCTATCAGGACATAGTTGTGGATTATCACATTCTAGACTTGCAGGCAGCTGACTTTCCTTTTCCTTTGGGCAGTAGCCAGGAAGCTGACAGTAGGAGATCTGGGATAACCAGTCACACAATGATCAGTGTTTTCAGATAGTGTCCTTAACCAGGCTTTTCCTTTGGTATGCCAGTGTGGTTTCTCCAGTTGGCCACATTAGTATGACATTAGTCAACACATACAGTATAGTGTCTGTGATGAAAACAACATGGAAGATTTTTGACAGCCAAGTTGGACAACAATGTCGAAAGGTTCCAACCAAAGAGTTTTAGTCAGAGCTAAATCCAGCCAACGATTTTGCCAGTTTGCTCTCCTGTCCCTAAGTGACTTCTCAACTTCAGCTTCTCAGCCACAGCTGACATGAGTGCTGCTGACTCAACAAAATACCGTGTCACTGATCCTATCCATTAAGAAATGCACTGCTTATGCTAACATTTAGTAGACTGTCATGGCTTTGGCTTCTTGCATACAAAGAGTTGATGCTAAACTTCACATAGTATTCACAAGATTGTTAATCAATTAGCCATAAGGTTGATCAGTCAGCTATTGGTCAGATGTATGATTTGGGACATTTCAAAAGCAAAGTTTTGGCAGAGTTTCATGGTGTGAAGAAATGATCCGTTGCAAGAGGATCTTGATCAAGTGCTGACTCACAAGTAAAACCTAATTGAAACCTAAGCATATTACTGAATGCAGTTAAGACTGACATATTTCTAATTGACACATTTCTAATTGATTTGTTGCCCAGACACCTGTCACCCTGGTACAGTAGCACCGCAGCTGTCATTGGTCAAAAGTCAGTGGCCTGTGGGCTGAATACATTTAGCCCAAGCAGCAAATCAAGGGGGCATGCCTCAAAACACACATCATACACACTATGAAGATGAATGGTAGCTGATGCATTTGGGCTGGAAAAAGTGAGCATATATTTTTTGTTTTTTGGTGACTATTTGGTGTTGCTGCTCTTGGTGCCACCAACATTTTAAGCAATCTGTTGTAGGTTTTTTAACAATAATTTTCAATAAAAGATAAGGAGGGCTTAGCCCTCTTAGCCCATTTACACCAGCTGCCCCTGCCTATATGCTACCATGAACAGGATCCAATCTAATGACCATAATTAAGCCGATTAGACGTATCTAATTCAGACCTTATTTTGTCTATCAGGTTCAAATGTAAACTAACTTTTGAAGAGTTTAGCGTATCTGGCAAAAATGGCAAAAACTGTGAGAAGGGTCATCTCTATATTAATGTCATGTTTCTGGGTCTTGAATACTCCATGGATTCTGACTAGCAACAGGTGCTTGCAAAAAAAGAGATCCCCTGCAGTTGCCTTGGTTGCACATACTACATACTCTTCTGTGCAGAGAGGGCAGCTGGCCCGAGGTCGACACAGCAGTAACGGTCAAGTTCCCTTCTCCTTTTTCAGCTGCAATGCTATAGTTTGCTCCTTAAGGACGACAAATAATGCAGTCCCCTTCAGGGTGAATACATTATGTGCCAGGCTACACATAATATGTTGTGCCAGCCCCTCCTCATATTCTTTATAGAGCTAACACTGTTGGCATGAGGGTCTCAATCTGTCAAGCAGATCTTTTAATAGTGTGAGACGATGACTGTCGACAGTGTTTGTGGCTTCATCATAACCTATTCTATGAAGTTGGTGTGGTAAGGCCTTGTGTTGTATGCCTTGTGTTGTATACCTCCCGAGCCCCCAAACATAACTACACATAAAGGCTGTAGCTATCACTAAATGGATAAATGCTGTATATCAATTTCTATGCTATTTTACCCAGCTATATTTGTTCACATGTATGGGTTGCAGAAATAGATCACCCTACATCCAATGTATATATTGTAGGAAAATTATCTACGCCCAAAACAAACTTCAATCATTAAGCTTATGTACGTTAATGCAGTAAAGCGTATGATTTTGTAACTATTATGCTTTTATGTGCCAGGGCATTACCTGTGTGGAAGAAAGTCGACCATTTCCACCAATAACAGAGAATAATGAGGCTCTGGGATTTAATGGGGGCCAAGCAGCGAAGCTGCAAAGCCACCTATTGTGTTTCTACCTTTTCTTATTATTAGTGGCCAGCAGCAAAGCATACATGTAATGCTGCCTGGATTTAAAACACTTTTGTTGTTGTTCTGGTTTTAATGAATGTGTTTTCAGGAAATTTGTGACAACCCCCAGTTCATCATTGATGGAGCCAATAGGATAGACATCTGTCAAGGAGACCTTGGTAAGTATTATGCTTTACTGTGATTAAAAGCTGAAGCTTCATGCAGGCACTGACAATACATGCATACATAAACATCAGCATATAGAACAGCTACCATTAAACTGTGAGAACTTTGCTTTGAGGTACTATGTTCTGTAATAATCCTTGAATAAAAACAGAAAAGGCAATCATGTAAAATAGGAAACAAGACAGTTTGTAATTGTAGGAGGTTTAATTATTGTCCAAACAACCAAAACGATTCCCCATTTGACACCATGGGTTAAATCAGAGCAAGAATGGTCAAAGTGAGTTAAATGAAATAGATATTACAACATTTCAAATAAATGAAATCAATTACAAGGCAAACATGTTACAAAGTTAAGGTTTACAATCTTACCTCTTCTACCTTGATTACAGCTCAGGAGAAAAAATTGAGACCAGTGCACACTGAGACAATTCTCAACTTACAGAATTCTCGTCAGAAAGACGTCACCCAGTGCTTTTCTGAAAAGACGTAGGACGTGTTCACACTCGACTTCTTTTTTGTTGTTGAAAAAAGCGCTGCCTTCAGCGCCTTTGAGTGCCTTTTGAGCGCTTTCAGTGCGAGAATTCAGTAACCTGAACGGGAATCATACATTCTAGAGATACATTATTATCCATTATTTTTCGTTGGATACTTATTGATAGCTAACTACCATGGCGAATAAAATGCAATTACTTGCTTTAGCTTTGGCATTTGAGGAGCCATAGCCTGGTAACTATGGTAGAAGGTTACTAGGGAAGGTACACGCGTACCCACTCTCCTCGTCCTGATTGGTCAGCTGTCAGAAAGGCACTTGACGTCACCCAGCGCTTTTCTGAAAAGTTGAGAAAATTTTACTCAAAAAGGCGTCGGACTCTGCACTTTTTTAGAAGTTTTTGAAAGGTGGCCGCTTTTTAAAAAGGCGTCCGCCTTTTTCCTTTTCCCATAGGGTTGCATGTAAAAAAGGTGCTGGCAGTTGAAAAAATAAGTCAAGTGTGAACACGTCCTTACGCCGTGGCTACACCAAGTGCGGAAATTCTGCCTTGCGGACGCGGTGTGGACTCAGCAGAGTTCTAATCCGTTGTAAGCAATGAGAGTGGCTACACGAGACGCGGAAACTGAATGTACCCGCCGACAAAAAAATTGAGAAAGAGACTTGCTTCTATTTTTATTATATTCCGCGAGGTTTGCGTGGCCCTGTTTACATAGTCTGCTAATACATCTATGAAATGTTATGAAAATTATTATATATTTTTATGTAAATAATGAAGGAAGCAATAAATCTGATTATTTCCCAAACCCTCGAGAGCTGTTTCCATAGAGATTTAACGTTTCTAACCATTTTAAAGTTGCTTTTTCTATTTGAAGATACAGATACAGTGATAGTAAGTAGATTTTCAAGTGTTAAATAGTAGCCTAAGTAAGATAGTTAACAGTGTTTATAAAATGAATAAAGACAGCAAAACGTATTCATCTTCAGTGTAGCCGGTTAAACAAAAGATCCGCTCCGTGAACGTTCTATTTCCGCACGGCAGAATTTCTGCACTTGGTGTAGCCGTAGCGTTAAAGGGAACAAATAGTGACGTGGAAGACTCGACAGGGTTTTCCATAGTAACAAGGGAGTCATTTATCAACATAAATACTTTTATTTGTCTGTTACATTAAGGCGACGTGTGAATAGCTTTTTCCTTTAATCTAGGCTACCTCCATCTTTTAATCTAGGGCTACATCCATCTGTCCATTCTCTGCGGGTGTGGTCTGACAAGGATGCCCCGTCTTTGCTAACATCTCCCTCCCTGCCCTCTAACGTGATTTCTGTTTTCATTTAATTTAGTTTAAAATGGCTTTTCAATTAACCACTTTGTTCACCTGTCTACCATATGAGTTACAGAGGGGATCCACATTATCAGGACGTTTTTTTCACCTGATATAATGTGTACCCCCTCCCCTAACATGCAAAGGGTCTGTCCTGCCATCGTGCTATTATATATATGTGCATAAAGTTAAAAGATTGAAAATAATGAAACAAGTTCTGAAAAAGAGACAGTTTCCTTTGATTCAATTTTATATGATGGAATTTGCAGAAAGAATAGAATTAGGCTCAAAGGTCTATTGCTTTATAGCGTATTCAGGTTGTGCATCATGTTTTTGAAAAGTAACTAAGTAAAGTAACTAATTACTTTTGAAAATAAGTAGTCAGTAAAGTAACTGGATTACCTTCTTGGAAAAGTAATCAGTAACAAATTACTTTTTCCAAGTAACTTGACCAACACTGGGTGTGAGACCCATCAAGTAGAGAGTATGTCCAGCAACTCAAGATTTTAGAATATGAGAGGTGGGGCAGGATGACATCCAGCCTTACCCAATGAATAAAACATTTTACTTTAACTTATTCTACACAATTTCACTATGGTATTGTTTGTGGAAACATTGGAACCAATGTCTATATGTGTCAATCACTGTAAACTTGTGAAATGCTGAGATTGTGTGCATATTTATGTTTCTGTACTGTATTTTATTCTATATGGATGTGTCTGAAATTAAGTTAGATTGACTCAACTGGAGGATCGAGGAGCTTGAGGCATTCCTGAAGGGTGGATGTGAAAATTGAGACGAGTCTACTCATCAAAGTAGCTTATGTACCGTTGAGGGAGTAGTCTCCTGCCAAAGTAAATTCCTTGTCTGTGCAAACTTTCATGGCGAATAAACACCAATTCTAATTCTGATTCTTATGCAGTAAAGTGCGTGTGATGCAACTGGTGGTTAAGTAGTTGGTTGATTCGGTGACACATACAGATTCCTGGAATTATAGACAGAATGATATTCCCATTGTGGCTCACTCATGCAGTATTATTTGGTCCTTTGGAGCTTTGCATTATTTTGTACTGTTCATTGCCTACATCACTGACAACGGTGTTCAACCTGAGACCAAACTAGTGCACAGTGCCCATGATGCAGTTGGTGATTAAGATGCCAGTGAAACACACAAACACAAATTACTTGAACTAGAGAGAGTGAACAGTGCCCTTGATCAAATTGGTGGCACACACACAAAGATCCTTGGAATTACTGTATAGATACGGCACAGTGCCCATGATAATGTCAGTGACACACAGATTTATGGAATTATATAGTGCATGCCCGTGATGCAGCTGGTGATGACAGTTATTCTCAGTGGCTTTGGTACCTATATTTCTCAGAATTTTATTCAACATTTAATAGCCAATTCCCTGGCCTGAATTCATCCACTGCAAACATTTACCATATTCTCATATATATGTATCTTTTACATACTATTTGAAAATAAAAGTCCCGCTTTAAAATAATGCATCTTGACAGTTTGGATGATTTCAAATGGTCATTTATTATCACACTAGCATTTAATTATCACGGCGAACAATTACACTGCACTGAACACTGTATGATTTTGGCCACAATTTGGTTGTCTTTTGGTTAATTTAGTAGTTTTAGAATATGTTAAGGATTGTGTAACTGGGTAGTGGAGAATAATACAAGGTTAAATATTGGACCAAGTTATTTGTAGTTTAATGTAATTAATGATGCAATCACAAGATACACAATGAAAACAACACACCAGGATGTTCGTTGTCTAATACAATGAATCAGTCGATGATGCAACAGCAGTCTCACAGAAATAGTCTCAGAATAGAACAAACGAAGGCCTTCGTTGAGAAAGTGGTTGTGACAGAGAGGGAGTGACTTTGATAGATGATTGGTCAGAAGACCATAGGGCGGGGATGAGATAGTCCAATTAAATGTCCAGAGTGTTGGGGTGGCACAACGTGGGCAGTCCAAGGATCTGGTGATGTTTGGAGAGGGAGGGGGGCGGAGAAGACCCACAGGTCCACTCAGGGAGGGGGGCAGACAAGACCCACAGGTCTGAGGTAATCAAAGGGAGGGGGGGGTCGTGTCTCCAGGAGAAGGGGTGAGGCAGACCAGGCCAGGGTCAATGATGGATGGGGGAAGGTGGGGCAGGGTCTCCAAGGGAAGGGAGGCCAGGGTCGATGATGTATGGGGAAAGGTTGGGCAGGGTCTTCAAGGGAATGCAGGTGGGGCAGGGTCGATGATGCATGGGGGAAGGCGGGGTAGGGTCTCCAAGGGGAAGGGGGCCTCAGAACAGAGTATATCCAAAGATAAAATGTCGGGTCAGACCGGCTGGCCTTAAGCAGAGAAGAGTTACAGTCCCAGCATTACCTTATCTCCCAAGTTGACACTCTTACTCCCAAGAGCAGAGAGGCCCTATTGTGCTCGCAACAGTCTCCCCTATTGTGCTCGCAACAGTCTCTGAGTGTCTCAAGCTTGCCTCCTGTCTGACCTTAGCATGCTTGCACACACACCAGAGTTACATTGACGCACAAACTTGCTGCACAGATACATCTCAGCACGGCCCCACTTGCACAGAAGGAATCCTGTTGCATGATCTCATAGGTTCTTTATTAAACAATTGATCACAATTGGATACATGTTTTAGTACTAAGCATTACGTGACATGTGTATACATACATATAAGAGGTTGTGATTGGTATGGCAGCATTTATTAGCAGTATGTTATCATTCCTTCACAAATCCTAAAAGATAATTAAAATCCTAAAAGATTCCTATAATCCTAGGATAAAATCCTAGTCATTGATCGCTAGTTTGATATGTTCCTCCGACCCCCGATAAATGGCCGTTGTGATCAAATTTAGCCTCCGATTAAATTCTGACAGTGTTAGAAGATGTTCTTCTCCTACGACAATTGTCAAATCAAAAACCAATAGGAATGCAGAACCTGTTGACGCACTTGGTGCGACAACATCAAACCACCACAGGCAAATAACTTATATTGACAAGAAGTGAAAGCCAATAGAACGTTCCATTCCGGTAAAGATCCGGGGCAAGATGGCGGAGTGAGCGGCTGTACTTTTTGGAGCTCGTCATTACTAGTCCAAATATCTAACAGGGCTTGACATTAACTTTTTGAGGCATTCGTCCTTTGGACAAGTACATTAACATTTCACTTGTCCATACACAAAAGTCACTTGTCAGGGTAAAGATGTATCATTTTATTTAAAAAAAATTATTGTGTTGACGTTTCTAGTTAGCTAGCGTCGGCAGTGATGTACCTAGCAAGTGTTAGCAGCATTTGTATTGGTTAAATGTACATAGTTAAATATCTGCTAATATTCAACTGTAAAGTAGGCTATACACCAGTGGCGATTTTTAGGTCAAGCACCCCTAAAAAAATAATAAATACAAAAATATATTATTCTTTATTATCATTTGAAGCTGGTAGTTCATGAAGAAAGGGACATCCTTAGTTTTTTCATTAATTCAATATTTTGAATAATAATACATAAATCTATTAATTGTTATCAAGTGAAATTAGGGATTCATAGTAGCAAGGGGGTGTAGCACTTTTGCAAGGCACTGTATTCATGTCACATTCTAATTGGGGGCTGAGCACCCCTAGAGGTCTGATCCTAGAATCGCCCCTGCTCACTGGCTATCACGCCAAACCTTGTACTTCTCACGCTGAGAAGGCAGCCAACCAAGTAGTCCTGCTAACAATGTAAACAGTAATAGACAAGGTGCAAACACTTGAACCCCGTTCAAGTGTTTAGCATTAAATTAGCTGCACGGTCTGTAGAGATTTTGGGGCAAAGCCACTTATTTTGTGTTTTGCTGATGCAGAATTCGGTAAAATGAAATCGGTAAAATAGACGTACTGATTGGAACATAACGTGAAGTAACATAGCATTTTATTTTGTTTGAGTTTTAACTTCAACTCTCCAGTGGGACAACTTGCCCTACAAAAAATCAATTTGTCCCGGAAAAGCGGACAAGCCTTAATGTAGAGCCCTGTCTAATTTGACATTGTTGATTGCCCACTTTATATCATTAGAATGAATGCACAAAAAATTATGAAGCTGGCTAAATTGAAACTGGACCTCAAAGGTCATAAATTGTTGCCCCAACGTCAAAAGAACAGAGGAAAGTAGCGAAAAAGAGCATGGCTATTCAATGGATGCAACAATGCTAAGCAAAAGGGAGCGTGGTAGCGACTTGGCGCCATCGACACCAAGTAAGACACCTGTGGGAAAGAAGGCGAAGTCAATTGAGGAAGAAGGGAGTAATGATGTCTCTAATAAGGCTATATCGGAGGCTATTTTAAGCCTTGAAAAGAGACTGGATAGGCAGTTGGCCGAATTAAGCGAGCGGACAAAACAAAGTACCGCCAGGATGGCTAGTTTAGCGAAGGCAGTCCAGTTTAACGCGGAAGAGTTGAAATACTGTAAAAATAAAGTTAGAGACTTGGAGTACAAAATCACCGACTTCAAACAGAATGTTGACTTGATGAGAGTTAAGGAACAGGAAAGATACAGAATGAGGTGGTGTCTCCGGGCAAAAGGCTTGGAAGAAAAAAAGGATGAAAACATCAGAGCTCAAATTGTCCAAATCCTGGGAAAGATCGTGCCAGAGCTGGGGGCTACAATGGAAGATGCAGTTGACATGCAGTGCATAGAGTTGGAAAGAAGATGGACAATAAGACCAGACAAGTCATCATTCTGTTTGGCCAAGGACGGATGCTGCTCTCCAGACTCTCTGAGATGGGCATCACTGGCACTGCACTCCAGTGGATCTCATCCTACCTGTCGGGAAGATCCTACCAGGTCTCCTGGGGAGGCAAACTGTCAGTCCAGCTCTCCACTGGCGTCCACAGGGCTCCGTCCTTGGACCCCTCCTCTTCTCTCTGTACACTACCTCACTTGGACCAATCATCACCTCCCATGGCTTCTCCTACCACTGTTACGCTGACGACACGCAGCTGTACCTGTCGTTCCCCCCCGACCGATCCGAGGATCTCAGCTAGGATTGAGGCCTGCCTCACAGACATCTCCGCCTGGATGACCGAGCACCACCTCCAGCTGAACCTCGCCAAAACAGAACTTCTCATCATCCCGGCTAAACCCTCCATCTCCCACGATCTCTCAATCACCCTGGGATTGACAGTCACAATGACTCTTGCTTAGAGACTTGTAGGGCTGTCAACGAATATTCTAAATTCGAATATATATTTGAATGTAAAAAAAACAAAAACACAACCGCAGCGCGTCTGTCTGCTTTGCGGGTGGGCGCGCGCCTCAGCGTCACTGCTGACAGTTGACTTGCGTGGAAAATGGCAGAAAGTGCAGAACCCAGCTTGACCACAGAGAAAGTGATTGTAACCCAAATAAATCTAAAGAGTGATGTCTGGAAATATTTCGGATTTAGGTCAGTTGATGGTACACTTGTTGAGCCTACAGCTAAAGTAGTGTGTAAACTATGTAAGCTAGAGTTAGCTTACCATTCAACAACTAGCAACTTGAGGCTACATCTTCATGTTTACCACAGCACAGCTCGCTCGGAGCGTTCAATGTCAGTTCTATACTGTAAAACTTTAATGTTAAATGTAGCTGCAAGCAGCAATGATGTGTCCAAGCCGGTTAAGCAGGTAAAATGAACGAAAAACATTTTTGACATCCTCAGAACAGGGTTCTGAGTAAATGCAGCTTTGAATCCATCAAAGATTTGCTGATATACGACCCAACTTCCTGTTTGCCGCAGATTTTGATTGGCTGTACCGATCAAACCGTTTCGAAAATTTAAAATAATTTTGATAGTTTGTGGGGATGAGATAAGATTAAAAAAATTCAGATTCCTTTTAAATTTCTGCTTATCAATTTGATTCCTTATTGATTCTCTTATCGATTCTTTGTGGGCAAGGGGGAAAGCACAACCGGGTTTATTGTTGGAATACTGTTTCAGCTTTCAAAGTACTGTTCTTTGAATCTTTATTCAACTTCTTCTATGAAAAGAATTCATTTCAGCCTAGACCGTACAACGGATGTAACGTTAAATCGAATTCAACCAACGCAATCGCTACAGTACCAAGACGAACAGTCTAGTATGTAGTACAATCTACCGGGGCAGCTTCTCCACACAGGGCTTATCGCATTCTGCCTTGTTACTGACAATGATCGCTACCAATGACATTTTTATGAATGAGGGATTTCCCCCTAAATAAATGTCAAGCTTATTTACGTTAAAGGGGGCATATTTTCAGTTAGCAGATGGTACTATTTGAATCGCGATTCCATCTGAGATAGCTACTGCTGGTACAGTACAGTAACGTTTTTTAAAAGAAGCTTATGAATCAATGCAATGAGTAGGCTACTAATGCCTGAAAATATCACGAGAAGGGAAAAACTTACAATGATGTTTAAATCATAGAGATTAGGTAATTTTTTACACCGGTATATTTAGCCAATTTAAAACCTGCATGTAAGTAGCCTAATGTGTCACATTAAAGAGTTGTCTTAATAACAGCCAGCTAGACCATATACTAGACGCTTAGCAGAAGTTTGTAGCCATATAGGCCTATCTATATATATAGGCTACTTGATTTGGCTGCAAGATTCGCTGATTTTGGGTGTCCAAGATATGAAGGATTCTGATCTGTAGCAATAGTCTAGCCATGTAGCTAAGCCTTCTCCGGGAAGAGTGGATTTTCGAAGTCTGGAAGAGAAATTTAGGCTAGTGCTACTTGCCCCACTGCACTGGACAAGTTATTAAAACTCAAATAAAATGAAATGCAATGTTAGGCCTACTTCACGTTATGTGCCACTCATAGGCGACGTCTATCGATTTTATTTGACCGAATTCTGCATCAGTAAAACACCCAAAAAGTGGTTTCGTCCCAAGATCTCTACAGACCGGCTAATTCAATCAAGCAGCGCTGCAAGACCCAGTGAAATTTATATCCTAGCTAGCGGTTTAGGCTGAAATGAAGTATTTTCATGAACAGACAAAGTTTTGACATTGACAAAGTTGAGGCTGTGGCAATGAAGTTAAGTAACAACTTTGTTGCAGGAGCATTCTTTGTCTACGTTGCGAGCTAACAGTGTCCGGTAGGCTTCTTCGCTATAAATAATGATGACGCTATAAATAATGATGTTAAACCGAGACCATAAGCCCTCAAAGAAAATGTAAGGTCAAAGAAACAAAAGAAAGGTTTGAGGTTACTCTGAAAATTATCAATACTTATCAATAGTTTTTTAAGTAGTCTAATCAATGAGCCTGCGCTTGCCATCATTACTCAAATGATGCCATTTAGGGCAGTAAAATTACAAAATAGAACGGAAGTGTCTCAGAAATAATAGAGAGCTATTTGTCTTCAAGGCCAACCAATGGGAATATTGTGAATAAAAACAACACAGACACAGGGAGCAAATAAACAGGCAGATGTTAGCCTTGCATTGTTTGAAAAAGAAGAAGCGGGAAGCCAGCTAGTATATAATAGGCAGATGTTGGATGTTGGATCATATCACACCATGGAAAACCAAAGTCGTCCCCACGTCTGGATCGTTGGCAGCTCGTTGATCTACTGGCTTGCGCGGCACGCGGAGGAGGTCGGACTATACCCCGACCTTGCACTGGAGTGCCATATTGAATGGGTAGGGGTGAGGGGCATGAGGTGGGCAGACCTTGTGCCTAAGCTCCGTGAGAAGCGTGGCATGCTTCCCAGCCCGGACATAATGGTGCTCCACGTCGGTGGAAACGACCTCAGCCAAGTGACCAGGCTGGACCTGACGAGGCGAATGAAGCGAGACCTGGGGGCCATCATGGAGATGATCCCAAACACTCTGCTGGTGTTTTCGGATATCCTGGAACGCTGCGTCTGGAGGTATCAGAGGAGCACCAGCGCTTCTGGTATCGACAGGGCAAGACGTCGAGTCAACGCAGCGGTGTCTAGCTTCCTGGCCGACCGTGGGATGGGGAGCATTCAACACCCCCAAATACGACACGGTTTCGTGGGGATGTACCGACCCGACGGTGTCCACCTTGATCACGTTGGAAACAATGTGTTCTTGGGAAACATCCAAGAGGTCTCCGACGACTCCTGTGCTAGCCACAGCACACACAACAACGGCTCT
This sequence comes from Hypomesus transpacificus, assembly GCF_021917145.1. Taxonomy (NCBI): domain Eukaryota; kingdom Metazoa; phylum Chordata; class Actinopteri; order Osmeriformes; family Osmeridae; genus Hypomesus; species Hypomesus transpacificus. The sequence goes on from NC_061085.1 coordinate 4,006,683, forward strand.
TTTAAGAGCCACCCATAATGTAAAAAAAAGAGCTATTAGACCGTTCAAAGTGCCATTGTAATTTTACAACCATGGGGTCTTACAGGGTTAAATGGTACCATCTTTACATCTTTGAAGTGTGTCATAAAAAGCGGCGTCACGTAGGCTAGGCATTGCGAGCTCAGCTCACGGTGTAGGCCATACGGTAGGCTACTCCATATAGCGAGCAACTCTACATTCATACGTCTCTGAGCTTGCTTTAAAATAACAGAAAACATTAATATATTGACGTTGATAGGCTACATTTAGATGCTCTTATGAATCAAAACGTCCTACCACTTGAGAAATACGGTCCTACACATAATTAGACAAATGCAATATTAGATGTCCCATAGCCTACAACCTCATAACCAGGTGCAACAGTTGCCTCGAGAGGATTAAGGAGTTGAAGAAGCAAATGCTGTGTCTTCCTCTTGTTGGGCAACCAACAAGTTGTTTATATCTGATTACAATTTAATAAGTTACCTAGCGCTGCATCTTCATGAGCTACATTTGGCCTCCTCCTTACCAGTATCACCTCACCTCCATCTGAGTGATACATGTAATTTTTACTAAATTATTATCAAGGGAACACAATGGTCAGAACTGCAGTCATACATTTAAATGCTTTTTGAAATATTTAAACACCAGGAGACTATGGGCAGCTGGGGCAGCCACAAGCACACCCTCACAATTTCCCCAGAAATTGTATGCTCTCTAGTTATTATTAGGGGCCAAGCAGCAGCGAAGCTGCTGTGGCACCTATTGTTTTTGTTAGTTTTATTATTATTAGGGGCCAAGCAGCAGCGAAGCTGCTGTGGCACCTATTGTTTTTGTGATTTTTATTATTATTATTAGGGGCCAAGCAGCAGCGAAGCTGCTGTGGCACCTATTGTTTTTGTGATTTTTATTATTATTATTATTATACTTAGGACTAGGAGTCTATGGCAGCCCATAGAACCGATTGGTGCGAAGTTTTGAAATTTGGCACACTGATTTGGAACGGTCTCCTGATTATCGTCACCAAGTTTCATGTTGATCCCTGAAGCTCTATAGCGCCACCAAGGCGTCAAAGTTGGAGGTGCGTTTACGCCCACAACTTTTGAACTGTGAGACCATTTTTCTTAATTGAGGTATCATTGGATTCCTTGGATGCAGACGATTCGATTGAACCCTGTGACGTCATTGTCGTCATGATGGTTTTTACGTCATTTGTATTTTAAGAAATTGCTACTTTTTCAAACTCGTCCTAGGCTGTTGCTCCGATTTTCATGAAAATTGCAACAGATCATCTTCAGACCATGCCGACAAAAAGTTATCAAAATGTCATCGATGAGTCAAACCGTTCACGAATAACGCACAAACGATTTTGACAAAGAGGACGCCAAAGCGGACTTGAGGCCTTGACTCTGCGACGGTTTACCGTATGGAGTCGAAACTTTGGAAATGTCATCACGAGCATGCAATCTAATCATTTTCTTACCACAATAACCTTTATATGTCAAAATATGTTTGATTTACAGCTGTTTATACTTGGGTCAAATCTGACAAAGCTTGCCACGGGAGAAACGGCTTCCTTTTTTTTATAAAGTAACCGAACACAGCATTTTCCAGCAACGAGAATAGCTCACTGGGATAAGACGTGCTGCTTTGGAACGCAAGGTCGTAGGATCGAATCCAGCCACCGTCGTCAAGCATGTAGTGACACTGGATTATCTGTTTAGCGAAGCCAGGTATGCTACACTAGCTGTCTAGCAGTATAATCATAATGGTAACGATAACGTTTCATTGTCAGGGGATTTTTGGTCAAGAAGAAGCGGATTTATTGTGCTTTGTAGATATAACGCTGCTACATGTAGCCAGCGCATTCTGTCTCAAAATGACATGAATGTTATTTATGAAAATGTTGCTTTTTAGCTACTGAATTTCCATATCGAATGATGCTTGGCCCCTTTGAATGCTGCTTGCAGCTATATTTATTATTATTATTATTATTATTATTAGGGGCCAAGCAGCGAAGCTGCGAGGCACCTATTGTTATTGTTAGTATTATTAGGGGCCAAGCAGCGAAGCTGCGAGGCACCTATTGTAATTGTTAGTATTATTAGGGGCCAAGCAGCGAAGCTGCGAGGCACCTATTGTAATTGGTAGTATTATTAGGATTCCTCCGTCAGGAGGAAACCTATTGTTATTGTTAGTTTTATTAGGATTCCTCCGTCAGGAGGAAACCTATTGTTATTGTTAGTTTTATTATTATTATTATTCTTGTTCCATGGAAGTCAATGGCAGCCCCTAGAACACTTCGACAACTTTTTGTGAAATTTGGCACACTCATTAAGGACAGTTGATTCTATACCTACACCAAGTTTCATGTCTCCCATTAGACCACTCCAGCGCCACCAATGGGTCAAAGTTGGACTTGTGTTTACACACGCAACTTTTGAACCGTATGACCCATTTTCAAAAATGAGGTACCATTGGATTCCCTGGTTCAAGCCGAGTTCAACGCACCCCATGGCGTCAATTTCCGGTTATATAGATTTTCCGCTACTTCCGGTTTTATCAAAAACCTTTGAAAGCCTACTCCTCCTACAATTTTTGTCATATCTTCTTCAAAGTTACCAGAG